>NC_133531.1:105139350-105458581 GCF_048544455.1 Silene latifolia
TACTTTTGTTTACTAACATTTTAGTAAATGATTTTATTGGTTTTTAGAGAGAAAGACCAACAAGTCTTATTCACATGCAAAATAGTGTACAAGTAAAGTAGTGCATAAAAGAACAATATGTTGGTCTATTTGGAGGGGAAGAGGACGGGTGGAGAAGGTAGTGTGTGGGAGTGGATTTATTTCAATTTTTGTCCTATTTTTTTCACATGCACAAAGATCATATGACAATATTATGGAAAAATAATAAGCAAAGTGTAATGATCATGATCATCCACTACACTCCATTTACACAGTCCAATGTCCCATTTACGGGTCCATTTTAGTTCTTATATTTGCCTCACAAATACGTGTAAATTTTATTTAAACATCGTATCATGTTTAAATGCTTCCAATTAATTTCGTCCAAATCACTCCATAAATATACGTATACCGCTACACGTATTATTTACGTACCAATACTAATCACAATAGTCAATTAGTATCAATCTTAACAATTAACTGCTTAATTTTTAATTCCCGTCTCAAATAATTTACTATTTAATTATCGCATAATTAAATAATAATTTCCGCACCTCGAGTTCACAATTCAATATCTCTCTAAATTAATTAATCGACTAACTTTTTAGTCTATTTATCAAGGGACTAACTTAAACTGTATCTCATACAATTAATTAGCTTTTCTGTTGGGGCTCGTTCCTTTAGGTGTGACCGAAAGGGATCAGCTGAACACCGCCGTCTCACGACAGTAACGTCAAACCCTAGTTGGCCAACCGTTACCGATATACGTTGATCAGCTGACTAGTATTGCCAATGAATATCCCATGCATATTCCTTAATGAGATTTAATAATATTATCACGCACTATTGTGGAAGACAAAACTCCAACAATCTCCCACTTGTCCGAGACAAGTTGTGCGATGATTATAACACACAATTGTGGATAACTCCTTATCTCAACAATATCCTGCTTGTATTCTACAAGGGTGTGTTACCAATTCTCTTGTCCGTTTTGACAACAATCTCCCACTCAATGCAAGGTGTCTTTCAGGTCGCACTTACACATGAACATATCGTGAGTGGTTTTCTCGATCGGGAGTGTGACTACCTGACCGAAAAAATATCCCATAGATTATTTCCGAGCGTGGCCACGCATTTGTAGTCATAACTCCTCGAGTGGCCTTGAGATGTTTAAACCCAACGTGGGTGGACAATTCCTGTCTGCCCTAGTGCACAATACAGATCACCATGACCCAGTAGATGTCCTTTAGCCCCCTTTCACGACACGACCTTGGACAAAAACCAAAGTCACTCGAAAACGGCACTTGCTCAGATAATAGTCCCCAATTTAAAGAATCGATTCATAGGAACATCTTAGTGATCCCTGCCACGACCAGGCGTCTATAATAGAACTAAGGGACTCTATAAATGTCACTGCCCGGTAAAGTGTCCCACAGTCTGCCTGTGTAAACGACTAGTCATCCTTATGACCTTATGGTGCTGAACCTACCATCAATCGTCTTACAATCTAGTCACTCCGAGACGTCACCTCATTAAGTGACTAGGGGTCAATACAATGTTCATCTTATTCACTTGAATTGGGGTTCAACATTGTCTCCACAACTAATTCGGATAAACACGGTATTCAATATTTTCAGTCAAACTGAATAATTGAGTTCTTAAAGAGACTCAAACAATGAATGCGATAATCACTTATGTAAATATCAGTACTCTATCCAATATTTACATAACGATCTTCAGCAATTAAGGTATACTCCTCAATCACATTGAGATGACATTACTATCATGTCTACCTTATGCCAAAGGTTTTGGCTAGAGGATTAGCAACAATTGCATCACTCTAATTTCCATTACTATTTTACTTTTGTTCTATGTAATCTTTTCATCACATAGAACCTTTCTAAGTACATGTCTAAACAAGTTTTTAGACTCTGGTTCTAAAGCCAGTCAAACACTCCCACTGTTTTCACAGTCTCTCGGGAGACGATATTCAGCTAACACAACTACTCTAGTTCCATTAAAATTCCGGATATCAACTATCTCTTTTACAACATCGGATGTTGTAATGTACTTAGCTTTCGTTCATGATTTATACGTATAACTCTTATACAAATCCTTCATATGACATCTTTTATGTATGACTCCTCATACATATATAACTTCTTATACATTTATATATATAATTTCTTATACATATTATTCTTTATGCACATAATGCTTTTACATGCTAACCATTCCTTAACGAGGCCCATAACATCTTATAAGCATAGAAATGTTTCCGTGTAATCCTTTTACATGAAAATTTATAAATTCCTTCAAATTACAAGAGTAAATCCTCAGTGCTTCTCAAGTACTCAAGGATGCTCTTGATAATCATTTAGTAACACTCACTAGTAAATGATTGTTAATGACTTCTCATATTCTCAACATGATGAGTCCCGATGAGAGAAGCTTTTAGCATATTTAATAGATCCTGCAGCGGAAGCACAAGAGATCATATTAATAGTTCAACAACTTGAACGAGGCGAGAATCTTATCACATAAGTCTCTTGACTATAATGCTAATATCCATGGAGATCTATCTCAATAGATCCGGATATTTAAGATGCGCCATGCTACTCTCAAGTATTCACCCAAGAATATTTCTAGTCACTAATATGTCAAACACATATTTAGATTAAGAAATATCACCTTAGCTACATTTATAGTCATTAATATGTCAAGCACATATTATAGACTAAGAAACTCACTTTAGCTCCCACTAAACTTCATGTATCATCATGGTATCTCGACAACTCGGGTAATACCATTTTGATAGACTACATGATTGAACCAAAGTTCCAACTCTTTGACGTATATAAGATCACAAAAGGGATCTTTCAAGCATGCTAGGCTTCTTAGCATTGACAAGATCAAAAAAAAATTCTCCCAAAGAGAAAGTTTCGTTATTCTTTTGCTGAATCTCATCCTCATGAGAGGCTATATTGGTAAGAACATACGAATTGATAAAGGCATTTGGGTTGTCACAAACTCTCTATAACCAACCCAAAATTTAAACATCTTATGTAACCTTTATGACAAGATCAAGGTTGCATTGATTTAGTGCAAAGTATTCGCCCAAAATCAAGTCACGAAAACATCTCATGTTTCCTTCCTTATCACATCTTGTGCAAGGAGACCAATCCGAGTTGCATGGTGACACGCCATCACATAGAGTTCATACTACAGAAAAGCCTTTGATGAGGGTTTAAGATTCGTCACTTTTGAAAAGTAACGCAATATAATCACAAAATTATCTCCTAATAACCACTGAGCCATAATAAAGAACGTCTTCTTGCATTGAACTCACCACTGAGCCACAATAAGGAACGTCTTCTTGCATTGTACTCAGTTTGTGGGTCTTGGACTTCCGCAAGTTCAAAATTTCAAGCACATATTATAGACAAAGAAACTCACTTTAGCTCCCACTAAACTTCATGTATCATCATGGTATCTCGACAACTCGAGTAATACCATTTTGATAGACTACATGATTGAACCCAAAGTTACAACTCTTTGACGTATATAAGATCACAAAAGGGATCTTTCAAGCATGCTAGACTTCTTAGCATTGACAAGATCAACAAAACTTCCCCCAAGGAGAAAGTTTCGTTATTATTTTGCCGAATCTCATCCTCATGAGAGGCTATATTGCTAAGAACATACGAATTGATAAAGGCATTTGGGTTGTCACAAACTCTCTATAACCAACCCAAAATTTAAACATCTTATGTAACCTTTATGACAAGATCAAGGTTGCATTGATTTGGTGAAAAGTGTTCGCCCAAAATCAAGTCACGAAAATATCTCACGTTTCCTTCCTTATCACATCTTGTGCAAGGAGACCAATTCGAGTTGCATGGTGACACGCCATCACATAGAGTTCATACTACATAAAAGCCTTTGATGAGGGTTTAAGATTCGTCACTTTTGAAAAGTAACGTAATATAATCGCAAAATTATCTCCTAATAACTACTGAGCCATAATAAAGAACGTCTTCTTGTATTGAACTCACCACTGAGCCACAATAAAGAACGTCTTCTTGCATTGTACTCAGTTTGTGGGTCTTGGACTTCCGCAAGTTCAAAATTTCTCCCACTCTATCGTCCATAAAATTGAAAATCATTCTGAAAAGACAGCATTATGAGCCACAAACTCTTTGTTCTCATTTTGGAGGAGCAAAAACCAAGTGGTTCAATTTTGGATAACCCTCACAAATACACAAATTGGTTCTGAACATAAACATTTATGGTCCCAAATATATAAAAATGACAAGTTAAGGACTCTCTTTATCCATATCTCATATGGAGTCATTTAGGTCATAATAGTCGGGTTTTAAACTTTTAGTGAGAAAATAGCTTACAAAATTGCGAAAACCTCAAATTATATCTCATAAAGTTCGGTTTATATTCTTGACTACACCATACTCTATGGTGTCTTTAGAAGAAAGTATATGTGAACTGGTTCACAATTTTCTTAGTGAGCATCAAGGTCATTACTTGATATTACCCATTTGACCTCCAAAGTCATTACTTTGAAATTTTCGATCAATCATTTTGATCTTGTCGTGCATTTGGTTTACTACCTCATTTTGAAAATATTATACGTTTTAAAAATCACTTTTATGTCTTATTAAATAGATATGAGGTATTCATACCTACTTAACATTACAGTAAAAGTAACGAAGTATATAAAAGCTACTATTGGCATTACACATTCGTATGTATATGGTCAATCACCTCACTATTTGTGTTTCTTTTCTGCAAAAGAAAACATAATAAATGCACATACCATAAGATTCTCAATCAAATGGTTGTACGATGTGCTAATCGTTTATACGTTAAACGAATTTACTTGAGGTTTGATCAATTGGGTTCACCGGATTAGAGACTTTAAAATCTACAAGATAGTATAATATTTAGTTTTCTTGAAGAATGTAAAATTCCTCTAACTTGAGTGGTCTAAACCAACCACCAAGTCATCATAGGAGTAGGTACAACCTTTTGTTTTAAATCACATGAGTGATGCCTTCTATGTATAAACATAGATGATTACATTCTTTTAAAAACAAATTTAGGTACATTTGTCCCTATCAAAATCATTCCTACTCTAGCACCATTTTGATACAAATGTCCTATGCTAGACGTCTTACGTTTTATCAATTCATGTAAACTTCTTTACAAAGAAATGACCCATACTTGATATCTCATACTAAGATAGTGGAACTAGCCTATCCTTTGAGTAGATGTCTCTTTCAACTTTGTCCTATTCTATATATCTAGAGTTACATCTTCTTAACTCCCACTCACTTTCACATTCCTCTTTGCTTCAACAAGCAAAAATGAATCTTATGAAGACCTCTCTTCAAGTCATTCGTGATATTTTATACACTTAGTAAGAGTGAATTACTATAAAGTGAGTGCAACATGTGGCAAATCTCAACTTCTTGCGAAATTGGATTACCCAACCGTTCAATTGTCATCATATGCCTAAACTCTTTAGCGCATAAACAATCGATTTGGCCTTTCTCGAAGTGAGCCATTTAACGGTATCATATTGGAGTATTCTAAGTGTTTTTGAAAACTCTTTTCGCAAACTTTTGAATTACTCTGGAGTAATAAAAACTAATATGTCATCTTCATGACGGAGGTGTCACTTCCGAAATCAAGACTCTCTTGATAAAATGTGACTTCCTTTTAAACTCGTAATATGAGTTTGCAACATGAAGCCCCTTTTTAATATGTATGGACGTTAAGTTGTATAATAATCGCAAAAATCGTTGTAAGCTTATGTAGGTGAATTGGTAAATCATGTTACCAATCATTAATTCTTTCAAAGAAACCGCTTTCTATGAAAAAACGAAACAGGTATAATAATAAATAGAGGATGAAAGTGCGCGATGTCATACATTTATGAGAATGAACGAAAAATAGGAAAAATTAACATTCAATGTTTTTTAACAATACTTGTGAAAACATGTTCAACAAGTTTTAACATTTATATAATGATCTCCCACTAAATTATATAAATGATTCCAAGACCCGTCATTTGACAAAAATAGGCATCGCTTGGGCGAAACATCCCATAATTATCAAAATTCGGTAAGTCAACGCTTGACTAATTCTACCATGAGAACTCTTGGTCGACGGATTTCAACAAACCAATCTACTATCCCCGGAATACAAGACCGTCTTATACCCCGTTGAGTCCAACCAACTTTGGCCCGTGATAAGCGTTTACTACCCTACTTACCCGAGGTAAAAAGAGAACACCCCGCTTGGGCGAGCGTGGCTCTAATGAACAAAGGATTCATAGGTGTTACTAATTGGTAAGGCTAATCTCAATTTTAGTTATGTGAGAGATCTTGTCAATTTAGTCATAAATTCCCTATAAGTGAACTAAGTCGGCGAATGTAAATGACGTGAATTGACAACCGCGAAAATAAAATGCATGTGAATGGCGATTTTGGCATGCGCGAAAAAATAAAAACAAGCAAGCAACTAAGCATATGAATAAATCCTAGTATGGCCTCCTATTTAATAAAAACTAGTCTGTTACATTTCGGAAACCAACTCCTTGGTCCCTTGCCTCTTCATAGGAACATGTTCCAAAAGTGGCTCCTTCTTGTGGGATTTGGAACACCTTCCAAAAATAGACTCCGTCTCGATGTAATCCGTCTTTTGGAAACGCCGGTAAGAATAACTATTACAATTGAATTACATAGCTATTCCTATTATACATTAATTAATAAAATAAATAAAACTATTAATTAATTACAAACCGACGATACGATATCGTATTTAATTACAAACAAATAAATCACTATTCCCATTCATTTCTGGTAATAACGATTAAAGTAACTAGGCCATACTAGGTACAACAAAATAAATACTTTAAATAAATTACAATCATTTATTCAACTTAAATAAACATGCTTAAAATGCTGTAAAATGATGCCAAAATCGCCCTATCAATCAATCGTTGGTATCCATCTCGGTTATGTGGATTTAATCGATTTTTAACTTGTAAAAATCAATAATCAACTCTTAAATCTAATTTAAATCCAAACTAATTTCTCAAACTGTTTTGGAACTCAAAATTAGTCCTCACTAATTTTATGATGAATAATTAGTTTGATTTGGTGATATTTTGCTAATTTAATCGGAAAAATCATAATTTTAAGTAAAAATCCAAAATAATTGAAACATTACCCAAACAATTGAAACAAAAATTTTAAGTATTCTGGAACACTCCCAAGAACACAAAATGTCAGGAAAATGCCCCATAAATTCGGATAAAATTTATGAAGAAAAAGATCGATATTTATCGGTTTTTAACCACTAAAACCAATAAACATCAAAACAAGGTGAAATTACATTTTAAATTTCACTTTTAACTTTTAAATAATATTTTTAAGTGTACATAAATTTATAAAGGGCAGAATTAATCGTTTCAAAATTATGATTAATTTATATCACTTTTATCGACTTTTATCTCATAAAATCAATAAACATGCAAAACTTCAAACCAACCTTCAAAATTTTGCATACAATCTGTAGAAAACATGCATGAAATACCATAAAAATTTCATTACCCGAATCAAACTTTATATATTTTTAGTCAAATCTTAACTAAAATACGGCATTTTGACTCGGTTTTCTACCAAAAATCATTAAAAATAGCAAAATAACTTCATAAATCACCAACTTTTACCACAAACCTTTTGAGATCAGTAGGTATGCATGTCATAAAATTTTTTTTCTAAAACTTCTTCTAACACAATTTTTGAGTTTTTATAAATTATCTCATAATTTATTAATATACTTAAAATCAACATGCAAATTACAAGCCTAAGCTCTGATACCACTTGAAAGATCATAGATCCTAATTAGACTCACTAATTAATTATCAAATTATCTCATAATTTGAGTTTATGTGATCTATGTAACATGCATGCAATATAAAAGCATATTAACATAAAAGAAGAGGAAATTGATTTTCCTTACATTGAGAAAATGGTAGTATTTGAGCACAACCAAGATCACCCATCTTGGTTGTTCTTGAGCTTAAAATAAATGGCAAGATCCTCCATCTTCAAGTGTCCAAAATAGAACACCTCCTTTCTTAAGCACCCAAGAACTTACCCAACAACCTTACTAATATTAACTAGATATTAAGTAAGACTACCCTTGATAATATGTAAATATTACTAACAATCTTAGTAATACTTTTGTTTACTAACATCTTAGTAAGGGAGTGTTTGGCAACAAGAATTTAATTTGAAATGAATCATTTTAAATTTAGCAAAATGAAATAAAGATTTGAAATAAGGGGGGTTAGAGTGTGGATTTCAAATGAGTTTATTTTAGCCTTACTTGGATTTGGTAAGGATTTGGAAATCCAAATCTAATAGGTTTGCCAAACATGCAAATTGGTTCAAATCTTAATTTGAGAATATAATCTTTGTTCCCAAACACACCATAAATGATTTTATTGGTTTTTAGAGAGAAAAACCAACAAGTCTTATTCACATACAAAATAGTGTACAAGTAAAGTAGTGAATAAAAGAACAATATGTTGGTCTATATGGAGGGGAAGAGGACTGGTGGAGTAGGTAGTTTGTGGCAGTGGATTTGTTTCAATTTTTGTCCAATCTTTTTCACATGCACAAAGATCATATGACAATATTATGGAAAAATAATAAGCAAAGTGTAATGATCATGATCATCCACTACACTCCATTTACACGGTCCAATGTCCCATTTACGGGTCCATTTTGGTTCTTATATTTGTCTCACAAATACGTGTAAATTTTATTTAAATATCGTATCATGTTTAAATGCTTCCAATTAATTTCGTCCAAATCACTCCATAAATATACGTATACCGTTACACGTATTATTTACATACCAATACTAATCACATTAGTCAATTAGTACCAATCTTAATAATTAACTGCTTAATTATTAATTCCCGTCTCAAATAATTTACTATTTAATTATCGCATAATTAAATAATAATTTCCGCACCTCGAGTTCACAATTCAATGACTAAATTTTTAATCTATTTATCAAGGGACTAACTTAAACTGTATCTCATATAATTAATTAGCTTTTCTGTTGGGGCTCGTTCCTTTAGGTGTGACCGAAAGGGATCAGCTGAACACCGTCGTCTCACGACAGTAACGTCAAACCCTAGTTGGCCAACCGTTACCGATATACGTTGATCAGCTGACTAGTATTGCCAATGAATATCCCATGCATATTCCTTAATGAGATTTAATAATATTATCACGCACTATTGTGAAGGAGAAAACTCCTCCAACGCCGTCGCGGTACAAATAGGACAAAAAAAGACAAATCATGCAATTGCATAAAGAAAATAAACAATGATTTAAAAGCGCTTTTTTACGAAGTCAGTGCCAATAACAAGCATATAATAGCCTACAATCACTATAACGAGCAAAACAACAATTATAATTCAAAACCTGCAAATCCCAACATAGAGTTCAATCGAACGGTCTAGGGCAATGGTATCGGGCCTACTATATTGAATATTAGTTATGATAATGATTTAAAAACTTACAATTTAACGGTATGAATGTTAATTTTCTCAAACTATGTTCCCAATTCTCACGATCTCTCTCCCGAACCTTTCTCACATTGGATTGTATGTGTATGTAGGTGTATGTATGCAAAAAGGGTTCTAAAACTAATGTGCAAAGGTATCTATAGGTTCTAGGTAAGCTTAGGTCAATTAAGAATGACTATAAAATAACGACTAAAACTCGCGGATATCAAATTAGTTGATCGACAGGACCCCTTAGTAGATCGACTAACCCCAACAGATATCCCTCACAACATGTCCCAAAAGTCGATCGACAAGACGCATTAGTCGATCGATAACCGACTAGTCGATCGACAGGACAACCTAAACTGGTCGATCGACTTATCCTCATGCCAACACATTCCTAACACCAACTTAGTTGATTGACCACCTTACTTAGCCGATCGACTAAAACAACAGCTCACACGTACAAACATACGCTAAAGTTTATCGACAAACCTATCAAAGTTACCGGTATTACAATAATTATCAATCTCATTTTCACAAAGATTCACAGAAAACTAGAGTAATAATTTGAACAATATTGAGCCTAAATTCCACATATTAACACATGAATTCAAGAACAATATCAAGACAACAGGTTTAACTTAATCATAGAACATCCATAGGTTAAATTACCCTTATTAAACAGACGATGAACAATTAGCCACATATGAACATAGGTTAACCTCCAGGCCTGATACAAACTACAAAATAATTCACAAGTTCGTAACGTTGAGATAAAAATCTAGGTTTTTAGTTTTCATTCAATAATAAACTACCTCAATGTAGTGTGGGAAGGGGTCCTTATATAAACCTCTTTCAGGAGTTCATCGCAATGGAAAACCCTACATCCAAAGGCTACAAATTTATCTTAGGAAAAAAATAAAATAACAACTATATTTTACATAAGATAATTAAAATAAAACGGGATGAAATAATGTTGTAGGAAAGCTGTTCTTGTTCTTATTTTGTAAGCTGCAGCTGGTTAAGCCAAGGAAATAAGGATGATGGGAATTTCTGGTATTATTGTTTAGGAAAGAACATAGCAAAAATACTTTTGAAACAGCCTTCAGCTTGTCTGACCAAAAGACGAAATTCTGCTTTTCCTTTTAGCTTTTCCTACATGTTTTTGTAGCTTGAATTCCTTCCTAAATGGTTTTGAATTGGCCTTGGATGTCCTAGAGCAATTTGTAACTAGTTAAGGCGTGTTTCA
Organism: Silene latifolia; assembly: GCF_048544455.1. Classification (NCBI taxonomy): domain Eukaryota; kingdom Viridiplantae; phylum Streptophyta; class Magnoliopsida; order Caryophyllales; family Caryophyllaceae; genus Silene; species Silene latifolia. The sequence goes on from NC_133531.1 coordinate 105,150,231, forward strand.
TTATGTCAAGGGGATATCAGATGGTTTGAACCTTCCTTTAGACACTTTTCCTTTACACTGGGCTGCTTCTTGCCTAAGCCGAAACCTGGTTCAATTCTGTATTTTTGCGCTAGCAATTCTGTTGTGGCCTATGCCTCAGCTTCTGCTGCAATGACCATATTTTATTTATTTATACTTGACTTTTTTTTTAAAAAATTATAACATATGAAAGACTTTTTCATAACAATGTAAATATGTTCGTTTCATATTTCAAAGTTTCATCCTTTTAGTTATACTTACGGTCAAAATGCTTAAAGTTTGACGTTCAAAAAGTAAACGTTGCCATGATGGAGGGATTATATAAGATATGAATGATATAAAATTGTTGAATTATAAATATAGTAAGATTATTTTAACAATAAACATCGGTATGGTCTATGCAAAAATGTAGCAAATGAAATAGCCAATTTAAATCACAATCAACAATAAAACTATATATAACTTAAAACAAGTAAAATGATGCAAAAAAAGTGCTCTCTCATTGATTTAATATGAGAGACCGTGCCTCATAACCAAATGTATATTTTTTAAATAAAAATAACAGATTGGGAAATACAAGTAACATATGTTTAAGGTGCCTTACACAAGAAATTTGTAAAACTGAATTATTTAGTAACTAACTTGTCAGTTAAACGAGTTATGGTATTTTTATATGTAATTATATTTTGCACAATGCTTAGGGTTAAAGGACCTTTCTAAAGTTCATAAACTATACCATCAGTTATAGCACAACTGGTTGTATAATTTTTGATCTTTATAATAAAGTTTTCGAGTTTGTTGTAAATTTTAGGATCAATTGATGAAAACACCCTTTAATGTTGTACTTTTTAAAACTTAAAACCTTATGAAAAGTTTTAAAACTTTATTTACATTTTGGTACATTAAGTGGATTTAGGCAAAAAAAAAAAACAGTGAAATACTGCAAAGATTGAATCAACCGTGACTTATAGTTATAAGAGGGAAAGGAAGAGGTTGAAAATGTGAATGAAGTGCATCATAAATACATCGTCATGTCTTTAAAAAATAGCGGAGACATTCCATTTTTTTTTTTGGCCTAAATCCACTCAAGGTAGCAAAATGTGAATGAAATGAACATTAAGTTATTAAGTTTTAAAAAACTTGTCATAAGGTGTTAAGTTTTAAAAAGTGCAACATTAAAGGGTGTTTTTATCAGTTGATCCTAAATTTTATGAGCATTAATGTAAAGTTTCTGAACTCATTCAATTAAACATTACGTTCAAAAATTTACCATGTAACTAAAAAACAATACATATAAGTTCAATTAGAATTTATTTACGCCAAAAAATTAAAATGTAACTTAAAAACACTTAGAAAATATATGTATAAGCTGAGTTAAGTTTGAGATGACTGTACAATGATATTGTACATCTCAACTCCGAAGGCATAATTTTGTTTTATTGAATAACTGATTTATAGTTTTGTTCTATTGAAAAACTAATTTATAAATACATCTCAACTCCGAAGGTATATATCATATGAAAATATTTATTAATAAAAATAGTCGCAACGTACAATAACTAGCTACATGTGTTTACTATGAAAATCCGTATCACATATTTTTTTCATAGGTGGAAAAACTCTGTCTTGACTGATGCGTAGGGAAAAGAGTTTCGCAAAGGCGATATTTAAAAAATAAAGCGTTACATCTTTTCATCATAAAACTGTAGGTTTTGTTTTTTAGGTTGACCATAATTTATCAATTTTAACCATAAAAGTCTCGAAATATGTGTATAGAAACTAGAAACATTATCAAATTTTGTAAGCTTTGATCGGGCAAATAACTATTTGCATATTATCTTTTTTGTTTTACAAAATATTGTGAACATTATATATTGTAGAAAATAACGATAGAATAGACTAATCAAAGTTAAGGGAGATATAATATAAAGTAAACATAAATTCTTATGCGTTACGCTTACAAATTATGACGATTCTTACAAGCAAGTTAAATACTCCGTATTATTAGAAAGAGTAAGAGTCGCGAGGCGTTAATGCATCATAACTTCAGTGATATTCATAACCATGACTTGTCAATAACGAATAGAGACATTATCCATCTATCTTAATTATAATGCAGGAACTTCATTAAAAGGAGCTATAGATGATATTGATCTAGTGTTACAGACACTTCAAGAATGTGGCTTCCAACAAGATAGATTCTACATTCATTGTGATGGTTCTACATGTGGTTTTATGCTGCCCCTTCTCCAAGAGGTGGTAAGCTACTAACCATTTTCTTCTCTTTTATGGGAATAAAACATATGTTTTAAATTCTCATGACATATGTGTGATTTGAATTTGGCTAAAGCAATAATTTAAATCATTTATTTTGAATGTCTACATGTAGAGCTGGCCAATGTGGGAAGTAGTCGGCTCTGCCGGCCACATTGGTTCCAGTTTTCACAAGCTCGGTAGGCCAACACTGATTCTAGGCCGCCCGGTCATAGTGCCCGACATGACTCCAAAGTCTCCCATTCTAGGCCGCCCGGTCCCACTAAAAAAAGATAATTTGGACCAAACCTCAACCTGACATAAAAGAGTACGACCCAACCCAACTCATTGATCACCTCTAGCTATCTCGAGTAGTTGACATTTACACTTCTAGAATAATAGAAAATTTCAAGAGATTTAAGTTTTTTAACAATGTCAACTAAACTTGTCAAACGGGTTGGATCATACATATCTGGTCAAAATACATGTCAAGCCGAATAAGGGTCATGTCAAATACGTGTCGAGTTATACGGGTCTCCGGTCGGGTAAGGTCGGAATACAAGATAAAAAAAGTTTTTAATGTCTTATTTTACCCGTTTTTAGGCCGATAACACATATTTTTAAAAACAAACATATTTAATATTAGTATAATTATACATTATTTATCATATTTGTATTAAAATTGTAAAAAATTAAATTGCATTAATATTTTTTTAGTTATTATCTAACAGAAAAATTATATAAAATTGATTTTTAATTATTTATTCAATGAAATAATAAAAATGATTAATTTTGTTTTTATTACTTCAAATATAATTTATGAACATGAACATTTTAATACTCCGTCTGATTCTTAGGAACTGCCCTATTTGAATAAATATTCCTCACAAATCTTTATAAAAGAGACATTTCTAAAGAAACGTCGGTAGTAAAAAAAACTTTATTATTTTTTACCTAACTAGTTAGGTCGGGTTTCGACCCTATAATAACGAGTCATTTCAAGTTCGATTTAATCAGGTGACAAACAAGATTTACGGGTCTTTGACCCTGAAAAATTCAAGAGTTATGAGTCATGTCAAGTTTTGATGTATTGAAGTCAACCAATCATTTTATTTTTCAAAATTTCATGGATTGCATTAGTGAACATGTTTCTTGGAAAAAAAAGGAACATACATCGGATGTACTACCTCATACCTTATTTATTTTGAGCATATGTGTAATTATTCCGAGCTTATTATAGTTTATAAGTTAGGTTTTGATTTATTTTCATCGAAACTCAAATTTAACTAAGCTTGTATGTAAAAATTTTGAGTTATATTGTAATTTTTTGAGCTAAATTTTTAAGTGAATAAACTCAAAACCTTTAAACAAAAACTCATAATTTTTTAAGCAAAAGTCAAAAATTTTATTATAATGCTCAGAAACTATACAACTGGTGGTAGTAAATAAGATGTATTTCCTACGAATTTTAAGTTCTTACGAAATTCAATTAGTTTATCAAACAACTACTTTGCTTAGGAATTCGTATAACCCATTTAATAATATAAAAAAATCGATGTATCAGAAAATGTTCAATCATGAAAATTACAAAACTAATTTCATATATATATATATATATATATATATATATATATATATATATATATATATAGTTTTTTCTTTAAATTGCTTCTGAATTTATGTTTGTTTTTATGAAGTTTATTATCACAGTAGACTCAAATATATATAATAGAATGTCCAATTTATATCCAATGAAAACCGATGAATCTATGCACGTGTTATATCTATATCAGGTTCCAAAAATAACCTTCAAGAAACCAATAGGAAGCATCTCAATATGCGGACACAAATTCATTGGATGTCCAGTGCCTTGTGGCATTCAAATGACGAGGATGAAACACATCAAGTACCTATCTATGAATGTCGAGTACATATCATCAAGGGATTGTACCATTACGTGTAGCAGGAGCGGTCATGCTCCAATTTACTTATGGTACATCTTAAGCTGTAAAGGGTACAAAGGTTTTGAGCATGACTTTCGAAAATGCATAAGAAATGCTAACTACCTTAAAGATGTAATTTACAAGGCCGGGGTAAGTGTGATGCTTAATAACTTTAGCTTCACCTTGGTGATTGAGCGTCCTCCGGACGAGGACTTTGTTCGTCGGTGGCAACTTGCATGTGAAGGCGACTTAGCTCGTGTTGCTATAATGCCTAGTGACTCTATTGAGAAATTGGACACTTTCTATCGCGAACTAGTGAAGAGTCGCTCGAGTTGGATTGAGAATAGAGGCTACCAACCTTATTGTGTTGCTCCTCAAATTGGCAGGGATAATTGTGTGTGCGCCATCCATAAGTGAGAATTATTAATTTTTTATTGCAAAAATAAAGAATTTAATCATTTGATTATTTTCCAATGGGGTGAAATTGTTGTGTGTTAAATTTCTTCAGCTTTTAATTTTTGTGGTACTATAAGATATATTACAATGTTTAAGTTATGTTAGTGTATCATGCGTGGTATTGTAACTTTTAATACTCCATCCGTCTAAGTTATTTATTTACCTATTCTATTTATGGATATTTTAGTTATTTGTTTACCTTTTTATATTGAGAATATACTTGATAGTTAATTGTTCATCCACATATCATATTGCCAACTTGTCACTCGACGACAATTAGGGAAGATAATGGATTAGATTGGACCGGGTTTTGCGAGATTCAAACTCGATCTACTTACTTAGTGGATCACTTATCCATATCTAAATCCGATCCATATTCAAAACTTTAAAATACCCGATCTATTATACCTTTTTTCAAATCCATACCAGCTCCAAATCCATACCCGATCCACCATACAATCCAAAACTCAATCAGAAACTTAATTTGACTATATAAAACATTTATCTTACCTGACAAAATTAAAATTTGAAGTTTAGTAAAGCATAAAATTTCAAAATATTAGATTATGTATGTTTCAGATATGAGTGGATCGGGTTTAGATATCAGGTTTTTCTATTGTTGATTTGGATATGGGTATATATATATATATATATATATATATATATATATATATATATATATATATATATATATATATATATATATATATTAGGCGCGGTTCGTGCACGAATCAAGGTTAACGTTGAACTGCATTTAATTACCTGAGTTGACCTTTTTTTTTTTTTTTTTTTTTTTTCAGATACACTTTATTTCTCTACCACATACACCTCTTATTCAGATACATTCTATAACATATGTAGATACACTTTTTCCACCACGCACGCACCACCCCACCGCCGCCACAAATCCACTGGCAACAACTCACCCAGACCCAAATTCTTATTTACGGTGCTTAATTGTCTTTATATGCCAGATATATCCTTCATGCATACGACCACTATGATATGAATGTTGATGAAATTAAGCTTTGTTGTACTTCCTGGTCATCAGGTATGACTTGTTATCCACTAATCTGACTGCAAAAATAAATGAGAGAATATATAGAGGAAAATAGAAATTAGTTTCATTATCTATTCTAATGACCCTAATAACGAACAAGATCATTTATAAAAAAGAACCCGACGTGATCACAACCTACCACAGCCACAACCACGGTCACTATGTACCCATATCTAACACTATACCACAAATCGTGTCCATTAACCACCACCGCCATCTGAAACCACCACCACCAACATCTGACCATCTAAACCACCACAAATCGCCTCAAAACCACCAGAAAAACATAAAACCCATGCGCACCACCACCGTCATAGTTGCCTAAAATTCACCACCTCTGACGGTGGTTGTAGATCTACAATCTAATGGCAGAAAAAATCAAGTCAAATTATTCTTCAATTATTTTGCATTCGAAATCTCGTTTTCTTCAAAAACTAAGTGATTCAAACCATAGATCTACGAAAAACGAAGAACAATTTCATAAAATTAATCGCATTACTGAATGTTTTGGAGGATTTCGAATCTAATAGGGTTGTTTTAGTCTGGGTGGCCGGTGACGGATTTGCAGCTTGGTGAACTGCATCGGAGCTGCGTCAAGGTCACTGCCTCGCTGGCGATAAGTGGGATGTGCGGTTGATGCGACGATAGGCCACCGTTGACAGGCCACCGTCGGAGCTGCATCAAGGTCACCGATAAGTGGGATGTGAAGTTTGGAAGTGGTTGGTGAGTTTTGGGTGAAAATGAATGAGATATAATAGGTGAGGGAGAGTGATACGGGATGAGATAGAATACATGGGGGAGAGTGATACGAGATCAGCGCCCTTTATTCTGTTTAATTCAATGGTTGAGATGAGTTCGTACGGTTCGCACCATAATTTGGTTCGTATAGGATCCTGATTCTATATATATATATATATATATATATATATATATATATATATATATATATATATATATATATATATATATATATATATATATATATATATATATATATAGGGGCGGGGTCAGGTGCGAACCAAGTTTTAATACGAACCGTACGAACTAAGACTCGTATACACTGTTAGTCTATCTCACACAAAACTCAACAAACTTAACCCTTTTCCTTTCCTATTCCCAACCCCACCCCCGACCTCCATCCACTCTCCTCTCTCCTCTATAATCACCTATCCCCACCTGTTGCCGCCGGCGCCAATACCCCACTGGCGACCAGTGTCGGCGCATCTCTTCGTTTGGTGCGTATCTTCGGTCACCACGACCTCCATTTTTCCTTGTCTTTCCACCACCGTAGAACACCATTAGCAACTGATTTTGTTGTCGCTAAACCTACTCTGCCGGCGATGTCGACCTCACACAGTTGATCCATTTCTGGAGAGAGAAGGGCGACCAAAAACAGCGAGGGGATACGTGTTCATTCTTAGATTTCAGGTTAGTTGATCTGAACAATTAAAAAACAACAGTGGTTTAGTAATGTCGGTGGTTGATCTTTAATGGAACAAATTCCATAAAATGTACAGTAAGTAATTGCTACCAATTACTGAATTTCTTGCAAATTTTGTTTTACGGTAGTTCGCTCTTGGCCAGCCTTTTATAAACATTCAAAAGTAGGAAAATAATACTAGGTTGAATACTTGTATCTATTAGAAATGAGCTTTGCTAAGCTCTTTAATTTTAACTCACCCTTATTTTGGTTTTGCTGTCTACTAGCCTATTCATGTGGTGTATAGTTAAGGCGGCTCCAAATGTTTCATTAAATAGATTGAGAAGGAAGTAGGTGTGCTAGTGTTAGTGGTTGTGATGGCGACTTTGGTGGTCGTAGTTGATCTTTAGATCGTGGATACATGAAATACCAGCTCGGATACACAGGGTATTACTACTAGATACAAATCGAATTGTGTATCTAGTAGTAATGCCATGTGTATCCGGCAGTAATACCATGTGTATCTTTTAACTTTTGAGCAATAGCTACTAACATGGACATATATATTCAGGCTGTGAGATTTATAACTTGGATATGCAGTACTACCATGAATAGAGTTTTTTGGTGTTAAATTACAATCTAGTAGCAGGACTTCCAACTCCTCGATCACGACTATTCTTGGATTAGAACAACTATATGTGAGATGTCGGTTCTTAGGATTTTCACTTTTAAGTTTTGACAATAATTGTTGGAAGTTGAAAATATTTCATTGGGATGTTAGCAGTCTAGAATAGAGATGCCATGGAATTATGGAAATGAAAGGTATTTCTCATAACAATGGAACGTCATTCTTAACTGAATTCTATTTCAACTAACTTTTGATTTAACTCGTTTGTCTATAACTCTCTAAAATACATGTGGGCCCAAAACATCAATTTGGAAGATCTATTTTTCATCTTCAAGGATTGCGTCCTTCAGCATGTTGATGCTTGTCAAGTTGTGGTGCATAAGACGGAGCTACCTCCTTGAACCTACGATCATGTGCCACAAAGAGTATGCTACTCTGAACTGCTCCATCTCTTTTGATTTTGGTCAACATTATGTTCTATTGCTTTATAATTGTGTTAATTTCAGCTAGTTTTAACATAGGTTTGAAACTCGTCACCGTTGAAATTCCTCTAGTGACTCCCTCTAGACTCTAGACTAAATGTAGATATCTTATTTTAGCTTTCGCTTAGTGTAACATTGAACTGTAGACTCTGATCATGTTGACTATGTACTAAGCTCCTTAGTTAAAAGTTTCCACGAGGACTCTGCCTTCATTTTTCTTAAAACCTTGAAATGGGATGCTATTCGAAGACTATAGGGACATTCGTGACTCAACGAGCTGTAGCATGTCGATAAGCGAGGTTGTAACTCGGTCGGATTGGATCCTTGATTTCAGTTTGTTTTCTGGATTGTACGTATATGCTTAATTGTTGTAATTAGACCCTATGAATCTAGGGTTTGATGAATTTGATCTTAAATTTTTTGGAGTTCTTATGCTTAATTCGGTTATGCAATTAAAGATAGACATGTTTTCTGAGCACTTGGTTTGAACTGGGTTTCAAGTTGGGTATTTTGGATTTGCATTGTCTAAATTCTAGCTTCCGAATTCTAAATCTATAACCGTGTAAGCAAGTACTCCGTCCGTCCCAACCATTCTAATGATATGAATGATGTTGATCATCTATGTAGCAGTCTTCGGGAGTATCAATGTCGTCAGTCATCTCGTGATGGTTCGAAATTTACTAGGCTTATATCTAGTTTGAGTAATGACGCAGATCCTTCTGTTCAATTAATAGCTGTGACTGAACTTTGTGAGCTTTTATCATTTGTTGTTGGAGTCTATCAATGTGTTTATTATATGACAGTAGATGATACATAATTTGTACTTTGTGGTTGAAAATGTCACGGTTTTGATTGATGACATGTGGTATGGTTCTGTATTTAGATATGGTGAACTACTTAATGTAGGTTCATTTTCATAGGATCATCGATTATGTTGATAGATTATATTCACATGAATTTTCTGTTTCTCCCTTGATTATAATCAATTAACTACAATTTTTAAAATTCTTGTCGCCTTAGTAAGCAAATCGGGATAATTGAGTTAACTAGGATGATTTAATTATATTTGTATTAGGTTTTGGTGTTCTAGAATTGGATTATTTATGTGTGTTATGTGCTACAGATATTGGATTTAAATAGGAGTGTCTTAATTATACTTTTTTTTGGTGCGTAGTGTTTTAATTATACTAATGTGCAGTTTTGGGTGGTCCTTAATTTGATTTATGGTGTATGGTATGTCTCTAGGTTTGAAGTTTTTGAATGTGGAGCGTGGTTTTGCTGAGAAGCACTATGCAGACTTGTCTGCAAAGCCCTTTTTCACTGGTTTGGTTGAATACATTATTTCTGGGCCTGTTGTTGCTATGGTCTGGGAAGGTATGGGTGTTGTCCCCACCGGTAGGAAGATCATTGGAGCTAGCAACCCTCTAGCTTCTGAGCCTGGCACCATCCGTGGTGATTTCACCATTGACATTGGAAGGTACTATTTTTTTATGGTTGTTTCATAGCATTGTTTTCATGGTTAATTTAATTATTTTTTTCTTTTTTTTTCTGGAATCCTTGAGTATCATGCCATTAGAAACTTTGGTTAATCCACTTCTTTTGCTCAATTGTCTCGTTTTTAAAATGTCCCTGAGAAGAAGTTACTGTTGTTGTTGACTCCTTGTATGAAAGCAGCTCCTTAGAGTTGTTTCTTTAAACAAAATTGAAAGAAAAGATGAATGATTTTTTAACTGTTGATGATGTGGTAAGGTGTAGGTTGGTAAAGAGCTCCTAGGCTTCTACCATTGCATGGTTTGCGGAAGGCATTTCTAGCCGAGAACATGTTTGTCAATAGACCCTTGTGACAACCTCTTTGATTAGTTTGATGGATGATATATAATGATGACGAACACTCGAGCAGTATGTCTGTGAGTCACAAGCTGGTGGTTCATTTGCTCTTACTTGGGCAGTTGAGTAATATGGAGATTATGGGCAAAGCAGCATGTGATCAATTGGGAACCAAAAATTGTAGCATGTTGCAGAGTAAAGGCCAACTGAGAATGAAAAATTGCAGACGGGATTGCTGCTAGATACGGTATGCATGTGGCCAAGAAACTTGGTGTTCAAAAGACTATCAGTGAAAACAACTCTTTATTTGTAGTTAATACAATTACTTTTCAGAGCTCCGGAAAATGCCCATGGAGCTTGATCATAGATGACATAGTTGAATCATCCCATCTTTTTAATTCTTTTTGTTGTATTCATGTCAAAAGGGAAGAGAATACCGTCGCAACAGTGTTTTGTTTGTTGGACATTCCGGCAGCTATCTTAACGCTAACGGAGATTGATTTACTCTAATAATATCATCCATCCTGTTTTGCTCAAAACGAAAAAGTCACTGATTATGTAATCTTCCATGATTATATTTATAATATTTGATTTGTAATGCTTAATTTGGTTTCTTATATTGTTTTTGAGGTCTTTTCACATTTAGTAAGTTCATAAGTGTTTTTTTTAGACAAACGTAGTAAGTTCATAAGTTGTTTAACAAAGTATGTTTTTTCGGTGTAATCATCAGGTTTTAAGTCGGGTAGACTAATATTGTGAGGTTTGGATTCAATTATTCATTTTGTTATGTTTCTCTTCTAAATTTAGTTGTTATTGTTGTAACTCCAAGGCATCGCCACTACTTGAATTGCCTCCTTAGAATGACTATGATCCTAAAACTTTTGGTTCAAAGGCTATTGTTTTTTGTTTTATTTTAAACTAATTATCGTTAATGAGTAGATGTAGTTTAGAAATAGAGTTGCTAGTTTGCTAAACTGCTTGTATCTAGTAGTTTTTAAAAAAGTGTATTTAACAAGGTTAAGGAGTATATTTAGCAAGGTAAAGATGTGCATCTTTCTTGTCAGAGATGTGTATCAAACAAAGTAAATGAGTGTATCTAGCTTGTTAGAGATGTGTATCTAGTAAGGTAAAGATATGTATCTAGTAAATTAAAAGAGTGTATCTAGCTAGCTAAAAGGTTGTATCTAACCACTTAAAGGAATGCATCTAGCTAGCTAAAGACATGTATCTAGTAACTTAAAGAATTGTATCTAATTCTTTCGTTAATAATTTAAGTAAATAGTAGATACATTTCTTAGATACTTCAATTTTAACTACCACTATGCATTATTGTATGTCCGCAATTATCACTTTACGAATTAGCTGGATACACACGCTACTATCCCCATATACACATACTAGTACCCCGAAATACAAAAGCTCATTTGTGTATCTAGAGCAATATACTAATCACTAATGTATAGATTGATAGTTAAATGTATCCACAGAGCACCGCCTAACCAACCTTCACTGTAACCACGCCTAGTCACCCACCACCACCACCACCATCATTGGTCCCGCTGGCCTCATCATCATCAACCCGTCCACCACCATAATTGTTGCTGATCATCAGACTGTGGTGGCATCATTATCGGCCATCCCAACGATCCTAACTCACCAGATCGTCAACGTCATCGATCCCTTTCACCCATCCATTTAGATATCCTCATCGACAACCACCAACCGCATCACCGACGACTATTCTCCTCACCACTCCTTCCCTTCGCGGACACCACTCAGTCAACAACCACCATATCAGGCCCTCACCCCCATTTCATAACCATACCACCACGTTCTCAGTATCACCATTCACCATATGCCAACCGTCATCGCATGATTACCACGAAACCGCGACGCCGAGCACCCTTCTCTCTCCACCACAACCCAAAACTCCGTCGAACATCAAATCACACCATGCCATCGCACACAACGACCACAGTAGATCTCAGTTTAGGAAAAAAAATTGTGATTCAAACCGATTTGTGAAAATGAAGAAATTCAAAACACTAATCACAGTAGTGACATTGTTGCAATATTTTGTGTCAAATAGTCAAAGTTGATTATAACCGTAGTAAGGTGGTGGTGGTGCGGCCAGAACGCCAGCGATGAGGTTAATTAAGGTGAAGCGGAGAAAAAAAAAAGAGAAAGTAGGGCCGCTGACGGTGGAGTTGTGCGCGATCGCCGGCGAGGTTCTTGACGGAGCTCCGGCGACGGTACGTTGGTGATTAATGGTGGTGGTGGATAAGGTGGGGGAGGTAGGGAGTACACTGATTGGGTTTAGAGGTACGATAAAGGGATAGGGGTATAATATAAACCTTTGATTTAATTTGATCCAATTTGATCTAAGGCTGAGATAGAGTTCGTAAGTTCGCACCGAACTCTTAGTTAAATCTGAGATCCTAATTATATATATATATATATATATATATATATATATATATATATATATATATATATATATATATATATATATATATATATATATATATATATATATATATATATATATATATATATATATATATATATATATATATAGGCCGAATCCGGTGAGGTTGTTAATTATATGCGGCGGCCGGCCTCACCAAATTCCTTCATTAATCCTTCATTTATGGACTAACTACCTATTATTCATTGGCCTGAAAATTGAGGGGTCATTCCAAATCTTTTCATTTAGCCCAAAATACTTTCTCTCACTAAAATATTAAATCATACAATAGCCCAATTACACACTCTCTCTTTAAAATATATAAACAAAATTATTTTCCTGAAAATTCTTCAACAAGCAAGCTCTCGTTCGTTCAACGGAAATTCTTCAGCAAAGCTCATCAATTTGTTCATCGATTGTTCGTGGATTTCATCAAAACAACATTCAACAACGTTGATTCAAGTAATTTCAGAAGAAAAATCGATTAATTTCCAGGTAATTTCATAATTTTGATCAAAATTGAGTATATTCATACAATTCTATCAATTCACTCATAAATTCATGATATCAGGTTCGAATTTGATCAAATTGAACGATTTTGTAAATAGAACGTTCGAATTTGACCAATATTTTGAGCGATTTCTTTTTTCTCGCGATTTCGTACTACTTACGAATTTGTTTTTGACGATTTTGCAGCTTTAATTGCTATGGAGATTGTAGATATCACAATGACTGGTGATATGTGACACCCTCATTTATTGCGGAAAAGTAAACACATAATTATAGATAAAAACTGCATGGATATGTTTGTAATAGGTTCATTTGGGTAAAAACCTGTAAATTTTAAAACCTGAACCTGTTATAAAAATATCCAAATGGAAAGGTGTCAAACATGTAAGGTCTAAAATAAATCTCATGAATAAAACATCGCTAAAGTCGCGAAACAAAGTTATACAACCCAAATATGAAAAAGGGAGACATATGTCCCTAAAAAGTATATGACATAAAAAGTGTTTAAGGGTCACAATAAAATAAAGCCAATCTAGGTCCCAAGGTTACTTTGCTCGCTAGCTCGTCCATGTACCCCATATATGCATCACCTACCTGTCAATCGCATTTTATACAAATACGAAAGCCACAGTCAGTGGGAAGTAACTCCGAGTTCTCCCAGCCACAAATGTCATAATTAATATAACATGTAAACATAAGAATATGAATATGGATAACACATATCCTTAGCATATAGATGCTAGACAATCGTGCTTATCATGTGAACAACAATATAACAACACATAGTCCTAGCATGTGAATACTAGACCGACTCATACTACACTATCATGTGAATCACATAACATCCAGGAATCCAAACTCTATCAACCATAGCCGGCTTGCATCTCACCTTCTATGATTCATAGAATCATCAAACAAGAAAGGACAATATATCTAGAGATAGGCATAAGTTCTTAGGACAGTCAATAGTCACTCTGTAACTCGAGTCTATACCACGAGGTAAGGTAAACACCCTAGTCCTAAACCTGCGCAGACCTAGCGACATGCGGAAACTACCGCATCCAAGACCCATGATAACACCACATGAGTACCCCTAAGGAGTCCACCAAAGGGTTGGCTAGTACTTAAGCTGACCACATACTTCTACGAGTACGTCGGAGGTCATGCCCTAACTTGGATATAAACCCACCAAGCTAAGACACAAAGGCTATTAAGTAATGAACATACACTCGTCAAAGACTATAATGGCCTATCTATGACGATGGTCTAAGATACCAACACCACACAAGACAAGTAGGACACCCACTTAACCATAAGAGGGGCAAAGAGTCCAAACTTGCACACAAAAATGATCATACACACCCTAGCATATGAAAGGCTACGCAAGAGCATATTCAGCTGACAATCCAACAATATCTCCAATATCAATAATAATCCAAATTCCAGCAAATTCCAGCTAACCAACAGTACCATAATCCATGAGAACAAGCTAAAATGACAAAGAGGCAACAAGACTCAAGCATAAGGCATCCAAAGCATTCAACAACCAACATGTGAAATGATAATTACAAATATCAAGGCATAACATAAAACATCCAATAACAACCAATCTCACCTCAAAGACAAACCCTCGACCCGAGTCCCGCGACGAGTCATCGGTCAAATCGAGGTTGACCGGTTTAAACCTAGTTTGACCAAACTCGTTCGGTTAATCTGGCCCAGCTCAGAGTCTTGACCTACTTTGGCCCAAATCACAAAATTCATCACAATATCATTCTCATGCCATTTCCAATTTCTATCATGTGAAAGACTATCAACATAAGAAAATATATTCCAACTTACAAAATAACTAATTCCACAAAATTCTCGCATAATAAAATAGCATAAATAACCGTCTCATATAAGGGTAAAATTTTCTATAAATTTTAATCGATAAAACGACGCTATTTACTCATACGGACTCCGAATTGAGTGATTCAAGTGGCTAAACCACCTAATTTTTCGATGCCGTTCAATCTGTCATATTTTTGGAAACATTGGAAACCGTCTCGGTCCGGTACCGACGCGTTCCAGCCAAAACACGGGCTTGTCACAACACATAATTCCTCATCCAAATTTGTTCCAAACAATAATATACAAATGAGTAACATAAATTAAACATAAGCATACTCATCTTACTCCATTCATTCATTTATCAACAAGATCGTCTCAAACAACAACAAACAACAACAAACGACAACAAACAACAACAAACAACAAATACAACTACTAATGTGACATTAATTCGTCGAGTAACTCGGAATAGTTACCTTAAGCTAGCAAAGAGACAAGTAATAACTTGAGAAAGTTTCTAAAACCCAAAATTACTCTTCACCTTCAACAACATATGAGTCACCTAACTCATCTTCAAATTCTTCACCTATAAGAACAACAAAAACACAATTATTAAGCTTAAATTCGAAATCCTAAAAAAAAGTGTCTTAAACAAAAATTGGGGGAAATGAAAATAAAGCTTACTAGTAGATGAGGATTGAAGAGAAGATTCCAAATATATAATTTTTATGAGATTTGGTGGAGAAATGAAGGATTTATGGTGGATTTAGGGATTGTAAGGAGGATTTTTGAGATGAATTTGGTGTTTGATGAAAGGAAGAGAGAGAATGAGAATTGAGGAAATGAAAGATGAAGAGGAGACCCATGGAGGATGGAGGGTGCATGGTATTGGGGTAGGGTGTTTGGGTGAGTTTCAATTGTTTACGTTTTGGTTCGTTTCGACGGAAATTAGAAATATTCGTCGAATGCGATTTCCGAGAATATTAAAGTTCTTAAACACGATTTTACTAAAAGATTAAGTACTCATATGCCCAATATCCAAACTCGTTTACCCAACGACTGTAAGAAATGGGAAAATCCCAATTTTACGACTTTTATCCGAAATCTATTTTATTAAAGGAAAAGGTTTAAATATAGTTTAAATCACTTTTAAACATTTCTAAACTATCAAAAATAATTACATTTTTTCAAAATAAAATAAGATTATATTTTATCAAATAAATTTTATTTCAAATAAATTAATATTAAATTGAAATAGATTAAAATATTACTTTTAAAATATAATAAAGGTATTCAAAATTACGGGGTGTTACAATCATCCCTCCTTTTAAGAAGTTTCGTCCTCGAAACTTGCATGTAGAAAACGAAAATATAATAAGGACGAACTCAATTTTCCAAGGGCGAAAATCAAAACATTCAAAACAAATTGGAATTTCAAAAGATGATCCTTCAAAAAGGGCTTAAGAAAACTTTCAAAAGCACGATGTCCATATCAAGGGAATGAGAGAACTCTTGATGCATGCAAGCGCGCTATCATTCCGAATTAAGGACAAATCAAAATACGAAATCATTCGCCGATAAGTGCAGAACTAGTTATCAGACGTCTCCAATAACGAATCCTGACAACGAATCAACGCCAAAACAAAATGAAAGCGAAAGGTCAAATGCAATTGTTATAGAAAAATGTTAAATCATTTTTCAAACTTTACCAGACGTCAAGTTTTTCAAATATAATACAAATTTTAACAATGAATCGAAAAGTTAGCTCACATTGGTCCGAAATTACACAAAACGAGAAATAGCTTAGGTATCAAATCGAACACTAAGGTTGAAAGAGAGTGAGAAATCATTTTCAAATGTTATAGAAAGAGGTAAATTTGTAGATTTAACTCCAAATTTAAAATAATGAACCAAAAGTTTACTCAAACTAGATAAAATCTATGCAAGATGGAATACAACTCGGGAACGAGAAGTGCAAGTCGCGATAGGGAACTCACACCCAACAGACAAGAAGGAATCGAACTCTTAAAGGTGGAATTTTGGGATGAAGTCAATAAAGATGGCAACGAACAAGAAGCTTTACTCAAAAGGTCAAATGAGTTCCAAAAAGGCGAACTCAACGGAACAAGCCAGAATAGCAAGAATGACAATTGTCGGAGATCGGAATTAGGAAGATCGGTACATCAAGAAAGGTTACTCACTCAATTTTCCAACCGCAGAGTCATCCTACTAGGTCCTCCGAACATCATTAGGGCAACAACCAGAGGCCACACTAATCCAAAGAGCCATCTGAACTACTCATCGACAAGTCTACTTATAAGCTAATCCTTGAGACAATCCTATCCTCTACAATTATAACTTAACAATTTCCCAATCAAAATGTTTCCACCAATATCCTCCACCGAACAAAATCAAAATCCAAAGTCGAAACTAGTAACAATATTATACCCTTACCAAGATTCAATATTCCCAAACGCATTCATGCTTGAAACCAACCCACAAGCAGCAAGTTGCACTATCCAATCCATAATTAGCACTAACTATAAGATAAATGGGTTCATCACACAAATCATCTGATCGGTTTACTCAAGATCCACTATCCTACTTTTCAACAATATTCCAATTCCAATAGAAAGATTCCTCAAAGGATTAAATATAAGGTCCAAACTTACAATAACCTTCCACAAACTTAGCTATCAATCCCCAATATCGTAAAGTGAGGCTCAAATGACAAACGAACAATCCCCGAACGAAAAATGCCCAAAACAAATCCAAAATAACCATAGAAATACTCCACCAAGGTAAACTAATCCCATTAGTCTCATCATCAAATCGAAACCAAAGTGAGTCTTATACCACCAAATCACACGAACCTCAAATCGCAAGGAGACTACAACATTGCCATCATAAGAATTCCATCAAAAATCTAACTCTCATATCACATGGTCAAATACAGACACAAACTCCTACACCAATTCCCGACAAAAATCAAAATACAAAAATCCTCAAATCACATCCCACTAACTCTGTAAACATGGTCAACAAGGTACCAACTATACTAAGGAGATAAGGAGTGATAACGGGATAGAGAAACGGTAAAATATTTTTGAAGGGTGCATGAGCATGACAAGTTAGGAAACTAAGAAGTCGGACCGTAAAGATAACGGTTGACAGAAATAAGAGGTACTCGAGTTAAGAAGATATCTCGGGCAAGAAGAAGATACGTAAACTTCGGCATAGAAAAAAACAGGGTTCAACGAACGCTAAAGAGAAGGAGAGGAGAACAAAAGCGGCATAATGAAAGGGTTACCGCTTAACCAAACACTCCTCAAAACTTATGATCGCTATGATAAGGTTACATCACTAAGGTGCTCAACAAAGCCTCAAAAGTCTACCAAATCATAGGACTAATAAGGACTCCACAATGGTAGGTATTCCTCAACTCAATTGGTTCCAAGAGCCAAAATCAATTCAACACACAAATTCATTTGTTACCATCCAAGTCCCAAAGTATCTCCTTTACAATTCTCGTCATCGAACTTCACTTGCTATGTCATCCCCAAGTACCATGGCTTGTTTACACTATCATCTCACCACTTCATACTTCTAATCTCCGATACCATAAATTAGAATCGCATCTTTGAACTCACGAACTACATCGAACAACTTTCCACCAAAATTCTCAAATTCAGATATGATTAATAAGGTCAACCACGTGTTCTCAAATTTTAAAAGGTCAACAAGGGCTACTCTATACTAGATTTGGTCAACTCAAAAGGTTTAACAAACTAACTAATTCCAAAGTACGATACCAATCCATTAAGCAACGTCAATGTCCTATTGTATTCCTTTCAAGGCCTACAAAGATTGGGGCTAACTATCATTCCTTTAATTCTCCCCAAGAAACATCGAGACTCTCAAATGAAGTAGCTTAGGTTCATTCCAACTTATGTGCTAAGGTAGCACCCATGCTCAATCACCTATAACAAACAAGCTCTCAACAGACATAAATCCCAAGGTGTTTCTCAACTCACTAGGCTCTCACATCAAGCACAACTAACAAGACTAACCAAAGGATCCCAAGTTATATTCTCATATACAACTCAAACCTTGAACAATCAATTTCTCAACTCGTTCACGCCCTCCAATGATACATTCACTCACCCCAAGGTACGAGGCTCAGTTAAAAACATTCTTTTAAAACCGGGTTCTCTTGAACAAGGGGACTATCCCGCGGAATAAAAGGAAGGTGTCCATAAGGACTCTTATTATAAGAAGAAAACGAACCAAGGATGAATCAGGAGAAAGAATAGAAGAGTAGTTACCAAGGCGAGAGAAGAGGAATTAGAAAGATGAATAAACAACGAGATTTAAATATTAAGGTAAGGTACACTGAATACGAAAAGAAATATCGAGAAAGTGGAAGCATTCTTCATTTGGCATAACCAATCTTCAACATTCGGCAACGGCCACTCAATCTTGGTCACCAACGAGTAAGATCACGGTTATAGCTTCAACGGCATGAAAATTAATAACTAACAATTAACAAACCTAGCTTGTAAGATTGCATTATCTACGTTTCTTGGAGGGGCCATCTTGCAAAAGAGAACATTGGTTAGCACCTAACAAATAGCAATCACAAAGAGACTACAACTTAAGGTCCTAAGTCTACCCATCTCTCAAGTTTATTATTTTAAGGTCAAGTTATTTATATTGGGGGTGCACAAACGTGCGTCGGGGGCAAATAGGCTCTGATACCAACTATAACACCCTCATTTATTGCGGAAAAGTAAACACATAATTCTAGATAAAAACTGCATGGATATGTTTGTAATAGGTTCATTTGGGTAAAAACCTGTAAATTTTAAAACCTGAACCTGTTATAAAAATATCCAAATGGGAAGGTGTCAAACATGCAAGGTCTAAAATAAATCTCATGAATAAAACATCGCTAAAGTCGCGAAACAAAGTTATACAACCCAAATATGAAAAAGGGAGACATATGTCCCTAAAAAGTATATGACATAAAAAGTGTTTAAGGGTCACAATAAAATAAAGCCAATCTAGGTCCCAAGGTTACTTTGCTCGCTAGTTCGTCCATGTACCCCATATATGCATCACCTACCTGTCAATCGCATTTTATACAAATACGAAAGCCACAGTCAGTGGGGAGTAACTCCGAGTTCTCCCAGCCACGAAATGTCATAATTAATATAACATGTAAACATAAGAATATGAATATGGATAACACATAGCCTTAGCATATAGATGCTAGACAATCGTGCTTATCATGTGAACAACAATATAACAACACATAGTCCTAGCATGTGAATACTAGACCGACTCATACTACACTATCATGTGAATCACATAACATCCAGGAATCCAAACTCTATCAACCATAGCCGGCTTGCATCTCACCTTCTATGATTCATAGAATCATCAAACAAGAAAGGACAATATATCTAGAGATAGGCATAAGTTCTTAGGACAGTCAATAGTCACTCTGTAACTCGAGTCTATACCACGAGGTAAGGTAAACACCCTAGTCCTAAACCTGCGCAGACCTAGTGACATGCGGAAACTACCGCATCCAAGACCCATGATAACACCACATGAGTACCCCTAAGGAGTCCACCAAAGGGTTGGCTAGTACTTAAGCTGACCACATACTTCTACGAGTACGTCAGGAGGTCATGCCCTAACTTGGATATAAACCCACCAAGCTAAGACACAAAGGCTATTAAGCTGTGAACATACACTCGTCAAAGACTATAATGGCCTATCTATGACGATGGTCTAAGATACCAACACCACACAAGACATGTAGGACACCCCCTTAACCATAAGAGGGGCAAAGAGTCCAAACTTGCACACAAAAATGATCATACACACCCTAGCATATGAAAGGCTACGCAAGAGCATATTCAGCTGACAATCCAACAATATCTCCAATATCAATAATAATCCAAATTCCAGCTAACCAACAGTACCATAATCCATGAGAACAAGCTAAAATGACAAAGAGGCAACAAGACTCAAGCATAAGGCATCCAAAGCATTCAACAACCAACATGTGAAATGATAATTACAAATATCAAGGCATAACATAAAACATCCAATAACAACCAATCTCACCTCAAAGACAAACCCTCGACCCGAGTCCCGCGACGAGTCATCGGTCAAATCAAGGTTGACCGGTTTAAACCTAGTTTGACCAAACTCGTTCGGTCAATCTGGCCCAGCTCAGAGTCTTGGCCTACTTTGGCCCAAATCACAAAATTCATCACAATATCATTCTCATGCCATTTCCAATTTCTATCATGTGAAAGACTATCAACATAAGAAAATATATTCCAACTTACAAAATAACTAATTCCACAAAATTCTCGCATAATAAAATAGCATAAATAACCGTCTCATATAAGGGTAAAATTTTCTATAAATTTTAATCGATAAAACGACGCTATTTACTCATACGGACTCCGAATTGAGTGATTCAAGTGGCTAAACCACCTAATTTTTCGATGCCGTTCAATCTGTCATATTTTTGGAAACATTGGAAATCGTCTCAGTCCGGTACCGACGCGTTCCAGCCAAAACACGGGCTTGTCACAACACATAATTCCTCATCCAAATTTGTTCCAAACAATAATATACAAATGAGTAACATAAATTAAACATAAGCATACTCATCTTACTCCATTCATTCATTTATCAACAAGATCGTCTCAAACAACAACAAACAACAACAAACGACAACAAACAACAACAAACAACAAATACAACTACTAATGTGACATTAATTCGTCGAGTAACTCGGAATAGTTACCTTAAGCTAGCAAAGAGACAAGTAATAACTTGAGAAAGTTTCTAAAACCCAAAATTACTCTTCACCTTCAACAACATATGAGTCACCTAACTCATCTTCAAATTCTTCACCTATAAGAACAACAAAAACACAATTATTAAGCTTAAATTCGAAACCCTAAAAAAAAGTGTCTTAAACAAAAATTGGGGGAAATGAAAATAAATCTTACTAGTTGATGAGGATTGAAGAGAAGATTCCAAATATATAATTTTTATGAGATTTGGTGGAGAAAAGAAGGATTTATGGTGGATTTAGGGATTGTAAGGAGGATTTTTGAGATGAATTTGGTGTTTGATGAAAGGAAGAGAGAGAATGAGAATTGAGGAAATTAAAGATGAAGAGGAGACCCATGGAGGATGGAGGGTGCATGGTATTGGGGTAGGGTGTTTGGGTGAGTTTCAATTGTTTACGTTTTGGTTCGTTTAAATGAAATTAAAATATTCGTCGAACGCGATTTCCGAGAATATTAAAGTTCTTAAACACGATTTTACTAAAATATTAAGTACTCATATGCCCAATATCCAAACTCGTTTACCCAACGACCGTAAGAAATGGGAAAATCCCAATTTTACGAATTTTATCCGAAATCTATTTTATTAAAGGAAATGGTTTAAATATAGTTTAAATCACTTTTAAACATTTCTAAACTATCAAAAATAATTACATTTCTTCAAAATAAAATAAGATTATATTTTATCAAATAAATTTTATTTCAAATAAATTAATATTAAATTAAAATAGATTAAAATATTACTTTTAAAATATAATAAAGGTCTTCAAAATTACGGGGTGTTACATGATAATAGTGTTATTGAATCAGGTATATCGTTTTTTATGTAATTTTTGTAAAATCTCATGTTTTCTGATTCAATTTGCATTTGTCAAAATTTCTGCTCGATTATTATGGAATATATGGATCCATATTGTATTTCAGTTTTTTTTGCAAGGTTTAGTTTATGAATTGAGTTGAATTTGTGAATCTTACGACCTAATTGAGTGACTGTAAGAGTTGGTTGAATTGTTACTGTAAGAGTTTATGAATTGAGTGGATTTTGCTGTTTGGTGAATCTCAGACCTTATTTTGTGAAGCTCAGACCTAGTTTAGTGAATCTTAGAGCTTGTTTTATGAAACTTGGTCATCATAAGTTGTTAGAATCACCTTTGCTGCTCTTTTACTTATTTTGTGAATCTTAGACCTTACTCAGTGAATCTTAGCAAATGATGATAGTGTGATAATTAAATAAAACTTAAAAATCTTCACCAAAAATTTTTTAAATTATTTGAACTAATAATCTGATACTTTATTTAGTGAATCTCGGACTTTATTTGGTGAATCTCAGCCTTTATTTAGTGAATCTTGGGCCTTATTTTGTGAATCTCTGTTGTTAAACGTTATTGATGCAATTTATTTATTTCTTTTTGTGTGAAGCAAAGACCGTAGTTTGTAAAACTAGAAGGTTATTTTGTGAAACTTAACTAATATATACAACCTGGGTAAGATAAAAAACTGAACTAATAATCTGAACCAAAAAGTGAACTTGTGAATCTCAGTCCTTGTATTTGTGAATCCTAGAGCTCTTTTTGTGAACCCTTTAGGAATGACCTATTCTGCTCTCTTCCTTGCTCAGATAATATCCTCAGACTTTATTTGTGAATCACAGACCTTATTTAGTGAATCTTAAACCTTATTTTGTGAATGTGAGATGTGACTTTTTGAACCTTTTATCTTCTTAGGTATTGATTCAAATGTCAACAACAACTCACAGTGTAGTGTGACGCCTCGTGTCGGTTGTGGTGAGGTTCCTTGCTCTAATGTTGGTTCTCGTCTGGATGGTGAGGGTTCTACTGCTGTCTTAACAACCCCTACAATGCCAACTATTTCCGCACCTACTACTTTGGTAACTTACACACCGGTGCCAACTGAGCAATGGATAAGTAGGATTGAAGAGAAGTTTACACCCGTGCTTGGCAAAACATTTGTGGACTTAGAGTCAGCAATGTTATTCTATAAAATTTATGTTATTGCTTGTGGGTTTGAAGCAAGGAAGTCTTCAACTAAGAGGTTTAAAGATGGTATTATTCGAACAAAATGCATGGTTTGTCATCGTCAAGGTTTTAATAACAGGAAAAATTGTCCTCCCAAAGCTGATGTAAAAACAGCAACTGTTGAAACTGGTGACAAAATAAAAGCTGGTGCAATAAGTGCAAATAGAAAAACAAAAACTGCTAAAACCAGTACGAAAAAGGGTGGAGTTGCAGGTGCAGGTGAAGCTGAGAGTTCCAATAAGCAAAGTGGTACAAGAATAACTAAAATTAAAAGGTGGGGTTGTGAAGCAATGATAAAATTCATGTTCCATGAAAATATGTACAAGATTGAACAATTCCGTGAGGGTCACAATCACCCTGTGACGCCTGTCAAAAATAGGGAATTTGAGAAACTTGCTCTTAATATAAATCAACTGAACGAATATCATAAGCAATTGATTATCCAAAATTCGAGATTAAATGTCGGGGCTAGTTTAACATACAAATTATGCAAAGAACAAGCAGAGGGTTTCGAAAATGTTGGAGCTACCCTTACGCAGTTCAAGAATTTCCAAAGGGAAGTAAAGTGTCTACTTAATGGCAAGGATGGACATATGTTCATCTCTCGTTTAGAAACCCTCCGAGAAACAAAAGGGTTGGTATTTTCATATAAAACAGATGCTGACAGTGCTTTGACAAGAATTTTCTGACAAATGCGGATTCCATCAGATGTTACGCATTGTTTGGTGATGCTATTTCATTCAATCCAACCTATGGAACGAACAAATATAATATGAAATTTGCACCTTTCACTGGCATTGACAATCACAAAAAGTCAATAACATTTGGATGCATGCTTTTAGATCATGAAGATGATGACTCATTTATTTGGCCATTTCAGCAGTTCCTGAAAGCAATGGGTGGCAAAGAACCCAATTACATCATCAGTGACCAAGATGCTTAATAATAAATGCGATTCCGGTGTGTTTGGAATATCTTACTTTTGTGAAACTGGTTATTTATTTGGTGAATCTAGGAACATTATTCGTGAATCTTGAAGTTTATTTTGTGAATCATAGAGCATGTTTTGTGAAAGTTAGATCTTGATTTGTAAAACACAAAGCTAATATTCTTAAACTTGGTCATAAGTTGTTGAAATTGCCTATTTTGTTATTTCTCTTATCTTGTGAATCTGAGACCTTGTTTTGTGAATCTCAGACCTTATCTTGAGAATCTCAGACCTTATCTTGTGAATCTCAGACCTTGTTCAGTGAATCTTTGGGCTTGTTATGTGAAACTTAGTCGTGGTTTAAAATCATCTATTTTACTCTTAATTTTGTGAATCTCAAACCTTATCTTGTGAATCTCAGACCTTGTTCAGTGAATCTTTGGGCTTGTTATGTGAAACTTGGTCGTGGTTTAAAATCATCTATCAGTCTCTTAATTTTGTGAATCTCAGACCTTATCTTGTGAATGTCAGACCTTGTTCAGTGAATCTTAGGGCTTGTTATGTGAATCTTGGTCGTGGTTTAAAATCATCTATTTTGCTCTTAATTTTGTGAATCTCAAACGTTATCTTGTGAATCTCAGACCTTGTTCAGTGAATCTTAGGGCTTGTTATGTGAAACTTGGTCGTTGTTTAAAATCATCTATTTTGCTCTTAATTTTATGAATCTCAGACCTTATCTTGTGAATCTCAAACCTTGTTCAGTGAATCTTTGGGCTTGTTATGTGACACACAAAGCTAATATTCTTAAACTTGGTCATAAGTTGTTGAAAATGCCTATATTGTTATTTCTCTTATCTTGTGAATCTGAGACCTTGTATAGTGAATCTTAGAGCTTGATTTGTGACCAAAGATCTCTGACAATAGATAATGTGGATTTTGTGACTTGCAACTGTGTTCAAAAAAGCAAGACATCGCTTTTGCATGTGGCACATTATGAAGAAAGTAACAGACAAGGTTGGGAGCACAATTTGCAAAGAGACTGATTTCTTAACCCTTCTGAACAATGTTGTCTGGAGCGAGGACTTGGAGCCTGAGGAATTTGAAGAGAATTAGGCTAAGGTCATTAGCGAGTTTTCGTTAGATGAAAATAAATAGTTGACTGACAAGTTTGCGGAACGAGATCAGTGGATACCCGCTTATTTCAGGAATGTGCCGATGGGCAACATTTTAAAAACCACACAAAGATCAGAGAGTTCGAATAGCTTCTTCAAGAGATTTGAAAATAAATATGGGACTCTTGTAGAATTTTGGATGAGATTTGAGAGTGACATGGACCAACAAAGGCACAATCTAAAGCTTCTTGAAGCACAGAGCCACAACTCAATGCCTGAAACCTTATTCGGGTCAAACTGGGAGGCCCATGCAGTGAAGGTCTATACACATGAAGTGTTCTTTGACTTCTAAGAGGAGGTTAAATTTTCGGTAAATGCGTGTAGTGTTTGTGGATACACCCCACCAGATCCAGTAACTAACTTTGAAGTTTCAATTGTTGAGGACGCGAACAAGCGAAAGAGATATGCAGTTGAGTACAATAGGAGAACAATGGATGTCCGTTGTGCATGTAAATTGTTTGAAAGGAAAGGTATCTTATGCAACCACATCATTTGGATTTGCTCGAGAAAGTTTAAGGAAATTCCTGAGAAATACATTTTGCGTAGGTGGAGTAAGAATGCACTCAGAAACCCGGTTTATGATTTGAATGGAAATCTCTTTGGAAAACAATGATCTTACTGGTAATAGTAAATTTGGAATGTCTCGGGTGTGGTCTGAGATTTACGCAACTGTTGGTATGCTCAAAAGAAAAGAAGAAGAGTCAGATATGAGAGAGTTTGCCAAGCTAAAAAAAGAATTCCGAGAGAAGTTGGAGCCAAACCCAAAGCCTTTGATCAAAGAACAAGAATTGGAGGCCCTTCTCAACTGCAAGACTCCAAAAGAAATCAAGATCTTACCACCTAAAGTCTCTAGAAACAAAGATAGTGGTAAAAGGATGGTGAGCAGCAAAAATAAGGCAATTATGAAGGCAAAAAAACCGAAAAGGTTGTGTGCTAAGTGTAAACGCATGTCACACCATGATAAAAGAAATTGTCCAAATGAGTTTGCAGAGCATCCTCCTGAGAATCA
Organism: Silene latifolia; assembly: GCF_048544455.1. Classification (NCBI taxonomy): domain Eukaryota; kingdom Viridiplantae; phylum Streptophyta; class Magnoliopsida; order Caryophyllales; family Caryophyllaceae; genus Silene; species Silene latifolia. The sequence goes on from NC_133531.1 coordinate 105,177,154, forward strand.
AGTATGTATAATTCTACTCTTGTCTTTCCATTTTAGTATTGCTTGAAAACGCAACTACTATTGTCTACTAATTCTTTTTTTTTTCTAAAAAAAAGTATCTAATAAAGGTTTGATTCTTCACATAGGGAGACACATCAGAAGAAGAGGAAGAGGTCGAGAATGAAGAATGATGTAATGGAGTATTCTTAAGCAACGAGAATAGAGATGACGATTGAAGAAGACAAGTTTTAAGCTCGTTTTATTTTTGTCAATGATGTGAATCCTGTGAATCCTGGACCTTATTTTGTGAAATTGGAATGTAAAATTGTGAAACTTGGTTCTGAATCTAGCATCAAGCGTTTTTATCATTTCAGACCTTATTCAGTGAATCTTGTGAATCTCAGACCTTGTTCAGTGAATCTTAGGGCTTGTTCTGTGAAACTTGATCGTGGTTTAAAATCATCTATTTTACTCTTAATTTTGTGAATCTCAGACCTTATCTTGTCAATCTCAGACCTTGTTCAGTGAATCTTAGGGCTTGTTCTGTGAAACTTGGTCGTGGTTTAAAATCATCTATTTTGCTCTTAATTTTGTGAATCTCAGACCTTATCTTGTGAATCTCAGACCTTGTTCAGTGAATCTTAGGGCTTGTTCTGTGAAACTTGGTCTCAGACCTTATCTTGTGAATCTCAGACCTTGTTCAGTGAATCTTAGGGCTTGTTCTGTGAAACTTGGCCGTGGTTTAAAATCATCTATTTTGCTCTTAATTTTGTGAATCTCAGACCTTTTGCTCAACTCATTGACAATGTCAATGTCAAACTTGGTCGTGGTTTAAAATCATCTATTTTATAACTATCAAATATATTTACAAGAGTTGATGAAGGCAACAATCTTTACTGGAGCCTCGACCCACTTTTGCTCAACTCAATGTCAATGTCAATGTCAAATTAGCTCAAATTGCTCAACTCAATGTCAAATTAGCTACATAAGTCATATAAGTGACCCTGAAAAATTATTATGACTTTACAACTATCAAATATCTTTACAAGAGTTGATGAAGGCAACAATCTTTACAGGAGCCTCGACCCGCTTTTGCATATTATGACTTCACGGACAATTGTCTTCTTTAATTAAACACCTATACAACTAAAAACAAGTACAATCGACTTATTTACGAAATATTCGCCAAATTTATGAAGAAATGAACTTCACATCATTTTTAAGACAATGAAGTGTACCTTTTTAGTATTTTTATCCCATCTAAGTAGTTCCAATATGATCGATTTTCGATATTGTGTCAATTTCTGCCAAGAGCGACATATATTAATGAAGTATATAGACAACCAACCTATCCTTATTTGGTGAATATCAAACCTTGTTTTGTGATTCTCAAACCTTGTTCAGTGAATCTCAGAGCTTGTTCACTGAATCTCAGACCTTGTTGATTTTAAACCACTTATACTGACCAAGTTTCACAAAAAAAGCTCTGAGATTCATTGAACAATGTCTGAGATTCACAAGATAAGCCTTTATTTTCTTATACTAATGAACTTACCTCAAAATATTCACTTTTGGTCCATAAACTATCATCGTCCAAGGCACTCAACCACTTCAACAGAAAAATTCCACAATCATAACTAGACAAAAAAAAACAGTAAATGGTTTAAAATCAACAAGCTCAAAATAATAACTATTGATCTGTTAACAAAAGGAAAAAGATACATGCTTACATACCTTGTTGTTTGTTGAGGGACTTCGAGATTGACAAATTCGTTCGTGTGCATGAACTCCAAATATTTATATGACTCTCCCAAAATAGCTGAAACATGATGTACCTAAAAAAGAAAAAGCAATAACAAGATCAAAATATATTTTGGAGTATACTTTTAAAAGAAAAGGCAATAACAATATTTTGGAAAAAAAAAATCATACAATCTCTTTGGCATGCTTGTTGTCAGGATCCACATTAACAACCACGCATGAGTCAAGGATGAAATTTTTTCCCTGCTTTATATCACAGACACAAGCCCACCAATGCAGCGGCAGCGTGTTACTATGGAAAGGGATAAAAACCTGAGATAGTAAATGTACAAGACAAACCTAGAGATTAATGCTATAATAAGGAAAATAAGGTCCAGGATTCACAAAATAAGGTCAAGGATTCACAAAACAAGTTCACAAACTAAGGTCAAGGAGTTCACAAAATAAGGTCCAGGATTCACAAAACAAGGTCCAGGATTCACGAATTAAGTTCCAGGATTCACAAATAAGTTCACAAAATAATCTCCAAGATTCACAAAATAAGGTCAAAGATTCACAAAATAAGGTCCAGGATTCACAAAATAAGTTCACAAAATAAGGTCCAGGATTCACAAAACAAGTTCCAGGATTCACGAAATAAGGTCCAGGATTCACAAATAAGTTCACAAAATAAGTTCCAAGATTCACAAAATAAGCTCCAAGATTCACAAAACAAGTCAAAAAAATAAGCTCCAAGATTCACAAAATAAGGTCCAGGATTCACAAAATAAGGTCCAGGATTCACAAAATAAGGTCCAGGATTCACAAAACAAGTTCCAGGATTCACGAAATAAGGTCCAGGATTCACAAATATCTGACCTTGTCGATATGGCTACCAGCAAGTGGAGTGTAACTGTCCTTTATGTGTGCACCCCAAATTTCGGGGTTGTTTTCTCGATGAAGACCCTACAAGTCACAAGAAGGCAATTTTAGAAACAAAGCAACTTTAAGAACGCAAAATAGTTGAATATCAACATATAAAGGATTTGAGACTGACAAATATTGTTGTTGGCAAGTAGAGTAAATTTCTTCTACTAAGTGTGCACTTAATTCCAAATATATCAATGACCTACAAAATTAAATTTGTTAGGAAACATACACATCGAGTGACGTGAACAAAATGAAAACATGGGGGGGAAAAGGAAAATAATACTCAGGGGTTACTTACCTCATCCATAATAAGGCCTTTCGGTCCAAGGCTATGCAAAGCTTCTCTTGTGACTTCCATCCACGGAGTGGACACCATAACGTCACTTCATTATTGATAAAATTCAATTAGTAGATATATTTATTACAATAAAAAAAATCAAAAAAGCAAAAATATGACATTACTGTTTAGTTTTCTTTGATTTCTTTCGAACATAATTCAGCAATTCATTGTCAGTGTATCGAGGCCATTCTAGTGCATCATTTTGTACTATTTCTCTGGATAGGTTCTCTTGATTGCACGCCCTCAACTCCTTACTGGCAGATGGTTTATCAAGGCCGGAAACAATTGGTGTAGAAGGAGGATCATTGTTCCCTACCACAGGAGGAATAGAAGTCGCAGGAGTAGCTAGAACAGTAACGGTGGGGTGAGTGGGCTCACTGTTCTTAGAACATGTAATAATTTGATTGCACGCCCTTAACTCCTTACTGGCAGATGGTGTAGAAGGAGGATCACTGTTCCCTACCACAGGAGGAGGAGGAGGAGGAGGAGGAGGAGGAGGAGGAGGAGGAGGAGGAGGAGGAGGAGGAGGAGGAGGAGGAGGAGGAGGAGGAGGAGGAGGAGGAGGAGTAGAAGGAGTAGCTAGAACAGTCACAGTGGGGTGAGTGGGCTCATTGACGTAAAGGACATCATCAATAGCACTGGAACTTGTTTGCATATCTGTTTCACTTGTTCTCCTCCTATTGTACTCAACCCACCGTTCTTGATTATGATGATTATCCGCTACCACTATAGGCTCAGAATGGTCAGGTTGTTCATCGTTGACGGGAGGGGCATCATCACTGACGGGAGGGAAATCATCAGTAGCAGTATTATGAGAGGGAGATAAAAGATGATCAGGTTGTTCATCAGCTTGAATACAAGATGTTGAAGGTTCACCAAGTGGTATGATTTGGCATTCTGGTTTTGGTGGTGAACGACGTGACTTTATTGGCTGCAAAGCTTCACCCATCACGTCCAATGCCTCCAACAATTCAGCTAGATTATCCCCACTATTACCCTCCACACTCTCATGTACATTACCCTCCTCATTATTGTCTTCTTGAGATAACCTAAAACCATCTGACATACCATCTACAGCTGCAACTAGTTTAGAAACTGTTGCTGAGGAAGGTAGTTTGCTCAGAGCTTGGCTAGCAAGAGATTTGTACTCCATGAAAGCTTGAGCCATGACCTTTGCGAAACCGCAAGTTTATTAACAAACTCAGTAGTACTACCTGAATTATTAGGTAGAAGAGGATCAACATTTGCGGAAAGCGCAAGTTTATTAATAAACTCAGTAGGAGGATCAGAAGGTTCTTCATCTTCAGAATGTTGTTATTCATTTGTTCGCTTTGAAGACTGCCTAAACTCAATAGTAGGCAAAGGTGCACTCGGTGGCTTTGAAGACTGCCTAAACTCAATAGTAGGCAAAAGTGCATGTGCCTTATGTTGAGTGATGACCAGTGGAGGCTCAATAGAACCCTTGCCGAAAGTTTTATTGTCCGAACTTTTGTCATTCACTTCCTCCTTAATTCTCTGGGATATAGCTTCTTTAGTCCAAGTTGAGAGCGTTGGAAACTGCCGAGTAACAAGGCGTGCTTTGAAGACACATCGGTCTAGATAAATAAAAACCAAGACCATAATAGGTCCACCAAACCAATTTTCTTTCAGCTTTTTGGTCTTCCACTCCTTCTTTTGCCAAGACTCAACTTGGACAGGCAATTTACGTTTGATAAAATTGCACCAGTTAAATTCGGAGATCAACTCAGTGTTTACCAAACTTTTAAGAAGTCTCAAACTTGCCCGATTACCTACAACACCGCCTAAAAGAGCATTGAAGATATAAATGATGAAAGTGCGATTGAAATCATCTCCACCATCTCTTTGTGTAGAGAGCTTTTCCATAATGTGTTTGAGCTCAATGGAACTACCTTTGTATTGACTTCTGAACTCCTCCAAAAGAGACACATAAGAAGGGCACTTATCTCCAATTTTTGCTTCTTCGACAATGTTTGGACCCATTGGCAATCCCAGGCACAGATGGATATCTTCCTCTAAAACAAGGATTTTCCCATCACACAACGATCCTGTAAAGAGGTCATAATTTGAAACTAGCCAGTATGCCAAGTGACCCGGAACAACATCTGTTTTAAGATGAAATAGAGAACCAAATCCCATTTCTTGTATAGCTTCAATCTGCTTATCTGATGGTGGATTCTCCTTATTGTTGAGAAAGTTGTAAAGCCCAAATAGAGACATCCGAGTCCTCAACACAAAATCTGTCTTTGTAAATTCTTGTCTTTTTTGTAGGTGGCTCAGAGAGTGGTTCAGTAGCTTCAGTAGGTGCTTCAGTAGAATCAACAGTTGGTTCAACAGGTCGCTTCATTTTAGCTTGCTTCCTATTATGCACCAAGTAAGGCAAAATAACATCAGAACTAAAATCCAAAATATAAATATTTTAAGTAAGTTTGACAATAGAGAAGGTGATTTCATGCACTTATTAACAAGTATAACAATATTATCTTCCAGTTTCACAAAACAGGGTCTGAGATTCACACAATTAGGTCCTAGATTCACACAACTAGGTCCTAGATTCACGAAATGCAAATGAGATGTAGCTACTGAAAACTTAACCAACAATACATTTAAAAACTGGCAATATAGAAGGATAAGATAATGAAAACAGATAAGGTGATTTCATGCACTTATTAACAAGTATAACAATATTATCTTCCAATTTCACAAAACAGGGTCTGAGATTCACACAATTAGGTCCTAGATTCACACAAGTAGGTCCTAGATTCGCGAAATGCAAATGAGTATAGCTAACAAAAACTGGCAAAAACCCTAAACCCTAAACCCTAAACCCTCACTAACAAAAACATTTAAAAACTGGCAAAGAACATGCATCCAAAGAACGATAAATTAATCACAAAACCATACGCAAGAGAATCGAAATATACTAAAAAAACCCTAAACCCTCACTAACAAAACTGGCAAAAACCCTAAACCCTCAATAATAAAAACCTGCATAATAAAAACAATAATTTGACGAATTAAAGAAGTTGATTGAAAATTATGGTGAAAAATACGAAACAAAAGAAGGATGAATCGAAACTTGAGAAAGTAGATAGAAAATACCTAATTTGCGGATGATAGCGATAGTAGAAACGGTAACGCTAATGGTAGACGAAAAGCTCAATGATAATGGCGGATAATGGCGAAGACGGATGTGAAATTGGAGCACTGAATATGGAAGTTGAAAAGAGAAGCAGTTAGTGAATAGGGAAGTTGAAGAGAGAGCACTGAATATGGAAGTTGAAGTGAAATTTGAAATTGCGAAATTTTGTGAAACTGGACCACGTGGATCTTTACTTAAGAATACATGACTCCTAATTTTGAGAATCTTGGAACTAATTACGTGAAACTAGAGCATGAAATTGTGAAACTAAGTCTTGAATAGTTGATCTTCACTTAAGATGTTTCTTTTACTCAATGTTGTGAATCCTGAAACTTATCTTGTGAAACTGGAACATAAAATTATGAAACCTAGACCTGAATCCAGCATTAAGTATTTTTGTGATTTTGATCAAAATTTAGTGTTTAGTCGATGTCATCGTTTCCCAATTTAGCCTGAATCTAGCATCGTTTCCCAATGAAGTAAAGCCTTTAGTTGATGACATTAAACATGTAATTGTACATAATACAGAAAAAGATGCGAATCAAATGAGAAGGCGGCTTGCATTAAACATCTTTGTCTCTCAATAAAAGACCGTCATCATACGAAGTACACCCGTCTCATCTTATGGTCAAATCCAAGTTTCACAATTTCTTGTAGCATTACATTCTCGACTACTAAATACATTCTCGACTACTCAAATATAAGACTACAGACTAATCAATTCATGGTACCATTACAAACAAACAAGGTCATATGGCCGAATTTCACCATTTCGAATACTGAGTACATCAACACAAGATAGATATAGCAGGCCTGCTGAAGCAAGGGATGTCCGCAAGTGAACACATATCCATCGGAGAAAGATCATTTGTTTGCAAAAAGACTTTCATGTCATCAATGAAACACCTATACCATCAAAAACAAGTAACAATTAAGAGATGTTCACCAAAGTTATGACCAAATGGACTTTGCATTAATTTTAAGTCAAGCAAGAGTACCGTTTTTGTATTTTTATCCCATTTAAGAAGTTCCAATATTATCTTCTTTCGATAGTCAGGCAATTTCTGCAAAAGAGATTTTCATACAATATAGTATATATTTAATATGTAGCAATGGCAAGGTAGGAGGCAAAACCCGTAAATCTATACCTCAAAATATTCACTGTTGGTCCATAAACTTTCATTGTCCAACACATCCAACCATTTCAGCACAAACACTCCACAATCAAAACTACAAATAAATAAACATTTATGAGTAAAAGAAACATCTCAACTGAAGATCAACTATTCAACCATTCATTTCAGCAATATGGGATTGGGTACTTGGTTTTGGTCAGAGAGGGACCAATCAAACTTGTACGATAAAAACACAAATATAGCCTAAAAAACGAAGATACATGGTTACATACCATGTTTTTTGTTGAGGGACTTCAAGGTTGACAATTGGGTTCATGTACATCAACCGCAAAGGTTCAAATGCAGATGAACCACCACAAAGAACAGGTGAAACTTGGTACAACTGGAACATGAAAAAGGCAATAGAACATAAAAATATGACAGGGTTATATTTTTAAGAAACTAAAGATAAATACTCCAAAATATTTTGGGAAAAAATCATACAATCTCGTGGGCTGTGTGGTTATCAGGATCCGCATGTAAATCGGTGCTCGAGTCGAGGATAAAATTTACTTTTTGCTTTAAATCGCAAACGCAAGCCCACCAATGACGACACTTATCGTTAAGCATAGGGATAAAAACCTGCAATAGACAAACCAATTAACAATACACATGAACGAAAATAAATAAAAAAGAACATAAATAGTAGAAGAGGGATCTTTCACCTTTTGGATATTGCTCCCATCAAATGGAATGTAATCAGACTTCAGTTATTGACCCCAAATAGCTGGGTTGCGTTCTTCATGAGCGGTCTGCATGTGACAAAAGTAGGACCATTTTAATAAACCAGAGAGGAGCAACATTAAGAAAACAAATACTTGAATATCAACATCTAAAGGATTTGAAGCTCACATATACTGTGGTTGGCAAGTAGAGGAGATGTGATCTACCAAGTGTGGACTTAACTCCAAACATATCAATCACCTACAAAATCAAATTTAACAAAATATAGGTAAAGGATTCACAAAATAAGTTCCAGCATTCACAAAATAAGGTCCAAGATTCACAAAATAAGGTCCAAGATTCACAAAACAAGTTCCAGGATTCACAAAATAAGTTCACAAAATAAATTCCAAGATTCACAAAACAAGTTCCAGGATTCACAAAATAAGTTCTAGGATTCACAAAACAAGTTCTAGGATTCACAAAAAAAAGTAAAATGAAACATGAAAAGAAAAAGGAAAGGAAAATGATACTTACCTGATCCATAACAAAGCCACGTGGTCCAAGGGTCTGTAAAGCATGTCTTGTGACTTCCATCCACGGAGTGGACTCCATAGCGTCACTTAAATATTGAGGAAATGCAATTAGTCAATATCTCTCATAATATAACTTTTATATTGTAAAATCAAAGCAAAATCATATAACTTTTATATTGTAAAATCAGAGCAAAATCATTACAATCTAGTTTGTGCCGATTTTGATCTGCAAACGTAATCCAACAATTGCTGGTCATGTAAGGAAGTGGTCGAGAGCCACTGCCACAATACGAACATATAACATTATTTAATCAACTAAAGTACTAAAGGTTTTGCAAGAAAATTTGATAATATTAAAAGAAGAAGGTTCTTACAGCGGTACACGACTCCATTCTAGTGCATCTTTTTTCACTCTATCTCTTAATACGTTCTTATCACATGTAATAATGTGATAGCACACCCTCAATACAAAACGCTTCACCTGAGCTTCCTATAAATGGAAAAAGGGGAATAATAATGTGTTGCAAACTTATAAAATTTATATTTATCAATGTATAAATAGAGTTGAAAAAATAATCTTACAGTATATATGGTTATTGGACAATTACTTTTGTTTCCTTTGTAATTCTCCAATATGTTCAATAAATAGATGCCATTATCTATTTCATCAGAAGTTAGGTTTGATTTTGGGATAAACACTTCGGGCGTCCACAAAATACTGGTCAGTGCTGGCAACATTGGTTTAAGAAGCCGGATGAGCTTTTGTTTCTGTATGAACAAAAGAGAAATCAGTCTTTCTTAGCACGGGTATAAACAAAATTTATTTTGTGAGGTGCAACACACTATCTAGGAATCATGTAAGGTACTATACTGTCAAAACAGACACTAGCTACGAAATTGCACCAGTTGAACCATACATCTTAGTTTGTAAAACTTGGAGTGAAATGGTAAAGGACCATAGGTTCACAAAATAAGATCTGGGATTCACAAAATAAAGGCCTACTTTCACAAAGTCCTCTATTTTGCCCTTTTCCTTTTTTGGTGAACCTCAGACCTTGTTTTGTGAATCTCAGACCTTGTTCAGTGAATCTTAGGGCTTGTTTTGCGAAACTTGGTCAACATAAGTGGTTTAAAATCATCTATTTTGCTCTTAATTTTGTGAATCTCAGACCTTATCTTGTGAATCTCAGACCTTGTTCAGTGAATCATAGGGCTTATTCTTGTGAAACTTGGTCAACATAAGTAGTAAAAGTGATAAGATTCACTAACCTTAAGTGTAGGCTTCACAAAATAAAGTCATACATTCACAAAGTCATTTCCTAGTAGAATCACAATAACACACATTTTCCTAAGCAAAATGGAAACAATAGACGTACCATAGGTTGTATAAAACAAGAATAAGCAACAGATCTGCCTTTCATAGGATGGATGATTTGCACTTTGCTACTTTTAGTTCTGAGGTCGATACAAATCAAGAAAGGTGGGCATGAGGCGGAGACTATTGGAGCGCAAACCTGAAAAAGGACAAAAAGTAAATTGAATTAAAAAGACAAAAATGAACTTAAGTTGAAATATAAGCAGACCAAAATCAAAGACTTACTAGTTGAACTACAGAAACATCAACATTGGAGAGACACTGGGAACAAAAAATAAGATCAGTATGAGTAACGATTAGAAGTCAACATCATGTAAAATAGACATGGAGAATTGGATAAAGTAGAGGGTAATAAGACTAACACTTTCATTTCTATACGGCACAAATAAACGAGAAGGGGAAGTCCGGGATTTGAATATCTCAATACTATTTAAGATCTCACAATACACATCTATGACATGAGATGATATCCGATCGCCTTCAGCCACACTCTTCAACTGGCTCCTTGTCAAAGTCTGACATTGACTTTGGAAAAGAATTTCCGTTTCATCATATGATTTGCCAAGTATAAAATCTAATACTTGTTTCTCAGGTTGATTCAAATCCCTAAAAATATTAAGATTTCTTTACAAATAGGGCGATCGGAAAACTTCAGCTGGAACTACAACCCTCCTCTTACCACGACCTGGAACATCCTCTTCAATTGGTAATGGAGATAAGGGAAATAGGATTGCAGCAGTAGTTGGGATTTTGCAAGAAACACTGGCAATCGACTTTGCCAAATGACGTGACGATCGACGAATATAGACATTACTGACAGATCGTTTACTGACAGATGGGTTATCGATTGTTGAAACAAGTGGAGTATCTGGTAGGCAAATAACATCAAGAGTTGTCTTCCGTACCACAGTAGTAGGAGGAGTAGCTGTTATCTCAATAATTGTAGGCTCAGTGACGTCCTTGTCAGGAAGAACATCATCCAGATCAGCGTGAGAGGATGTGTTCCCTACCAAAGGAGTGGGCTCAGTGAAAGGAGGGATGACATCCACAAGTAGGGATGACACGGCGATATGTGTCGGGCTCGAGGCTCGGTTGAGACAACAAATGGTCATCAGCTGCTAGGAGCCTAAAGGATGGGTATTCTGCATTTGGTGGTGGTGAATGATGTGGCGCTATTGGTTGCAAAGCTTCACCCATCGCATCCAATGCCGCCAACAAATCAGCCTCAGTCCACCCATACAAATTATCCATATTCTCCCCAGCTTTCTCCACATTCTCCCCACCTTTCTCCACATTCTCATGAATATCGCCAACCACTTTCTCAACGATATTCTCATCCACAATGTCCGACACCTTTTCCTCATTCTTCACATCCTTCACATTTTCAGCATCATCCTCTTGTGGAGATAACTTAAAACCTTCTGCTATCTTTGTCTCAGCTGCAACTAGTTTCTTCACCGTTGTTGTTGAAGGCGCGGTTTGGAGGGAGCTTGACTACCAAGTGATTTGTAGTCCGCAAAAGCTTGAACCATTGCCTTTGCGAAAAGCGCAAGTTTATGGACAAACTCACCAGTGCCTTCATTCCCAGGTAGAGGTAATTTTTCAGCTTCAGCTTCAGATGCTTTATCTTGAATTGTTGACTTGGAAGACTGGACGAGCTCAATCTTTGGAGGAGGAGGACACAACTGTGGAATATGGTGGTTGATGACCATTGGAGGCTCAATAGAACCCTTACCGAAAGTTTTCTTGTCCGAATTTTTGTCATTCACTTCCTGCTTAACTCTCTTGGATATAGCTTCCTTAGTCCAAGTTGAGAGCGTTGGAAACTGCCGAGTAACAAGGCATGCTTTGAAGACACATCGGTCAAGATAAATGAAAACCAAGACCATAATAGGTCCACCAAACCAATTTTCTTTCAGCTTTTTGGTATGCCACTCCTTCTTTTGCCAAGACTCAACTTAGGCAGCAAATTTGCGTTTGATGAAATTGCACCAGTTGAATTTGGAGATCAACTCAGTGTTTACCAAACTTTTAAAAAGTCTCAAACTTGCCCGATTGCCTACAACACCGCCTAAAAGAGCATTGAAGATATAAATGATGAAAGTGCATTTGAAATCATCTCCACCATCTCTTTGTGTAGAGAGCTTTTCCATAATGTGTTTGAGCTCAATGGAACTAATTTATGCAAACCTCTGTAATTTATGCAAACCTTTGAATAATCTCAGAACTTATTCAATGAGAACAACAACAGCAGAAAATGCAACACGCAGAGAAACAACAACAGCAGAAAATGCAACACACGACCAAATTCTTGGTTTGAAGATAATATAACAATAAGCTACTGGTTTCACAAATTTACCTCCTAGATTCACAAAATAAGTTCTAGGTTTCACAAAAGCAGGTAAACGAAATCTTAACAAACAGATGACAAACATTCAGTCCAAGTTTGAAGATAATATAACAATAAGCTACTGGTTTCACAAATTTACCTCCTAGATTCACAAAATAAGCTACTGGTTTCACAAGTTTGAAATAGAAAGGAACATACGAAAAAGCGGAGAAATCGACTGCAATTGATTTTATGCATTCCTACTGTGATCGATTATGCTCACAAAGCGATCAATACCTGCATAATAACAACAATAATTTAGTAAAGAAACGGAAAATAGAAAAATAAGAGAAAGTTTCAATTAAATTGCGAGCATAATCGAGCAGAAACGAAATGCATAAAAATCAAACGAAGTTGAGTGAAGGAAAATAGAAAAATAAGAGAAAACTGAGTAATCGACTTCAATGGCGGAAGACGGAGTTCAGCGAATGGCGAATGGCGAAGACGGAGTGAATGGCGAATGGCGAAGACGGAGTAAATATGACGGAGTAATGGTGATAATGGCGGAATAGATGAGCTTGTAATGGTGATAATGGCGGAAAAGTAGCTGTGAAGGAAGAGTGAGAAATAAATGAGAGGAAGTGAGATTGTAAATGAGGGAAGTGGGTTAGTTGGGGAGTATATATGGGGGACACGTGTCAAAATCTGGTGCATTTGTAATAATTAGATCCAATGGTGAATAAATGGTTCAGCCGCCTCACCCTAAGGAGGGTGCCTCACATGATTCAATTTCTATATATATATATATATATAGTGTAAAGATCAAGTCCCCTCCCTAAGTGTGAGTCCATAAGTCTCATTGTGAGCCTTTGGATCATGAAGATGGAGGGTTGAGATTAAACACCCAAAATAGTCATTAATAAGCTAATTCACCACTCTCTCACTACCTATACTAATTAATTACTAACTCATCCTAATTAACTACTAATCTAATATATATACTTTTCCAAACATTCATTTCTCTCTCATCTCCCATAATTTTACTAATTTCATCTCTCAAAACCTCTCCTCTCTCATAAACTAAAAAATTTCAAAACCTAAAAAAATAAAAATGCTCCCTCTTTCTCACCAAAACACCCCACCGGCACCACCCACCCCACCCCCACGGCCACCACCATCCACCCCCACCACTCCACTACCCTAACCACCAGTACTCCCCTTCAACCACCACTGCCCCACCAATTACTCTCCTCTCCATCTCACCTACCACCACCTGCATCACCACCAACATAAGCCTACCAGGCCACCACCGACCACCCAACCACCACCACCACCACCCGATCTACTCTTCACTCCCGTTGTCACCGCCACTCGACCACCCAACCACCACTGCCTCGCCTCACTCCTACCTCCCTGACGCCCCACTCCAGCCGCCACCTACAACAACCACTCCAGCCGCCACCTACAACAACCACCTACAAAAAATAAAATTGCTCCCTCTTCCTCTCACGGCCACCACTGCCAACCCCCACCATCCATGCCCACCACTGCCGCTCCTCCTCTTCTCTTCCTTTTTTTTTCTCTTTTCTTTCTCCCTCGTCAGATCTGTTTTTTTTTTTTTTTGTTTTTGTTTTTTTTTTCGAGATCTAGTTGGTTATGTATTTTTGTGTGTTTATATTTGATTTAAATCGTTTTGTGTTCATATTTGATTTAAATCGTTTTGTGTTCATATTTGGTTTATATTTTGAGATCTAGTTTTGTATTTGGTTTCGTTTTTTTTTTTTTTTTTTTTTTTTTTTTTTATTTCGTGTGTTATATGTATATTATGACATTTTTTTTGCGGTAGTAAATGTTATTTTTTTTTAGATTTTGTTTATGTTTTTTTGTCTTGTTACATGCATTTTTTTTTCGGGTGTTTAGTATGTCATATTAGTTATATTTTTTAAATTTTAGATGTAAATTTTTAAAAAGAAATTTGATTTTTTAAAAGTTGTATTGTTGTTGTGATGGAAAAAGAAATGAAAAGTTAATCCTTGATTTTTTTTTTTCCATATTTTCTCTTTATATGTTGATTTTATTTTCTAGTAAAATTAAGATGACACTTATCTCTCTTTATTAAAATTATACTTTTTACCATTAAAGTTACACTTTTCTCTATTAAAGTTATAATTATTAAAATTACACTTTTCTCCATTAAAATTACATTTTTTTTCTGTTAAAATTATAGTTTTCTCTATTAAAGTTAAAGTTTCACTTATTTCTATTAAAATTACACTTATTTCTATTAAAATTACACATTTCTCTATTAAAATTACACTTTTCTCTTTTAAAGTTAAAGTTATCTCTTTTAAAGTTAAAATTACACTTATTTCTATTAAAATTACACTTTTCTCTATTATAATTACACTTATCTCTTTCAAAGTTAAAGTTACAGTTATTTCTATTAAAATTACATTTATTTCTATTAAAATTACACATTTCTCTATTAAAATTACACTTATCCCTATTAAAGTTAAAGTTACACTTATTTCTATTAGAATTACACTTTTTTCTATTAAAATTACAGATTTCTCTATTAAAGTTACAGCTATCTCTATTAAAGTTACATTTTTCTCTACTAAAGTTACACTTATATCTATTAAAGTTACACTCTCAAGGACTACAGTTTTACTCTCAATGGACTCATGTTACATGTTTAATATGGACTAAAGTTACACTCTCAATGGACTGAAATTACACTTTAATGGACTGAAGTTACACTTTTAATATGGACTAAAGATACACTCTCAATGGCTAAAAATACACTTTAATGGACTAAAATTACACTTTAATGGATTAAAATTACACTTTAATTGACTAAAATTACACTTTTAAAAGACTAAAGTTACACTTATAAGTCACTCAATTCACAATGAGTTGTGTTAAAATTGGAAAAATTCAAAATAATATTTGTCGAAAAAACTGAGTTACACTCGTAAAACGCAAAATATATTGTAAATTTGCTTCAAATTTTCAAATTTCAAAATAAAATCCGTCAAACCGCAATTTTTTTTGTTAAAATTACACTTTTTTCCGTTGAAATTACACTTTTTAAAATAGTGAAAGTGTAGTAACATTTGTATAAAGTTTCAGTCCAAAAAAAAAATTATGCTCAAAAATTTTTTTTTTGTGTATAATTAATCCATTAGTGAATGTATAATTAAAGCTAGAGAGAGAACGTGGATTAATTAGTCTATAGGAAACTCATTAGTGTTAAGTATGCTTTTTTGCTTTCAATCTCAACCATCTTTAGTGGAAGATCTAAGGGATGTAGAGAGGACTTATGGACTCAAATATTTAGGTGGACTCATAAGAACTTTACTCTATATATATATATATATATATATATATATGTATATAGATTTAGGATCCGGTGAGAACGGTGAGAACGATCACCAACCATTGGATTATACAAATATAAAAGGCCCAGATTTCATTATAAAAAACTCAAACTAATCGATTTATGTTTTCACTCACCACCCCAACTTAATCTTCCTTAATCTCATCCACTGCCACCAGCACTAATTCCGATCAGCAACAACCATAACCAAACGTCGGGGACAACAACCACGACCAGACGCCGACAACAACCACTCGGCACAACTTCGGCGATTAACCTGGCCATTTATCCTACCCCAAATTTCCAATTTATCATCTCTATACCCACACTCCTACTAGCTGCCACCGCCGACGAGTTTCAACAATGACGACACACCACCGTCGACTGTCACAAGCGACGACGCATCTCCGATGACCAACCAGGCGCTGTCGCCAATGTCTTATTTAGATCTGGTCTTTCATCCCCTCGCTATTTCCTTTATACCTATATATTTTTATTCTTCATTCGTCGACGTCGGCGACCTCATTAATCTTGCCAGCGACAACTACCTCAGCTCCTCCCCATCGCTGATTTCCCATCTATTTTAATGTATTTACACCAATTTTTTATGTACCTAACCATTGTTTTAATGTATCTAAACATAGATACACAGAATTAATTACTAGGTACATTAAAATTTGATTGAGATACGTTAATACAAAAATCAGATACACCACAATTAGACTCGTCGGAATATTTCGAATAGTTTCAAGAAAATGAGTATGTTATCAATCTAGCTGCTAGTCACCTGTTTCAAACCCAATTATAGACATTTCGACTTTTTTAGCATTGGTTGCAACACCTCGCACTTTCTGTTCTTCAATTGAGCATGGCTTTTTGATTCAATTATGTTGATTAAATTTATGGTGATTGTCGGGTTTTTTTTTATTCCGACAAAGAAGTGCAGGTGTGACAAACAAAACACCATACTTTGAAAACAACATTTTAGCCGAATCCATCAATCCCATCAATTACTATACTTGTCTGCAGGCGAAGCTCCGACGCTCGTCGTACGAAGTTATATTTTCAACAGAACCATCACCGTCTTCAACTCAACAGCGTTAGGCCAAGCCGTACCACAAGAGATCTCCTCATCACCATCGTCAGATTCGTCATCAAATTAAAGGTTGGAGAAATTTTGATATTAATGTATGTCGGAGCAATTTTGATGTATCTCGGAGCAATTTTGATGTGCTTAATAAATAATTTTGTGTATATATGTTACATACATCGAAATACTGGCTATATACATTGAAGGTTAATGGAGATACATTGAAATAGATGGGAAAAGAACGAAGGTGGGTCATGGGTAATGGACTAGTGTCGTCGTTGACTGGTGAGAGAATGAGAATGCACACAAATGGAAATCAGTTGTTGTCGAATTTCAGAATGGTGAAGTAGTTATCGGCCTTGCCGCCGACGAATTGTCTATCACGAATCGGGTTCATCACGAGAACGCATAGGCGACATGACAATGAAGAGGAGAACTCCGGTGTTGCAGCGATTAACTGGCGTCGCAGATTGCCGATTAACGACTGTGGCGTGGAGGATCTAACTGGAGCTCCGACGACAGGGGTGTGAAGTCATGGGATACATGAAAAGAGGATAGAGTATGAATGTGTTCTCCAATTCATTTGGTTAATTAAATATCTAATCACAACCATAAATCAGTTTGTTCTCACTTTTTGCATCGAATGGTCGTTTGCATCGGATCTTGACTCTCTCTCTCTCTCTCTCTCTCTCTCTCTCTCTCTCTCTCTCTCTCTCTCTCTCTCTCTCTCTCTATATATATATATATATATATATATATATATATATATATATATATATATATATATATATATATATATATATATATATATATATATATATATATATATATATATATATATATATATATAGAGAGAGAGAGAGAGAAGAAGAAGAAGGAAGGATCAACTAAGTCCACCTTATATATTTGAGTCCATAAGTCCTTCTAAGGGCCATTGGATCAAGGCAATGGAAGGCTAGGATTTGATGTCAATATGTGGCTACAAATTAATCCCTCCACCTTTTCTCTAATTAACTCATCAATTCAATAAACCAACCTCACTAATCATTCATCATCTCATTATCACAACTCCTTCTCCTCTCTCTACATCTTATTTTTCTCTCCTCTCTAAAAAAACCCCAAAATACCAAAAAACCAAAACCCAAATAAATCATCCACTCCTCTCATCTTCATTCACCACCACCCACCACCACCCCACCCGACACCAACTCACCACCCACCACCCCCGTCGCCGCCACCTCGGTATTTTTTTTCGTTTTGGTGATAATTTTTATGTTTTGAGTTGTTTTTTCCATTCATTTTTTTGTTGTCTTTTATTTTCTTTTAATTGTCTTTTATTTTGTTAGGTCTCGTTTTTTTATTCAATTTCTCGAATCTCTTCTTGTTATACGTTTTTTTAAGATTTCGGGTTTTAAATCTCGTTTTTTTTGTGAGATACTTTTTTTTCATCTAAGATCTACTAAAATGTTTTTTCATAAAATTTGTTGTTTTAATCTTAGCTATATAAAATTCTTATAATTTGTTGATTTTAATCTTATATTTCACATTTTTATATAAAAATGATATAAAATGACTAAAGTTACATAGTTATGGGCAAAAGTTATACTGTTATGAACTAAAGTTATACCAAAATGGACTAAAGTTATACAAAAATTGCCTAAAGTTATACTGTTATGGACTAAAGTTATACAAAAATGGACAAAAGTTATACAAAAATTGCCTAAAGTTATACAAATATGGACTGAAATTATACAAATATGGACTGAAGTTATACAAATACTGACTAAAGTTATACAAATATGGACTAAAGTTATACAAATAAGGACTAAAGCTATACAAATATGGACTGAAGTTATACAAATAAGGACTAAAGTTATACAAATTAGGCAATTTTTTGTATAACTTTAGTCTATATTTGTATAACTTTAATATTTAAAGGGTACAACTTTAGTCCATAATAATATAACTTCAGTCATTTTTTGTATAACTTTTGTCCAAATTTGTGTAACTTTAGTCCAAAATTGTATAACTTTAGTTCATAATAGTATAACTTCAGTCATTTTTTGTATAACTTTAGTCCAAAATTGTATAACTTTAGTCCATAATAGTATAACTTCAGTCATTTTTTGTATAACTTCAGTCCAAATTTGTGTAACTTTAGTCCAAAATTGTATAACTTTACTCCATAATAGTATAACTTCAGTCATTTTCTGTATAACTTTAGTACAAATTTGTACAACTTTAGTCGGAAATAGTACAACTTTAATTCCAACAGAGTTCTAAAATAAAAAAAATTATCAAATTAATATATAGCAAGACTAAAATCTAAAATAAAGTTACACTAATTCATATTTTTATATAAAAATATATAGCAAGACTAAAATCAAAAATCGACGACAACAAATATATTAAATCTACGACAACTACACATAATGAGAGAATATAAAATATGACGATATTTAACATAAGAGATAATAATATTGCCAAAAAAACCAATAATAATATTGCAAAAAAATCATCTAAACTTTAAAATTAGAATCTTAAAACAAAGCAACAATACCAACATTAAACCAATATTAAGTCAAAAAAGTAGACTTTAGTCGTAAATTTAATTTTTCAAGGGTGTAACTTTAATCGTAAATAGTATAACTTTAGTCGTAAATTGTATAACTTTAGTCGTAAATTGTACAATTTTAGTACAAAGTATACGTAAATTTAATTTTTCAAGGGTGTAACTTTAGTCGTAAATTGTATAACTTTAGTCGTAAATTATATAACTTTAGTCGTATAACCCAATTAAATTAACAAATTATATACAAAAATAAAATGTTGGTGAATGACTCATGAGAATAACAAATTATATGCATAAATCTAAGAAAAAACCCGTAAATCTAACAAAAAAATCCGAAAATCTAAGAAAAAACCCGTAAATCTAACAAAAACCGTAAAACCAACAATTAATAATTAAACAATACTACATGTGAGACGATTAAACGAACACGTAAAATATAAGAATTAATAATTAATAATTAAACCAACAAGTAAAACCGAAACAACAAAAAAATCAAAAAAACAAAAAACTGAACGATTGTTTTCCCAGCTTTATTATATGTTGAAGGTGTAGCTTTTAATAAAGAAATAAAGGAGATAAATTGCAGGTGCTAAAAACAGCCTTGTTAAAATTTGTCAGCAAAAACAAAACGAAGAGAGGAAATTAAAAAAAGAAAAAAAATTAAACGATTAAAGCCAGATCTGGCGGCAGCAGGGAGGAGAAAGGCAGTGATGAGGTTGTGAGCGTGGTTGTCGTTGTCGGTGGTGGTGGGTTTTGGGAGTGAAGGTTGTTGCGGTGGTGTGTGGTTGTGTGCAGTGGTGGCGAGCGCAGCAGGGAGGGAGAAAGGCAATGGTGAGGGCGTGCGTGTGGTTGTCGATGTCGGTGGTGGTGAGAATGGTTGTCGGTGGTGGTGGGAATGGTGTCGGGGCGGGAGAAAGGGGCGTTGGTGACAGTGGTTTAGTGCGGAGGTGGGGTGGTTGGCGGCAGTAGGACAGAGGAGTTTTTTTTTTTCTCAGATTTTTTTTTGTTTGATTTGTTTTTGTTTTGATTTTGTTTATTCAGAGAAAAATGAGAGAGAATGTAGAGAGATATGAGGAGTTTGTGATAATGAGGGATAAATGTTTAGTGAGGAAGGAGTTATTGATAATGAGTGAAGAATGGATTAGTGATGAACTTAATTGCAGTGAGGAGCTAATTAAAGGAGATGAATTTCTGACCATCCATTGAGATCTAATCTCAACCTTTCATCCCCTTCATCCTATGGTCCTTATAAGGACTTAGGGCCTCATAAGATGTAAGGGACTTATGAGAACCCTTATATATATATATATCAATTAAAATCACTACATTGAAACCAAAATGAACTATAAATCCTCCCTCTAAACTAAAAAAAAACCCCAAAATCACTACGATTAAAACCTAGAAATTTCCGTAAAAGAGTTACCATAACATCGATTTTGTCTCAATTTCACTATTTTCGTGCTTGATTTTGGTGCCGTACCATTGTTATCATCTCAATTTCACCAATTTCGGTGGTGAACTCCTGCTGTTGGCGGCTTTAATGGTGATTTTGTGACTGGTTTACCAAATCGGGTTGTTTCAGGAGCCTAATAACACTCTTCTGCTATCCAATTATGCTCAGTTTCTGTGTCTCGTTTCCGGGACTATGACAGGTATAAATTCTCGTCCTTCTCTTGCATAAAGTTCTGATCTTGTTTGTTATGTACTTATGTTTTCCATGTTGCTTCATCTTTGTGCTGCTTCATCTGCAAAGCTGAAGAGCGCTTTAAACAGGCGATACAATTGGATCAAAGTGATGCAGAAGTCATAAGCCTGTATGCAAATTTCATTATTTTCCACTTGTCATCTGTTAAGGAGCCAACCCATCAAGCAACGGTTACTACATCACCAACGGATCTTTGAGGAGCAAATCAAGGCAACAATTCTTAATTGCCTAGTTTACATATTTTCTAGCTGTTGAGATTTATATTTACCATTTTTGCTCATGTATTTTCTCTTATAAATAGCAATTAGATTATTGTAATTAACACAAGTTTTCATAATCAATCAATATCAATTCATATTATTACCATATTCTATATGAAATATCAATATCAAAGTTTATCATGGTATCAGTAGATTAGTTTTTCTTTATCAACTCTTTCCTCTGCATTTTTTAATTTTTTCAAAACACCATCATCATGCCTGGCAACGAAATTCTCAATCCTCCGGATTCAAACACATCGAACGCACCACACTTCACGTATGTTCAAGTTGAAAATCCAGGAGCCAACATCACTCAAACCATTTTCAATGGCAACAACTATGACGAATGGTCCCGGGATTTTCATCTCGCTTTGGTAGCAAAAGGCAAGGAGCGTTTTGTTGATGGCACAGTCACGAAACCCACGACTGGTAATATCGATTCCTGGCGGTCACAAAATGCTCTTGTGACGGCCTGGATTTTTAATTCCATCGATTCTTCTTTACGAAAATCTATATCTCGTCGTCCCGATGCTAAACAGGTATGGCTTGATATTCGTTCTAGATTTTTTCAAAATAACGATGCTCGTATTTTTCGTCTTCAAGCCGATCTTATGGCTTGTCGACAACAATCAAACGAATCTATAATGAATTATTATGGCCGCCTTGTTAAGCTTTGGGATGATTTACAGGAAGCCGACCCTTTGGCTTCGTGTCCTTGTAATCCGTGCACCTGCACGTGGGTCTCGATTATTGATGAGCGTAGGGAGAGACAAAGGGTTCGGGAATTTCTTATGGGGCTATCTCCCCTTTACCCGATCTTAATATTATTTATAATCGCTTGTTGCAAGAAGAAAGCATGAGAGCGTTTAACACTAAAATCACTGCACAGCCCGAGACAATGGCTTATGCTGCTCGGGTTCAGTCACATCACCGCAAACGGGGGAGGGCGTGACACCAAAGGACCATGACAACCTGACCCCAATGACCCTAGACCATGGTGTATTGCTTGCCTTCGTCACGACCATCTTTATACTAGTTGCTTTCGCTATACCGGAAAGTGGCTTGATTATTGGGGCGATAAGCCAAGAGATCGTATATACATCAACGAAAAACATATGACACGAACTTTAGTGCCCGATGTTGAGGGGCGTGCCAGGTATGAGCAGCTAAAGAAGGGTGGTGCCGGCTCTTCCTCAAATCAGAGTAGCGGGCAGAGCAGCGGACTCGTATTAACATGATTGCAGGTACATCAGATGACAGTTGCACTTCAGGAAAGCTTGGCAAAATTGATCTTAATAGCCTATCTCCTAGTGCACTGAAAGATGTTCACATGCTACTTCAATCACACAAGAGCAGCGGCTCCATGGAACAATTGAATGGTAATTCTATTTTTAATTTTACTTGGATAATTGATACCGGTGCAACCCATCATATGTCGGGTTGTCGAAATTGTTTCATCAATTTACATACTATCCCACCTTTGTCCGTGGGATTACCTAATGGCGATCTTACTATCGCTTCTCATATGGGTGATGTTCCTTTATCTTCCTCCTTAATTTTACGCAATGTATATTATGCGGATAAATTTAATTGTAATCTTATTTCCGTCTCACAATCATTAGCTGATGAATCCATTATAATTCAATTTTCTCATAATATATGTTTAATACAGGACCGTTCCTCGAGGATGACGATTGGAGCCGGTGAGCAAGTGAATGGCTTATATTACCTATCTGGTGTCCGTCGTGAAACTCCTCGTATCCATACCATAAGCACATCGCAACAACATGAGATTTGGCATAGGAGGTTGGGGCATCTCTCTTCTTCCGTTTTGAAATTTCTACCTTTTAACAATAATTGTGCTAAAACAATTTTTTGTAGCACTACATGTAATATTTGTTTAACAGCAAAACAAACCCGTTCTTCTTTTAATTTAAGTTTGAATAATGCGGACAATATTTTCGATTTAATACATTGTGAACTATGGGGTCCTTACTCTACTAATGCTTTTTGTGGCTCTCAATATTTTGTAACTATTGTAGACGATTTTTCACGCTCTACTTGGGTTTTTCTTTTAAAAAGGAAAAGCGATACTCAACAAACTCTCTTACATTTCTTTTCCATGATTGAACGACAATTTAATAAGAAAATTAAAATTTTACAAAGTGATAACGGTACCGAATTTACAAGCTTAGCAACATTTTTCTTTGAAAACGGAATTATTTTTCAAACTTCTCAAGTCGACACTCCACAACAAAATGGTCGAGTTGAACGAAAACACCGTCATATTCTTAATGTGGCGCGTGCTCTTTTATTTCAAGCTTCATTACCAATTTCTTTTTGGGGAGAATGCATTTTAACCGCTGCCTATCTCATTAATAGAACTCCCACCATCAAACATAAAGGAAAAACCCCTTACGAAATGTTATATAAGAAACCACCACCCATGACTCATTTACGCGTTTTTGGGTGCCTATGCTATGCACGTAACATTAATCGATCCAAGGACAAATTCGTACCCCGTAGTACCAAATGTATTTTCATAGGTTACCCATTTGGCAAAAAGGGTTGGAGGGTATACGATATAGAAGCTCAAACATATTTTTCTTCAAGGACGTTGTCTTTATCGAACATACTTTTCCATATTCAACAAATCCCATTTCAAAAACAATACCCTCCATCGAAACCATACCCGACACTCCCCTTGATGATGCTATTCCCGTCCCCTGTACTCCATCGCCCTCCTCTTCTACCCAGGACACCTCTCCTGATCAGCCACCCACAATCCCTGCCACACCGGTTACACCCTCGCCCTCACCAACTCTCGAACCAACTGAAACCACCATCCCTGCCACGCCTGCCACACACCTTCCTCCTACGTCCGACACCCCACCAAACAGCAATGACTCTGCTCCACAACCAAACAACGACCCACCTCCACAACCAAACATGGGCAAAGGACAACGACCCAAATTTCCCAACTCCCGTCTCAATGACTATGACCTGCCACCTCGACATCCATCCACTCACATGCTCACGGCTCCGTCATCACCCGAGACAAGGTATCCTCTATCTCATTTTATTTCTTATGACAAATTTTATACTAAACATAAATGTTTTCTAGCGGCCGTGACTAAAAATCACGAGCCTAGCACATTTCGTGAAGCTATGCACGTTACTCAATGGCGGGATGCTATAAAAGATGAAGTCGATGCACTTGAACGAAATCGAACCTGGACACTCGAAGATCTCCCACCAAACAAGAAAGCAATTGGCTCCAAATGGGTATATCGAATTAAATATCATGCAGACGGCTCCATCGAGCGCTACAAAGCTCGACTTGTCGTTATAAGTAATCGTCAAGTTGAAGGGGTTGATTTTAATGAGACTTTTGCCCCCACCGCAAAAATGGTCACGGTCCGAACCTTAATCGCCATCGCTGCTGCCAAAGGGTGGACTCTTCACCAAATGGATGTTCACAACGCATTTCTCCATGGCGATCTCGACGAAGAGGTATACATGAAACCTCCTCCCGGTTTTTCTGATGACACCATAGGCAAAGTATGTCGTCTTCGAAAGTCTTTATATGGTCTTAAACAAGCTCCCCGTTGTTGGTATGCCAAACTTGCTTCCGCTCTTAAAAACTATGGTTTTACCCAATGCCCATACGACCATTCCCTTTTTTCTATTAATAAATCCGACAATGAACTTCACGTACTCGTATATGTTGACTATTTGGTCATTTGTGGTAACAATACTACTACAATTGAAAATTTCAAGACCTATTTAAGCAAGTGTTTTCATATGAAGGATTTAGGAATTTTAAAGTATTTTTTGGGGTTAGAAATTGCTAGAAGCAAAGACGGTATTTTTCTTTCTCAACGAAAATACACCCTAGACATACTCGACGAAACAGGCCTGCTTGGGTCTAAACCAGCCTCGATCCCAATGGAACCTAACCATCGCCTTAGCCTATCCACTTCTCCGCTCCTTATTGACCCACAACCATATCGAAGACTAGTGGGTCGTCTTGTTTACCTCCTTACAACCCGTCCAGAACTAACATACGCTGTCCATATTTTAGCCCAATTCATGCAAAGTCCACGTACCGATCATTGGAATGCCGCTCTACAAGTAGTCCGTTACCTAAAGAATAAACCAGGGCAAGGTCTCTTATACTCAACCGACAACATCTTGACCCTTAATGGATATTGTGATGCGGACTACCCAAGCTGTCCGCTAAGTCGACGTTCCCTATCCGCATACGTAATGTTCCTTGGTAATGCCCCTATCACATGGAAAACTAAGAAACAAACAACTGTCTAAAAGTCATCAGCCGAGTCGGAATACCACGCCATTTCCTACGCCGTTTCAGAGCTAAAATGGCTAAAGGGACTTCTTTTGTTCTTGAAAATATCTCATGATCAACCAATCGACTTATTAAGTGACAATCAATCTGCCCTTTACATTGCTCAAAACCCGGTCTTTCATGAGAGAACGAAGTATATTGAAATTGATTGCCATTTTATTCGAGACGAGATTCTCAAAGGAACTATCAAACCCAGCTATGTTCACACCAAACAACAATTGGCCGATATCTTTACTAAAGCTCTTGGTAGAATTCCGTTCACCGAGTTACTCTCCAAGTTGGGCGTTTCGAGTCTTCACGCGCCAACTTGAGGGGGGATGTTAAGGAGCCAACCTATCAAGCAACGGTTACTACATCACCAACGGATCTTTGAGGAGCAAATCAAGGCAACAATTCTTAATTGCCTAGTTTACATATTTTCTAGCTGTTGAGATTTATATTTACCATTTTTGCTCATGTATTTTCTCTTATAAATAGCAATTAGATTATTGTAATTAACACAAGTTTTCATAATCAATCAATATCAATTCATATTATTACCATATTCTATATGAAATATCAATATCAAAGTTTATTATCATCTAACAACACTACCCTCAATTGGTCATCCCCTTTCCTAATCTTTGTGCCAAAAGCAAATGTAAACAAATGACCGGGACGACAGAGGGAGTATCTAATTGTAGCCTTAGTGAGCTTCATGCAGACATGCAGTAGCTGTTTTGTCTGATTGTTTGGCTGGAGATAACTTGTGTCTCTATTGGACTATTTCCTTGGATTTTAAAGTAAATCATCGTTTTAACTTTTATCCGAGACTAATTTAGGTGGATACGATTTTATATACGAGCATCTACACTGTAAATTACACAGCAATTGGACCACTTAAGTATCTCCGTCTCTAGTGACTGGTGCCTTGTGGTACATCTTAAAGCTAAACCCCGACTAATCTAAACTAGCGGAGATGTTATTATATATGTACTAGCAGGCTAACAGACCGAGAAGAAAACCATGTTAGGAAGAATTAGGCTAACTGGGTAACTTAAAAAGGTTAAATCGGGTCACCATTGCCTATGTATCAATGTCACCACTTATGGTTTTTATTAGAAACAACAAGAATTTGCCTGAAAATATATTAAATTTGCAACGAAAACAAATGTTATGTAGATAGTACAGTATATGCTTACTTTGGGTTAAAGACAAGACACATGACTACGTGATCGAGTCATCACATAACATGTACAAATTGTATTAATATCGTTCAGTAGGCATCTACCAATTCACGATCCTGTGTTGAATTTGCGGTATTTGGTTTAATGACAGTTATATGATAATAATTGTATAATACGGTCTCTACTAAGCAGAAAATTCTATCAACGCAAGCTGAAATAGGGCGGTTCTCAGCATGAGACCGTGAATGGGAGGTGTAAAGGTAAAAAAAAAAAGAGAAAAAAAATCAAAGTAGTAAAAAAAATCAAAGTGACACCGAAATAACATCACAATAACATCAGAATAACAGTAGAATAACATCACAATAACAGGGGGTAAAAAAAAGGAAAAAAAATCAAAGTCGTAAAAAAAATCAAAGTGGCACCGGAATAACATCACAATAACAGCACAATAACATGCGGTAACAAAAAGAAAAAGAGAAAAAAAATCAAAGTAGTAAAAAAAATCAAAATAGTAAAAAAATCAAAGTGACACCGGAATAACATCACAATAACAAGAATAACAGTAGAATAACAGCACAATAACACGTGATAAAAAAAGGAAAAAAAATCAAAGTCGTAAAAAAATCAAAGTAATAGCAGAATAACATCACAATAACAGCAGAATAACAGTACAATAACAGTACAATAACACGTGGTAGAAAAAAAGAAAAAAAAATCAAAGTCGTAAAAAAAATCAAAGTAACAGCAGAATAACATCACAATAACAGCGGAATAACAATAACATCACAATAACATGTCGTAAAAAAAAAGAGAAAAAAAATCAAAGTCGTAAAAAAATTTAAGTAAAAAAAAAAGAACAATAACAGCATAATAACACGAGGTAAAATATAAAAGTAAAAAAAATTCAAGTAAAAAAAAAATCTGGTACAAAAAGAAAAAGAAAAAAAGGTAACATAATGAGAAAATTAGAGAAAAACATAAGAGAAAAAAAAATCAAAGTTGTAAAAAGAAAACATAATAACACGAGGTAAGAAAAGGAGATAAAAAAAATTAAAGTAAAAAAAAAAGAGTAGCACTAGAAAAAAAAAAGAAAATAAGTAAATGACAGTAATTTTATATGACATGTAAGATTAGATCTTGGTCATTCATCTCTATATAATCTAGTGGCTGAGATTTTCCAAACTCACAATTCACCATGAGACCAAAACTCACAAGAACCTAACTCTCTCTCTCTCTCTCTCTCTCTCTCTCTATATATATATATATATATATATATATATATATATATATATATATATATATATATATAATAAAGGAAGCTTTTTTCGAGCGATTACAGAGAGTTCAACTATTGCGAAAGACATTCAAGACTCCAACTTTCAAAAACTACTTAATATTTAAAAAAAAAATCACAAACTCCTAATAGAAGTTATAGTATTCTTATACTGCTGCATCTCACGTAATCGTAAACTAATAATAAAAACTAGAGTTTTGATAGGATTCAAACAACTTTGTGTTGGTATATATAAGACCCCTAAGGCCCTAATACGCAACAAATATATATCAATTGTTTTTACCTTTTTTATTTCTTTCGCTATTCTACTTTCACTTAATTATGAATTCTATCTTTTCATTTTCTTGCCATGTTCATTGAGTGCTATTGTACAGTTTTTTTTCATTGCATGCATGCCATGTATAAATGGTAGTATATGAATATCGATGCGTATAGTATTATTTTTCGTAACAAATTTTAATGATTCCTGGACATAGTTTTGTAATCTTGATGTTTTTTCTTTGCTTTTCGTTTCAGGGATAGGAGGACGGACCTCATTTAATAATGTTGGATTGTTAGTCCATATGAAATTGTATTTAAACCCACCATTTGGCTTAATCTGTTCATCTTGGCATATTCAATATTCATGCAAGATCGAATACAAAGGTAACTACACCTGATCATACATAAGTGCTCTTAATTAAATTATAAAAGATAATTTTGTGATCAATATAAAATTTTATTCGTGGTTTAATATGATTTTTAATTCAATTAAAATGATTAGAGTTGTCTTCTTTTTTATTTAGTTTGGTTATGATGTTTTTTTTTTTTAGATCAAGTTTGCCGATGATGTTAATTGTATTTGGAATTGTAGTTTTGTTAATACAATTTTCACGTAATTGTATATGAATTTGTAGTTTTGTTAATACAATTTTCACGTAACCTATATTTCTGTTAATACAAATTTCAACGTACACAATTACAGTCAGTCAGTCCTGTGGTCTTCTGAGTTGATTACTTGATCCTATATGATATGAAATTATATGTTTGTTACTAAAAGAGATTTCATATTTAGCTTAGACACTGTTTTGTTTGATTGAGTGTTTTCATGAATACAGATAGAAGCACAAGAGGACTCCGAGTCAGAATATTAGTCGCATTCGTATTCACTATGACCGAGAAAGAAAATCAGAAGTGCAGGAAGCACTCCGACGGAATGTCCGTCACATATTGTCACTTATTAGAGACGGAAGCAATCTTAAACTAAAACAAATGCTGACTTGCGTTGCCGCCTTAAATAAATGTTGTCTTATATTACTGTCTTTATGAACAACTTGCCAAAATCCATACCGATATACTATATGAAAAGCTGTTTTTTTCAGTTTATACTTCTACGGTTCTCACTTAATGAAGAGATTTTACGGCTGCAAAGAGTTGAATTTTTGAGAGCTATTGAAAGTTGGGAATCCGAGTAAAATATTAGAGTCTAATTTATTTAAATTTATTTAAGATTTATTAATTTAATAAAGTATAAGAGTTGGAGTTTGAAACAAATATTACGGAGTTCTCCATACATTACTGTATTAAAATATATTCCAATAATTTCGTTAATTTGGGTAACTTATTATCACAATGATTTACATGTTTGTTATTTATTCTACCTTAGTTAAACCGTACCAAGCCAATAATAAGACTCCTAATTAAAATAACACTCTTAATACATTACTAATACTAATACCTAACCATTTTTTATTAGTTCAAAACAATAATAGCTTACACCTAAGTTCGATAAGTAAATATGATCTCTAGGATTAACAATAAATTGTTAGTGGACATATTTCCAAGTGTCTTCGTTGTCTTAGTGTTGATATCTCTGGGATTTTTCTTTAAAAAATACGTTAATCTTATTATTGAGGTAATCAATCAATAATAATTATAAAATGACAAGTAGACAAAGTGTGAAGTATCAAATTGTTCATCAAATACAATCTTAAAATAGAAAGGTAACAATTGACTGAGACACCTTAAATGAAATAGGACAAAAAATAACCGAAACGGAGGAAGTATTACAAAAAAAATTATATCAAGTTGTCCGAGCATTAGATCATGATCTCCATTTTACCGAGTGATTTTCAAGCAAGGTCAACTTTTCTAAACTATCTAATTATTTTGTTTGTAAAAGATCTTAGTTAAATTAGTACAATTAATAAATTATGATTTTTTGTAACAATGTTGTTATATGTGGTTTCAAGGCCAAGAGGAATGATCCCTAACCTTTGACACCACGTGCGTGAAACAAGTGATTTTGAATTTTTTGTACCATGCGAGTGAGAGTAGTGAGAAGTTTTTTGAAAAATGTAGCAATATCAATTGACACGGCTATCGCAACCCTATCAAAGATAAAACATAACGGTCTCAACTAAAATGTAGCAGAGGCAGTCGAGTATCGAATCCACAGGGAGGTAATGTAATTATCAGCTGTCTAATTCTAGTCCTAAAGTAACAATTGGGAGGTTGTTTGAATTTGGTTCTAAACTACGAAAATTAAAGAAAAGAGAAATAAGGTAAAGAGCAGTAAAGGCAATAAAATCGATTTAAACTATCAAGAAGAGAGGAACATGCCGGGAATTCGGTTCACTACGGTAGTCCTGTGACTCAGCTGTAAATGATTCAGACGAACTAATGTGAGACGGATGTTGAAAGGTCCTTTCGGTCCACTTTCTATCCTAAAATACCACTAACTAAACTTTCATCCTCATTAAGGTAGTCTACTGTTTATAGCAGGCCTATTTAGTCCAATCTTTCGATCCAGGATTAATTTTAGCCAGATTAAAGGGTGACATAGAAGCGTGCACTCAACTAAGTCGAATAAATACAATTAAATTGCTATAGTGACAGAGTCTCGTAATTAATTCATCTAATTCATTTACTAAATCGTCACATTTCTACCGCAGATCCCCTAATCCCAACATGAAAGGAGTTTAGCTACTCATGTTGCTAATTAAACTAACAGCATACAAATTCCCAGCAATGAACATTATGAAATAAACAATAAATTGCAATAAAATAAATTAGGGCAAAAGAAATAATAACACAAACAAGAAATTAAAGCAACCAAATGATTAATTATTATTAAGAAGGAGGAAGGAATTACAATCCAAGCGAATCCGGCGTAAAGAACACAAAATCCGAGTGAAAATAATCCGGAATAAAGTAACAGTGAAGAGGAATAAAGCAACGTCGCAAGGTTTACAGTAGAGTGTTTGATAATATGAAAGATGATCCCGATTAACCTAGTAAAGCGTGCTTAAATAGCAAAAGAAACAAGTTTAGGGAAATAAAACATCACGCGGGCTAATTAAAGCCCAAACCCATCAAAACCACTCGATCGAGTGGATTAAAACCACTCGATCGACCAACTCTTCAGCCAAAACAGCTCGATCGACTGGAAAGCTACTCGATCGAGTGACAGCTCTTCCTGCAGCTAAGGGGTCGAGTATAAAGTGCTCGATCGACCACTTCTGGGACATAAAAACCACTCGATCGAGTGGTAAAACTGCTCGATCGAGGACTTTGACTTCATTTCAGCTCAAGTCCGCGCCTAATTGCCTCGTAATCCGTGCCATGACGCTTCCAAACATAGTATCTCACTCCGGAAAATCCCGTCTCCTCTAAATGCATGCAAAAAGGACGAAAAAGACTACGGTTCCACTACTTTCGCTTTCATTTCTACAAAAAGGACAAAACGCACCAAAGTAGCCAATTCGGGGCAAAATACCATAAAAATAGTATAAATATGCATAGAAATACGTGCTGAAATAGGCTAAAAAGACTATACATTGGGCACGTATCAAATCTCCCCAAACCAAACCTTTACTCGTCCTCGAGTAAACTCAAAACTATACACTAATGGAACGGAATTGATAACTCAGAGCTAGCTTAACTTGTCTACTTGAACCAATTTAATGCAACAAAAATTAACAGTTAAAGCTAAGCTGTCAATACGCAAACGAATTATAAGCTGTTCAGAAATATAGCCGACCTATCGACCTTGCAAGACCAACAAAATCGGACTCTCTCGCGGTCACTCTTCTCTCATGAAGCAAAGGGTGAATGTTATATGTAAAAGAGAGAAGGAAAGACAGTTACTCACCTAACTGCGACCTACATAGCATGCATGCAACAAAAATGAAAGACAATTCAAGTACTAATGCACACATTCCAACCAATAATGTCCGTCACAGCCGAGGGTTTGCAAATGATTTGGGAATAGTGAGGTTCAGGTGAGAAAGGCAAAACATGTTATGGAAATGTGGAGGTAAAAGTGTCAAGCTAGTTCCTAACAGGACCATAATGAAACCATCCGAATCTCAACTGACTAAAAGACTAAGTACAGGTGCCCTTCATTCGGCACAAAACTCACTAGACTCAAAACACAATCTCCTCAAAAAATATGGGATAGAACGGAGGAGTCAGACGGTCACAAACTTCCCTTTTTTAAACACCGTCTGAAACAACTAACTGAAACAAATCAACCTTTTTCGATTGTACATCTTCGAACATCTTCTCAACTCAGACAAGAGGAGTACGTCTGTTTCCTCCATTTTCACATTCTCTTTTTCTTTTCTTTCTTCCTTACACGTTCCAGCCTTTATTTTTTCTTTCCTTTTTTTTTTCTTTCACGTTTTCTCTTTTTTTTTCAATACTTTTTTTTCTTTCTTTCTCCTTCTCCTCAACTTTCCAACAACTCCATACAAAAGGGATACGGCCAAACTGCAGACGAAAACTCATACCACAAAAGAACATACTAAACTAGCTTGACTAGGCAGGCTTAATTTGGAATGTAGCTAATGAGTCAAAAAGGCATGTTTTGGCTAATTTAGAGCTAAATGGGTGAAAAGTATAAGGAAAGAGGAATTTGCAAACACCTCCCTGCATGTGACACCAACCACAAACCCGAATATGTGCATTTAACAAGAAATTGAATGTCATGAATGTGCAAAATGATGAACATGCTATGCAAGGAGTACTACTCTCAATTCCTAATGAACTGGTCATGAATGTCACCAGTTATGGCTCTAAAACTCAAAATTTTTAAGTAGTTTGCCAATTTATCGGTCAAGTCTAAACAGTCAGCTATATTTGAACAGAAATTCGTAGACTATGCGTATGACAAAGCTAATAACTATCAATAAAAGTGCAAGGCTCAAGCAAAAAGACAAGTTATAGTGCATTGTTATCATGGGAATCTACCGTTCCGACTCAACCTATATGCAGAAATAAACGTGAATTTTTTTTTGAATTTTGAAATTTTTCAATTTTTTTGGATTTTTCAATGAAATAAAACAATGCAAGGCTGAAAAATAAACGTGGATGCAAAACAAATGCAGATGCAGACTCAAAAGGATGCAATACCCTCCCCAAACCAAAACGGACAACGCCCTCGTTGTGCTCCAGCATACACCAGCAGATATATACAGGGGAACGGGAATATACAACCAACAAAATAAAAACAATAAAAATAAAGGAGACAAAATAAAAGAGTGAAAGATACATACAAAATATGAACTTCCCCAAACCAGCCAGAAAACTGGGGAAGTGAGTAGACCAGTAGCTACTCGTCGTCGTCTCCATCCCCCTTGTACTCCGGGTCCTCCTCCTCCTCTCGCCTCCTCCGCTCCTCAGCGCGAGCTCTCTCCACTGCAACCTCGGGGTCCTCGTCCTCCTCCTCCTCCTCCTCTGACGCCGGGTACCCCTCAGCTGGGTACTGGAAGAAGGAAGGGTGTGGCCAACCCTCCGGGATCGGTCTGTGTCGCCGCAAGTGGTACTCGTACAGAGGGTGTAGGGTCAAAGCTAAATCCCTCTCCATACGAGCCTGACGCTCTGCAAGCTCGATCAACAAACCGTAAACTGCGCCCCCTTGGTCCTGGACCGCGGGCGCTACAAAGGGAGGAGGTGGTCTAAAAGTAGCCGGAAGACCGGCTCGATCAATGTGTCGGTGGGAGGTGGAGCGGGGAGTAGGAGTGGTAGTAGTAGTGGGAGTAGGGGTCGGATCGGGAGTAGCCGTGGAAGGTGGGTACTCCACGAAGGTGTGGACCCCTCTCCAGTCTCAAGTCGCCGCTTCTTAGCGGCGGGTGCAGCAGGAGATGGACGAGACTGAAGTGGAAGGTGAAGTAGAGGCAAAGCAGGCAGACGGTGGCCCTTTACCATAGTAGGTAAGGGCTCAAGACGGGGGAGACTGTCACAAGGTAGGTCAACAGAAAAGGAGCCGTCAATCTTCCAAGTCTGGTGGTCTGGGGTTAGCCAATGCTGAGAGAGCATGGCATCTAGACTCAGTAACCTCTCTCCCGGGAGGTACTACAAGTCACGTGGCCAGGTGGGGAAAAGGCGGTGGGCAAGAATGGTGGCTATGCCACCGCAGGCAATGGTTCCCGCCTCCTTCTTCCCCTGGTCATGGAGGTACTGGGCGGTCAAGTAGGCTATGTTGAAGGTAAAAGGACCCTCACAGTCGACGTTCAGATAACCGCCCAGGATGGAGAGCTCGGTGTTGGTAATGTTGTTCGGCTCCTTTCGGCCGAAAATAGAGCTCCCCATCAGTCTAAGAAAACAACGGACGGGGGGATGGTGGACTGGTGGAGCTTTCGCTCCACGGAAACGGTGCAGGCCAGGCACCGCCAAACTTGACGGTAAACCTTCCTCGAGTCTGATGTCACATCCGAGGAGGTAAGGTCAAGCAACCTACCAAACTCCGCTAGAGGCATCGGAAAAGTCCGGTTAAACAACCGGAAGGAGACTGAAAGACTGTCGGGGTCAGTCTTATGTGCATATGGGGAGAAGGTAAAAGAGCTGAGAAACTCAAGACTCAGCTCTAAGAAGGTGTGGCCTCTCATAGTAATGAGCCCAAGCATCCCCGTGACCCGTAGTAAAGTACAGACTGACTCGTAAATGCCGAGTTTATCTAATGCCATTTTATCCAAAAATCGGGAAGGCACATGTATACACTTCAGCAAGTTATAAAATTTATCACGGTGTAAAGCGTTAACAAAGAGTACCTGTGGATAATCTGGGTGAGAATCGAGGAAGTGTCCCCTCGAATCTAATCGTCCCCGTAGTAGAAGCGGGAGCAAAGTAGTAGAAGTGCTAGGGGCGGAAGTAGAGATAGAAGGAGCTGGCGTAGCTCGAGGCTGTCTACGACCCCGGCCTCTGGAACGCAAGGCAGCAGCTCGCTCTCGGACGGTGTAAGGAACCAGGGCAGCTCTGAAGGCAGCTGCAACCGCAGGTGAGTCCGCCACAGGTGCAAAAGTAGAGGCTGGTGTACACGTAGTGGCTGCTGTGGTCACCACTGAAGAGGAACTAGCAGCAGTGCTAGCTGTGGTGGTGACCGTAGTGGAAGTGGCAGCCTCAACTAGGCTTCCAGCTAAGCTAGCTGGAGCAAAGACCGTCCCTGCAGCTGAAACAAGGAAAACTGGGGCTGCAGTGGTGACTAGGGCAGTGGTAGTGGCAACAGCAGGGGCCATTGACTCGCTCAAGGACGGGCTGGAGGACGAACTAGTGGAGGGTAAAGAACTAGTATCCATCCTGCAACATGGTAAAGGGCATGATAAGAAAATAGCTGCTATCCGTGGCTAAAACAACACGTAAAACCAGCATGTGACAGCATGTGAATGCCCTATCAGTCGAAAAATTCGACTCTTACAGCACAGTGATCCCAGAAATTCCTCAAACTTTCGAATTACAGCATGTAATGGCGATAGGGGACGGGAAAAGCAGTTAACAAAAACAGCACATCAGCAATGCTGAGGTTAAATAAACAAGCAGCATATAATCGTCTGACAGTCGAAAAAGTCGACTAAGGCAGCCCTAATCGCAAGAATTTTGCACAAAATTTGAATGGAAGCATGTTAAACATCGACAGGGTGCGATAACAGTTTAAACAGCAGCAAGTAAGCGACAAAGAAGCTAATTTAGACAGATTACAACAGTAATAACCAAGTGATAGTCGAAAATTCGACAGTCCTGCACCCATACCGCAAAAATTCCATGTAAAATTCGACTTAAGCATGCAAAACAGCGAGGAAGGGGAAATATGATCAGCAAGCAAGCTAATTAAGGGCATACAAACACAATCAAGTCGAAAAATTCGACTAAGCAGGATATTCAAACCCTAAATTCGATTTTTACCTCAGAAAATTCCAAATAATCGAAATAAAAATGCAAAAAAGGTAAAAGAATCACTTACTTGATGACAAAGAACCTACAATATGCAATTAATCTTCAAAAATCAAGCAAGAAGAAACGATTTTTCGAACGAGAAACCGCAAACCCTAATCCTCTTTAAAACCGTATAAATCAACACAATTAAAGGGGAAATCAAAGAGCTTTTGAAGATCAATTAGCAAGAAACAGATTGTAGGTGGCGGATTTGGAGACTGGGCAAGAAATTATGGGATTTGGGGAAGAAATTGATCGCACAAGGGGTGTGTTAGACGGAAATTAGGGGATAAAATGAATTAGAAATAAGAAATAAAGAGTTTAAGATAGAAAACTCCCGTGTCCTGTTCATTCTACTCGATCGAGTGGTTTTAAACTACTCGATCGAGGGCTTTTGATGGTCCAGCTGCTTGGTCGAGTGAAATTTTACTCGATCGACCAATTCCCCTTTTTGCTTTGCTCGATCGACTGGTTAAAGCGCTCGATCGACCGACTTTTCACTCGATCGAGTACAAAAAGTACTCGATCGAGGACTTTTCTCGCGTAAGCTCTTTAATTTCGTCTTTTCTTCCTCGGAATGCGTAAAACTTCCCCAAACCTGCATAAAAACACATGCAAAAATTTACCAAAATACCAAATACGCATAAGCACAGTCTATAGTCTTACGTTTATGCTAAAACCTGTCTAAAACTAATTGTCCTAATTAAACGCAATAAAACAAATTCAAAAGAAATTCAGAAAAATATCTATTACAAAGTGTTACACGGGGCATTTCCCCGTTTAATTCCCGTCAAATTTCAGTAGCCCCTTGGTGGGCTTCTGACTGGAGGACGTCACCTCAGCAACATTGACTGTCCTCTTCAACTTCCATGAGCATGAGTAATCACTTGAAACGGTAGGAGGGGAGTAGTTCACATCCACATAAGCGTGAACATTCCTCGTCCTTGCTCCTTTATCACCAGCTTTAGCGTCAACATCTCCAGTTTGATTGATAATGATTGCACCATGTCCTTTGACAGCTTCCCCTTTGCTTTCATCTGTACCTCTGACAGCAAGGAAAATGACGAACTTTCCTCCTTTTTGCTCTCGATCGAGGCGAAGGGTTAACAATAGCGGCACAATTCTCCAAATTTTCATCTGGAGTGTCAATAGTAGGATCAATAGAAGAGAGAGCATTGCAAGGTGGGCTTGCATGGGAGCTCTCGGAACTTAGACGATGAAAAATCGGCTCCTCGTCCCCTACACGAAAGGTCAAAGTCTTCCCCGATGTCTATAACTCGCACGGGCGAAGAGACAAAAATGGTCGCCCTAAAATGATAGGGGTGTGTGCATCTTCGGGGATGTCTAAGACAACAAAATCAACGGGAATAAAGAACTTCCCGATCCGAGCAGTACGTCTTCTACTACACCTAGTGGCCGTGATAAACTACGGTCGGCCATCTGGACAGTCATGTTGGTACAACTCAGCTTTGTCAAACCAAATCTCTTAGCCAGAGATAACGGTAAGACACTCACGCTAGCGCCTAAATCGCATAGCGCGTTATCAATCAAATGCATACCGATATGACACGGAATTGAAAAACTACCCGGGCCTGATTGCTTAGTGGGTAACTTATTTTGAAATAGGGCTGACCCCTTTCTCAGTCAAAGCTACGGTCTCACTGTCATTAATAGTCCTCTTACGCGCTAAAATTTCTTTCATAAACTTTAAATAAGAGGGTACCTTAGTCAGCAATTCAGTGAACGACACGGTGACTTCCAAGCTCTTCAAAAGTTCGACAAATTTGCCGAATTGTTGATTAGCTTTAGTATTTTGCAGCCGCCTCGGGAAGGGAACCGTGATAGGTATCTCAAGTCCCTTATTTCTCGCTTCCAATGTATCTTCCGGTGCAAGTTCTGTATCCTTTGGACGCTTCTTACCTCTCGAACGAGGTCTTTCCGGTGATTTCTCGCTTAAACGAGCACTAGCAGACTCTCGAATAAGCTTCCCGTCATCAATACTACTCGATCGACCAATTTGCTCACTCGATCGAGCAGTTTCTTCATCAATGTCAGTCGACCGAGTACAATTTCCACTCGATCGAGGACTTTCATCCTCAATTCCGCTCGATCGAACACCAGATTTCAGTCGATCGAGTAATTCCTTTGTCGTGAGCCCTTTTCTCTTAACAGAACACTATTCATCACCAGTTACAGCTTCCCTCGGGTCTGATTTCGACACTTCCGGTCCCTCGTAAGAAAGACCACTTCTCAATTCTATCAGATTTACCGTCTCATGTGGATTCTTCTCATTTTGAGTCGGTAAATGACCCTGCTTTCTCGTGGACTGATTCGCGGCCAATTGGGCAACTTGAGTTTCAAGTGCCTTAATAGACGCATCTCTCTGTTGATCACTTGAGCTTCTTTGTTGATCATTCAGCTGAAGCTGCTTTGTAATGGCTTGCATCATGGACTTAAGCTCACCCATTTCATTCACCCCACCGGAAGATGATGCACCATGGTTAGGAGGATTGAAAGAAGGAGGCTTCTGATAGCCTTGTTGATTCTTGTGTGGAGGAATATACGGCTGCTGCTGGTTCAGAGGAGGAGTAGGATTGAGCATATTTTGACTACTCCACCTCAAATTGGGATGGACGTTCGGCTCGTAATAAGTGTTCGTTTGCCTGTAATGTTGAAAGGCAGCGCATGACTCGAAAGAGTTGGGACAATGATCAGAAACATGTCCCTCTCCTCCACATCTTCTACAGACGAAAGGACCGTCTGTCATAGCATTAACCTGGTACATCCCTCCTTTGGAAACTCCTCCCAACTCATATTTGTCAAATCTCGCAGTAAGAGCTTCTAGTGCAGCTACAGAAGAAGATTCAGCAGCTCTTCTTTGATTGCCTCTAGAGTTCCCATATTCAGCCTTATGGGTGGCCAAATCATCGATGATCTTCCACCCCTTGGTCTCTCCCATATTCTCAGCAAATCGGCCATTGGCTGCAGCATCCAAAATAGCCCTCTGATCATCATACAGCCCGTTATAGAACTGATTGCAAAGGCTCCACTTTTCGAACCCATGGTGCGGAATGGTTCGAACCAGCTTCTTGAAACGGACCCATGCTTCATGAAAGTTCTCGTCAGGTCCCTGTTTAAAGCTCGTGATCTGAGCTCTAATAGCATTAGTCTTTGAGGCGGAAAAGTACTTCTTGTAAAAAGCCAAGGCTAGCAAATTCCAATCTGTTACCCCATGAGTAGCCCGGTCCAGATCCCTATACCACTCTCGTGCAGCATCACGAAGAGAGAATATAAACATAGTCTCCTTTACTTGGTCAGGAGTCACGCCAGCTGGTGGAGACATGGAACTGCAATAATCAATGAATATTTCCATGTGCTTGGCTGCATCTTGATTGACTCCCAAATTGATTCCTCTCAACCAAATTGATAAGGGACGGCTTCGGCTCGAATTTTCTTGCCTCCCCTGGTAACACAAATCCCATATAGAGATTCGCAGCTGTAGGCTCAGAGTGACTAGCAATGGTTGCTTCTTCAGCCATTTCGGGAAAGTCTGGAGAAGTAACGGTTTCAACTGATGAATGTGAAACTGGAGAAGAAGGTGGATCCTCCTCGAACAGCTCGTTCTCGTAAAAGCTGGAATGAGAACCAGACTCTTCCTCTAACTGTTGGTCTTGAAACAATCTCCTCTTTGCGCGCAAGGTTCTCTCAATCTCTGGATTGAATGGTAGTAGTTCACCACCCTGTGACCTGCGCATAAGAAGAAACTACAAACAGAATATAAGAATAGTCTAAGGAACGGGTGTTCCTTAAACTGAGAAGGACTAAAAATAAAACAACTAATAATTTAAAACAATTGCCTCCCCGGCAACGGCGCCAAAATTTGACACGGCTATCGCAACCTTATCAAAGATAAAACCTAACGGTCTCAACTAAAATGTAGCAGAGGCAGTCGAGTATCGAATCCACAGGGAGGTAATGTAATTATCAGCTGTCTAATTCTAGTCCTAAAGTAACAATTGGGGGGTTGTTTGAATTTGGTTCTAAACTACGAAAATTAAAGAAAAGAGAAATAAGGTAAAGAGCAGTAAAGGCAATAAAATCGATTTAAACTATCAAGAAGAGAGGAACATGCCGGGAATTCGGTTCACTACGGTAGTCCTGTGACTCAGCTGTAAATGATTCAGACGAACTAATGTGAGACGGATGTTGAAAGGTCCTTTCGGTCCACTTTCTATCCTAAAATACCACTAACTTAACTTTCATCCTCATTAGGGTAGTCTACTGTTTATAGCAGGCCTATTTAGTCCAATCTTTCGATCCAGGATTAATTTTAGCCAGATTAAAGGGTGACATAGAAGCGTGCACTCAACTAAGTCGAATAAATACAATTAAATTGCTATAGTGACAGAGTCTCGTAATTAATTCATCTAATTCATTTACTACATCGTCACATTTCTACCGCAGATCCCCTAATCCCAACATGAAAGGAGTTTAACTACTCATGTTGCTAATTAAACTAACAGCATACAAATTCCCAGCAATGAACATTATGAAATAAACAATAAATTGCAATAAAGTAAATTAGGGCAAAAGAAATAATAACACAAAAAAGAAATTAAAGCAACCAAATGATTAATTATTATTAAGAAGGAGGAAGGAATTACAATCCAAGCGAATCTGGCGTAAAGAACACAAAATCCGAGTGAAAATAATCCGGAATAAAGTAACAGTGAAGAGGAATAAAGCAACGTCGCAAGGTTTACAGTAGAGTGTTTGATAATATGAAAGATGATCCTGATTAACCTAGTAAAGCGTGCTTAAATAGCAAAAGAAACAAGTTTAGCGAAATAAAACATCACGCGGGCTAATTAAAGCCCAAACCCATCAAAACCACTCGATCGAGTGGATTAAAACCACTCGATCGAGTGGATTAAAACCACTCGATCGACCAACTCTTCAGCCAAAACAGCTCGATCGACTGGAAAGTTACTCGATCGAGTGACAGCTCTTCCTGCAGCTAAGGGGTCGAGTATAAAGTGCTCGATCGACCACTTCTGGGACATAAAAACCACTCGATCGAGTGGTAAAACTGCTCGATCGAGGACTGTGACTTCATTTCAGCTCAAGTCCGCGCCTAATTGCCTCGTAATCCGTGCCACGACGCTTCCAAACATAGTATCTCACTCCGGAAAATCCCGTCTCCTCTAAATGCATGCAAAAAGGACGAAAAAGGGTACGGTTCCACTACTTTCGCGTTCATTTCTACAAAAAGGACAAAACGCACCAAAGTAGCCAATTTGGGGCAAAATACCATAAAAATAGTATAAATATGCATAGAAATACGTG
This sequence comes from Silene latifolia, assembly GCF_048544455.1. Taxonomy (NCBI): domain Eukaryota; kingdom Viridiplantae; phylum Streptophyta; class Magnoliopsida; order Caryophyllales; family Caryophyllaceae; genus Silene; species Silene latifolia. The sequence continues at coordinate 105,218,752 of NC_133531.1, forward strand.
CTGAAATAGGCTAAATTTTAGTATTTATACGATACTGTATTACTTTGTACTATGTAATAGTGCTATGAATCTGCTATACAAGTATGTACTAATGCAATTTTGGTAGCCATGAAAGGGTGAAACCATATCGATTAGTGAGTAATTGAGAACTGATCAAGGATGTTAATATGTAACTAAACAAACTGATCGTGTAGTTTACAAAATGCATTTTTTTGTCTTACAAAGAAGAGGGCTAGAAGTTAGATTTTAGTTGCAGAGAAAACCACTTAGGATTACAAACACATGGAGTATACGAGCAAAATAAAACGTACTAAATGGTATGTAAAATCCATTGTATTGAGAACCCAATGTATATTAGGTTGTTCAATTCAATTTGATTAGCGTCACTTTTTTGTTCATTGTTACGCATTAATTAATAATCCTGCAATTCCAATTAATTCTATATGTTTGATTAAATTATAACTCACAAGTATTCAACAAATGTATAGAAATAATTGGAATGAAATAATTCTAAGGTATATATTAGTATACCATGTTAAGGCTCTAATAATACACAAGTTTAAGGCTTTGTTTAGTAAAACTAACTGAAAAGTTAGCTGAAATGTAAAAAGGTAGCTAAAAACTGAAAAGCTAACTGAAACCTGAAAAGCTAACTGATAAGGAAAATCAGTCGTCTCATGCTTCTTATTGTATTGATTGCGTCTATAAGACATTGACCAAGGTTAGTCCTTTATTCCGTCTATTTATTTTATTTAGGGTTGAATTAATTCAAGTCTATATTGAGTAAAAAATTGCTAACTTTCAATTTGACTAATAAAATTAGGAACGGATAAGGTAGTTGATTATATAAAAAAAAATGTTTGGCAAACTAAAATGTTTGGTAAACTAACTGAAAAGGTAACTGATTTTGATGAAATGACGTAAAAGGATATGATAATTATTTAATAGTATAGATTTAAAGGGTAAAAATGAAAAATCAAACCAAATCGGGTACCTGAAATCTCAAATGCTACTCTAGGTAGCATTTAATTTCAGGTAATTTTATTTGGTCAGATAAGCTATTTGTCAAACGCTTACAAAAAATTAAGGTACCTAAAATTTTGGTTAAATAAGCTATTTCGACCAAATCAGGTACCTGAAATGTCTTGCCAAATGGAGCCTAAGTAATGTAGAAAAACACTATAACTGAATAACAAGACTACCAAGATATTTTATATATAATCAATCTCATTAGAGCTGCCAAAAAAAAAAAATCAATCTCATTAGAAACTGCGTATGTTGACGATAATAGTTCGAATAAAAATAGCGTTGCTTGATGTAGGATAACAAGATAAGAAATTATTATATGGATAAACTCCCCCCCTAACCCAAACGTTTTATTCGTGTAGTCAATTTATTTGATAAGAAGGTCGGATTCTAGAAATTGCATGCTCGCTAAAATTTCCGATCTATATTTTCGGCCAGGTCCTAACTTAGAATAATGATTTCAATGTGAGAGATAATTATATATACTTGGTATGCTAACTTTATGAGATAAAGATTAATTTTGTGGTTGTAATAGGATACTATATTACTATGTCTCTGTTTTTTCTTGGATTTAAAGTTTTAAAGAAAGTTTAATTCATATTTTATAAGTTATTCATTTTGGCTTATGTTTTACATGTTAATAAATTAGTAGTCATAACTAAAGCAAGGGAGGGTAATATTAGATGTCCACTAATTTTTCCTTATTAAATTAAAAAAACAGTAGGTCTCATGAGAAACCGTCTCCCACTAATTTAGTGGGAGACATAATAGGAGAAAAAAAATATTCAATGGATCCCTCACCCCATCATGTGTGAGGTCTCTCAATAACGCTATTGAGAGACCGTCTCTCCGTATTTTTTGTGTTCAGAAAATGAAATAAGTCAGGATAACCAAGAGGATAAATGGAATGGAAAATGAGTTAGCGCCACCCGGTGGCGCCCAATCTCGGCGTCACCTTCTCACATGCAATAAATGGGGACCCACAATATAATAGATACATCCCATACTTATTGTGAAATGAGAGCTTACTTGATTTCACGGCAATATAACTAGCTACTACGTAGCATTCATTATTTGATTATCGATTGCTGATTATGAGTGTAATAAGAATTTATATGTGAAAATTATTTCTTTAATTGTACTGTGATCTCTAATTTTGCAAGATAAGATTATAAGGTAAAAGTTTTTTTGCTACACCAAGTTTTAAATCATGACTCCACCCCTGTATCTAATTATTTTTACTATGGGTAAGAATGCTAAGTAGACTTGTTTTTGTTTTTTGTTTTTTTGTTTTTTTTTTATAAATCAGTAAATCGGGGTATCCACCGTTGACCGTCTATAATTCTTTCGTCGTGTCTGATTTTACAAATAAGTAACGGGTTTGTTAAAGAATATGCTTCATTCCCACGGATAAGGGTCAAATCCCTAGTCTCATGGTTGAGGGATGGCATAAGAAAGCACAAGATGAAACCCACTAAATAAGTGTGATTGTCGATTTTTGACGATTTGTTTGGCTTCTCTACATGAGTTCATAAGATGAAGTATTTGATGATTTTTAATTTGGTTGAAAAAGGTCCAAATAAATTTGATAAAAAGCTCATATCTTTGAGATCCGACCATTAAACTAAATTTGAAAATTCTTCATTTATTTCCTATTGTGATGAGCACGGAATTAGCCATAATTTTTCTGCACGTGCTACACCTCAACAAAACTGGGTTGTAGAGCGTATGAACCGTGCACTTGAAAAAATGGCTAGGACTATACTCATTAGTAGTAAGTTGCCAAGGAATTTTTGGGCTGAAACCATCAAAACATCATGTCACATTTATAACCGTGTTATGATCCGTAAAACGCTTAACAAAACCCCATACGAGTTACTTAAATGAAGAAAACCTAATTTATCCTACTTAAACTGCTTTGGAAGCAAATGCTTTGTTCACAACAATGGAAATGATAATTTGGGTAAATTTGATGCTCGTAGTGATGATGCCGTATTTGTCGATTATTCGAATCGTACTGATGAGTCATAATTATATGCATATTTATGTCTCCCCTTAATTGCTTTTGATACTGTTTTCGTGCTAAATAATATCATTTATATGCCTTTATGTTAGAACGATGATACTTCCGCTATTTGATGTTTAATGCAGGAATGATGCATTTGAGTAGCAAAGGAATGAAATGGGCATCGTGGAGTAGGCATGAAGGAATACACGAAGCATGACACGAGAATCCATAAGAATGAAGGAAGAGAAGTTAAGAAGAAAAAACGAAGAAAAGAGCATAAACAAGTGGTGCCTCGGTCAACTGGAGCTGGGCTAGATCGAGGACATTGGTGACTCGATCAAGTACATTGGGGCTCGATCGAGGAACCATCAAGTTATATATTTTCCGCAAGTTTTCTTAAGTCAGTTATGTTTTATTATAAATACCTAATATCGTACCCTAGTTTATTTACGCTTTATTTTACTTCGAAAGCCCTAAAAACTCTTAGTTTAGTTTATTGTTAAGATCTTCTACCCTGTTCTTCATTATTACGGTACTCATTAATCTTTCCTCAGTTATTATTATTATTCAATCGTTATTCATCTATTATTGTTCATCATGTTTCTTATTATTGCTATTGTTGTTCATGAGTAGCTAAATCTTTTATCTAGGGTGAAAGGGATCTAGGTTGTTAGAAAAGGGGTTACTTATGAATTGATTGTTAAAATTACTTTTAACTGCTGTTTAATTATCGTCTTAAATCTAGTTGTTAATTACTGATCAGAATTGATTAATTAGTCTTGCATAAACTATGATTATCACCGACAGGGTTAAGACTAGTATAGGCTACGATAATTGAATTAGACCACTTAATAATAGTGATTGCATGTTAAGTTAAATCTAAAAAGTCATATTAGAATCGACCGATCATATGACTTTCAATAATATAAATTGCTCAATCAATTAATTAAATCTTACCCTTTGATCACTATCTAGTGAACCCGATCCCTAGACTCTTTAATATTATTGTTATTCATCCTTTATTTACTTTGCAATTAGATGTTAAAAATCAAACTAAACAAACCCCAAAAAATTGGTTACTTAAAGACGGACTTAAATATTATCAAACTGGAATAATTACCTCGCCTCTCTGTGTTGGAATATGTGTCCTCCGATAATAATGCGATCACAACTGTCGATCATGATGATCACATGTTTAAGTCTCATTTTAAGAATACAATTGGGAAGTAATATTTCTTCAATCAATGGTCCACACATATCGGTAATGATTGGTGACTAGAGTTTGACATTACTTGTCGTGTCGACGGTGGTGATCGATTGATCTCCTTAGGTCATACCTAAAGGGTAACACTCTTAATTGAATATTTAATTGATCGTATGACGATACGAGTTAATTAAATTACTTAAAATTGACGGACGATTTTGGAAGTAATATTTACGTGTCTTATTGTAATTTGATTATAATAAGATACGGTCTAAGTAATTAAATTGTTTTATTACTTAGATGAAATTATTGTTTACGGAAACAAATTGAAACGAAATGAATAATTTATTATAAATACAAGATGTTGTGATTTATAATTGGTAAACCATTTTGGTACAAGTAATTGTGAATTACCATGTTAATTTTATAAGTGACATATTTTATTAATATGTTGATTTTTAATTGTTAAAAATACATTTTACATATAAGATGTCATGTAATGTGTCACATGTGACATATTGACAAAATCACACATAAAATGGACTCATCCATTTTATGTGTGTGTACCGAAATGGAGGGAGTATTAGGATAAAATTGTGTTGATTATTTATAAGTGGAAAACACAATTATAAAACCTACTCATAGCCTTGCATACATAGCTTTCTCTTGGGAAGAAAAGGAGAGCATGCATTGGGCTCTCTCCCCTTCCCATTTTCGGTTTTCCCACATGAAAAAGAGCAAATGTTTTGCTTATTTTCTACTCTTACACTACATGCAATAGTTAGTGTATTATTCATTCATTCACACAATAACTTAAAGAAGTTTAGAAAGAGAAACAAAATACTCCAAAATTCCTCTCCTCTTGGCCGAAAATTCAAGAGGACAAAAAACCTTTTGGGTCAATTTTTAGTAAGATTATTATTATTCTAGATCTAATAATATTAATCTATTAAGAGGTTATCTTTGGTATTCATCTTTGGGAGAGATTCTACCCTTGAATCTTTGTTCATCCATATTAAGAGAACTCAAGAACAAGTGAGTAGGAGAACTCATTTGTGCCCAATAATCCGAAATTTCTATTGTAAGAATGACGATTTCTTCTTCATCTTTATATATGTTTGCATGCATAAGATCTAAATTAATTTATGACTAAATTAAATTGTAACATATATGAATATGTAATGTAATGAGATTAATAACTCCCTACAAGTGGTATCATGAGCCTTAGGTTGTTTGCATGCAAATCGGTTATTGTTTTTCCGAGTTATATGATTAATATATAAAACTTATAAATTTGTGTTTATTATGATATATCACGAAATTTATTATGCATGTTAAAGTTTCTGGTCCTAAAATGTTTTAGGATATTTTTTTTTTAATTTATGGATTTTATTGTTCATTTTATATAATAATGGCATTAAAATGTGATTTTATGATAAAAATGTCATTTTTGGACTAAAATTAACTAAACTTCGTTTTTTCTAGTAGTTTTTGGATATGTTTTCACATATATTATATTCTGATGACCTGTAATTTTTCATAATTTTATGAGTTCTTATGCTCGAAATATGGATTTTTCAAGTTAAAATCGTATTTAAATGGAAAAATAGGTTAATATGAGATATATTTTGAATCTGGTCATAGAAATTTAGTATGTTGTCACATGCAATTTTACAAGATGTGTGTAAAATATTTGGCTATAATGAAGTCTCTATGCATGATTTATGAATTTTTGATGAAAAATCACATAAATAGTGACTTTAATTAGTATAAATTGCTAAAACATACTTCATGACTAAGGAAAAACGTCACATGTTGCATTTTATCATATATTTCAGATCTAAAGTTGAAAATTTGATAAATATAATTTTTCTCATATTTTTATGATTATAATTGATAAATCCGATAAACCGCAACATTGTTTTTTCCCGATAAATTTCGAAATTTTTAACCTAAGTTTTTGAACATTATGAGTGTCATGGTATTTTTTTCCAGAATGTTCATGAGTTTAAATTTCAAATTTTGAATTTATTTGAAATTTTTATGATTTATTTGAAGTTTATGGCATTATATTGTAATTTTGAGTCCATTTTTGAACAATATTAAGAAATATAAGTTAATTATTGTCAATATGTTAGTGGAGACTAATTTTGAGTCCTAAGTTGGTTAGGATAATTAACTTGTACATAAATATGAATTTATGTAATTATTGTGATATTAAGGAAAAATCACGCAAATCCGTAAAAACCGATTAATATACGATATTGGCTCCTTAAAGGCGATTTAGCATAAAATTGGGCATGTTCATATATATTATAATGCTGCATTTTATTTATAATTGTCATATTTTAATTTTATGTAATTTTTGAATTATGTAATTTTACTTAGTATAGCCTTAGTTTTTTATTGGTATTGCCCGAAATGTATGGGAATATCGATTCGGTTGTAATTTATTGTGATCTCGTATCACCGTTTTGTAATTTAATAGATTTATTTTTATTTTTAATTACAAATGTATAATAGGAAATTATGTAATTTGTTATGTAATTTATTTATTCCGGAGTTCCTTGAAAACGATGCCACTCGAGAAGGCGATCCATTAAAGACGGTGTTACCTCGAGAAGCGTGCCAAGACCGAATTTCAAGGGGCCAATGGAGTTGGTTTCCGAATTTGTAATAGTTTATTAGATTTACTATTCTAGGAAGGCCATACTAGGATTTAATTTATGCTTTGCATTTTTATATATGTTGCATGCATCGCTAAATCGCCATAACTAAAACATGCATTATCATTTTAATCGAGTTTATCGACCGTGTCAATTACAATTATCGTAGTTCACCGCTTTAGTTCACTTAAAGCGTGATAGATAATAAATTGACATGACCTCTCGCTAAAAATAAACAATTGAGACTTAGCCTTACCAAAAAGTAGAAACCATGAAAACCTATTTCGTGAGGGAGTGCACTCGGCCACACCGGGGTACAAACCTTGTTACGTAGAGGAAGTGGGTTATAAATGTCTATCCACCGAATTCATGTTGATGAGGGTTTCATCGGCCACACCGTGCCCAAGTTAATGTGGGTTTGGATCATGGACACATTTATTCGAAATTTGGATTGAGCTCAACGGAAGTATTCGTGACCGTAATCGCATGTGTTCCGGGCTAAAGATAAATATTAATGTAATTTTATCGACCAGGAGTTCTAAAAGTAGAATCGATTAAAGAGTTAATCCACCGAGTTATATTGATAAGGGATTCATCGGCCACACCGTGCCCAAGTTAATATGAATTTGGATCTTGGAATCATTTATCATAGTTGGGTAGAGGTCACTATGTAAATGCTTTACTTGTTATTTACAAGTATTAATAAAACGATAAATGTTAAAGTTTTCCACTATTCCGTTATCATATTGTTCTATTTCTTTACCGCAATTCGTATACGATATCATTTCGATTTTTAGTTCAAATCTCCATTAAAACATCGCAACTAAAGATAAATATGAATTTTCTTCTAAAACCTCGAATTATCCATTGTAAGGATCTCTTGTGAAGAGTATAGATGGAAGTTATTTGTGATCAAAAGGGTTTTTGATTCTTGACTAACATATCTACTTACAATTGTTTCTCACATTCTTATTATAATCATTTTGGTAACTAGATTTGTTGGAAATCAAAATTGACCAAAATACCGCAACCACTTCAATGAAAGTTTTAAGACTAAACGAACAAATGAAGAGTAGTCTTCATGAAATTAAATTTTGCTTCTCTAAGCAAAGACTCATTGAAATGAGTGGGAGCATTCTCTTAAACCGTTAAGAAAAAGATAAGGTTCTAAGAAGTAAAATTAGAATGGAATTGATACAAGGTAATGTTAAAAGTAAAGTTATTGAGAATAACGATACTAAACCTATCAATCCCGACCAATAAAGTTTCCATTGTCTTAATTGTTGGACACTAGAAAGGAGACTACCCCAAATTATTGAAGAATCAACAAGTTAGTTGTGGGACATCTAATGGGACCTTCTTCTTTATATGTTTATTTGATTAACATAAATTTTGCTAGTACTACTTCGTCAATATTAGAAACCAGTGGAGGTTTTCATCATTGTATTTGATACATAAGATGATTAGAATATGACGACTAGCAACAATGATGTTGAGAAGTAGAGTCATTGTGTACTCAATCTAGTTTTGGGTTTATATTTATACCTTAATTATGACTATTAAATGAATAAACTCTAAATAAGAATATAATTTTGTTAAGATACAAAAGAGGTTTCACTTTTGTGACCCTATACACCATGATTTGATGGCTAGCCTATTATCAAAGGTGATTATATTCTAAACCAAACTAGAATGATATATCATGTAGATGATGCAAGACTCAAATTGGTAACTCAAGATTAAACCTTAGATTCTGGAATGATGAATGCAAAGAGTTATCAAGTACTCTTGAAACCATTAGATCTTATGGTATATGCGTATCTTGTATTCAAAGTAAGATATCTCGTGCCTTTTGGTTGAAAAGGAGATCGAGGTTGTAAATCATTGATCCAAAATAGGTTGATCATTTTATTTTACCAACGATTTAAGTTGACGCTAATGTGTTCACTTAATAAGGTAAATAGAGAAATCTTTGAAGAAGTTCAAAGAGTTCAAGGAATCACGATTTAGTCGTTATGGGATTATCAAATTGAAGACTTTGATATAAGCCAAATGAAATGTGATATAGTATCACAAGTTAATCTCTCTTAACACACATTATGAGATAATGTGTGGTTGGATAAGAATTCAAACTCTATTCGATATGGTTTGGACTTCAATCAAGTTACTTTGAGTTACTTGATCCTTTTGGGGATTTTATCATTTTATCTAAATTATTTTTCCACTAAATCTAAAACGAATCATATGAGATATAAAATGGTAGGGTACCATGTTTGTAAGCTTACACAAGAAACAAATGCTCATTTTTCCCTTTCAATTATCACGAGTACAACGGGTTTGTGGCCCGTGAAGCTGTCTTCCTAAAATACAAGTTTATTTCTAGAAGACAGAGTGGGAGAAAATATTCAAGAGCCACAAATTGTATTATGCCAAAGAATGTTATGTCGCAAGAAACTGGTCTTTCTTGGCTACATGAGACGTTTTGTGTAAAACGTTGTTTCTTCAAAACCTAGGAGGTTAAAGTCATCACTTGTTGAAGATGATTAATTAGTGTTACTTTTAGAAAGTAAATATCTTGTAACTTACAAAGAAATCGTTTGATTCAAGTTGATTACTTCTAGAAAGTAATGAACATATGACTTACATGAGAATGTTTAAGTCACAACTCAATACAAGGCTTAGAGCCATGAAAATCCGAAATATAAGGCTTGATTAGTGACAAAGGGTTTTGCGCTAATAAAGAGAGATTTCAAAACTTGATTGGTAGCAAAGGGTTTTGCACTAGTTGAGAAGCTTAAGTCTAAGGATTGTATTTCATTATGATGAGATATATAGCAAGTGAATCCAAAAACTCACTTCTTCAATTAGAAGGAATGTATTCAATACATGTCTTGAGTTTTGTAGATTCTTGATAATGTGAAACTTAAGAGAAGGTCTTAAGTAGGACATCAATGAGTTGGAATCAATGTTTTGATCATGTTATAAAACTTTTCTCGATAAGTCGAGAAGTTGTGTTTATACATGGAGTTTAGTGGGAGTTACGGTAATTTTAAGTAGTCTTATATGTGGATGACACATTGATCATTGCGAATGATTTTAGACTTTTGGAGAAATATAGTACATCTTTAATATCCGAATTTATGGAGATAAATCTACATGATATTAATGTCAAATAAGAAGTCTTATGTTGATAAGATTCATGACTAGTTCAATCAAGTTGAACACATTTGATTGATTCCATTTGCTTCATTTGCTTAAATCAATTAAATAGGAAATGATGTATAACACTTCATATACTTTGAGTATGATGAATTGTTTCAAATCGAATTTAAGTAATAGTTACCAAGTAAGCCATAAAGATTACTGATATGTGCTTGCAGAAGCATTAAGGAAGTAAAGCAAAGTGTTTTTGATGCAATTTTGTGTAAGAGTGTTACAAAAATGACAATTGACAATTGAGATTGCGCATGGTTTCCGACAAAGCCATATACGAAACACATTAGGATGGTTAAGATACCATTGTGGCTATGTTATTTAAGAAATATATTTTCTAGAATCGTTCTAGGCAAAAAAGACAATGAGAAATGTTTACAACGAAAATTGAGTACACTTGCAATCATGGGATGTGCAAGAGAGATGAGTCCCGCACACTGTGAAAACAGTGGGAGCTATTCTATAACTGGAGAGCTTATGTCTATATTGGATCTAGACACGTACTCAGAAAGTTTTGTAATGCAAATGTATACATTACAAAGGAAAACGAGTATGTAGTAAGCTTGAGTTAGGTACAATAAGTTGATAAAACCTACTAACTAAAGCCTTCTTATAGGCTTAACATGATGAGTCATGTCATATGTCATTTCAATTGAATTGAGATGAATAACTACATACATGATCAAAATGGATTATAAATGTTAGGTTCATATACCTATTATTAGACTCATCTAATAATGAACTAATTAACTTGTTAATTATTTGTTCTTTAGATCTAGTGCATGCATAACAAAATGAAAGATTTATAAGAAAAACAATATTCCTTACATTGCTATGTGTTTCGAAATTATGGGCACAAGTAAGGTCACCTTCCTTCACTTGTTCTTGAGCTAAATATGATGGATGATCCTCCTAAGACTCCAAGTAGATAAGCCATTCCAATAAATTGCACCCAAGATTAATCCCAAAAATTCCTACTAATATTAACTAGATATATAGTAGAAATATTTTCTTAATAATACTAATGTTCTTGTATTACTACCTCTAATAATAGATGATGAGTATTAGTATTCTAGAGAGTGTTTAGCAATTGCATGTGAAGGAAAAACAAGAGGAAAAACAAGCAAAAGCATTCACCAAAAATTTGAGCAACCAAATGCCCATCTTTAAAGGCCAAAACCGGTTGGCTTTTCACCATGTAGGAATCTTTGCTTTTTGTTTTTTACTCTTTATTTAGTGAAGGTAGAGTGTAGGAAGCCTAGGTGTAAGATGTAGTATGTAAAGGCTAGTGTGATATGTCACAATCACACAATAGCCAACATCAACATAAGACAAAAGAGCATCTTATGTGCTCTTATTATGGCCGAAAATTTGGTCCTTATTTGGTCCATTTTTGCCTTTTGTCATTTGTCCCACAAATGCTTATAAGTCATATGTTTAACTATCTTACATATTTAATTATTAACGTAATCATTTAACACTTAAATATTACAATTAATAATATAATATACACTCCACTTTTTGAGTAGTATACTACCATTATATCAACATATAATGGGTTCCATAATTACTAGTTGGTTAAAATTACAACTTCTTGTAACTTTAAATAACTAATTACCTCTACCTCAAAACTTATATTAATACCTCAACCAATTTAGTAATATAACACTTAATTACTAAATTTAAATCTTATTTAATCACATTACAATAAGACGCAAAATTTGCACTCTCATAATTAAGGAATTAATTAATCTGTATCTCATACAATTAATTAATTATCTATTTGGGCCTCATCCTATAGGTGTGACCTAAAGGGATCAACTGACCACCACCGTCACACGCGTGTGTGTCAAACTCTAGTTAGCCAATCATTACCGATTAATGACGGTCAGTCGACTGTATAAAGAATCATCCCTCACGTATTCTTAGTATGAGATTTAATAATAATATTTAAATCATGTGATCGAACTATTGTTGAGGATACATTTCCCAACAATTTCCCACTTGTCCTCGACAAGTGTGCGTCACCAATTCTCTTGTCCTATTACATTCTCCCACTCAATGCAAGGTGTCTTGCAGGTCGTACTTACATTTGATCATATCTTGAGTGGTTTTCTCGATCTGGAGATTAACTGTCTGACCGGAATTATCTATCATAGATACCATCAAGTTATATATTTTCCGCAAGTTTTCTTGAGTCAGTTATGTTTTATATAAATACCTAATATCGTACCCTAGTTTATTTACGCTTTATTTTACTTCGAAAACCCTAAAAACTCTTCGTTTAGTTTAGTTTATTGTTAAGATCTTCTACCCTGTTCTTCATTATTACGGTACTCATTAATCTTTCCTCAGTTATTATTATTATTATTATTATTCAATCGTTATTCTTCTATTATTGTTCATCATGTTTCTTATTATTGCTATTGTTGTTCATGAGTAGCTAAATCTTTTATCTAGGGTGAAAGGGATCTAGGTTGTTAGAAAAGAGGTTACTTATGAATTGATTGTTAAAATTACTTTTAACTGCTGTTTAATTATCGTCTTAAATCTACTTGATTAATTACTGATCAGAATTGATTAATTAGTCTTGCATAAACTATGATTATCACCGACAGGGTTAAGACTAGTATAGGCTACGATAATTGAATTAGACCACTTAATAATAGTGATTGCATGTTAAGTTAAATCTAAAAAGTCATATTAGAATCGACCGATCATATGACTTTCAATAATATAAATTGCTCAATCAATTAATTAAATCTTACCCTTTGATCACTACCTAGTGAACCCGATCCCTAGACTCTTTAATATTATTGTTATTCATCCTTTATTTACTTTGCAATTAGCTGTTAAAAATCAAACTAAACAAACCCCAAAAAATTGGTTACTTAAAGACGGACTTAAATATTATCAAACTAGAATAATTACCTCGCCTCTCTGTGTTGGAATATGTGTCCTCCGATAATAATGCGATCACAACTGTCGATCATGATGATCACATGTTTAAGTCTCATTTTAAGAATACAATTGGGAAGTAATATTTTACTGTCAACTGGTCCACACATATCGGTAATGATTGGCTGACTAGAGTTTGACATTACTGTCGTGCGACGGTGGTGATCAGTTGATCTCCTTAGGTCATACCTAAAGGGTAACACTCTTAATTGAATATTTAATTGATCGTATGACGATACGAGTTAATTAAATTACTTAAAATTGACGGACGATTTTGGAAGTAATATTTACGTGTCTTATTGTAATTTGATTATAATAAGATACGGTCTAAGTAATTAAATTGTTTTATTACTTAGATGAAATTATTGTTTACGGAAACAAATTGAAACGAAATGAATAATTTATTATAAATACAAGATGTTGTGATTTATAATTGGTAAACCATTTTGGTACAAGTAATTGTGAATTACCATGTTAATTTTATAAGTGACATATTTTATTAATATGTTGATTTTTAATTGTTAAAAATACATTTTACATATAAGATGTCATGTAATGTGTCACATGTGACATATTGACAAAATCACAAATAAAATGGACTCATCCATTTTATGTGTGTGTACTTAAAATGGAGGGAGTATTAGGATAAAATTGTGTTGATTATTTATAAGTGGAAAACACAATTATAAAACCTACTCATAGCCTTGCATACATAGCTTTCTCTTGGGAAGAAAAGGAGAGCATGCATTGGGCTCTCTCCCCTTCCCATTTTCGGTTTTCCCACATGAAAAAGAGCAAATGTTTTGCTTATTTTCTACTCTTACACTACATGCAATAGTTAGTGTATTATTCATTCATTCACACAATAACTTAAAGAAGTTTAGAAAGAGAAACAAAATACTCCAAAATTCCTCTCCTCTTGGCCGAAAATTCAAGAGGACAAAAAACCTTTTGGGTCAATTTTTAGTAAGATTATTATTATTCTAGATCTAATAATATTAATCTATTAAGAGGTTATCTTTGGTATTCATCTTTGGGAGAGATTCTACCCTTGAATCTTTGTTCATCCATATTAAGAGAACTTAAGAACAAGTGAGTAGGAGAACTCATTTGTGCCCAATAATCCGAAATTTCTATTGTAAGAATGACGATTTCTTCTTCATCTTTATATATGTTTGCATGCATAAGATCTAAATTAATTTTATGACTAAATGAAATTGTAACATATATGAATATGTAATGTAATGAGATTAATAACTCCCTACACTTTGTGGATTCAACTCTTCTTACCGCTAGCTATTAGTTAGTAGTAATTTAGTTTTACTTTTATTAAGGTGATACGACTTTAGCCTCGTCAAATTTGGCGCCGTTGTCGGGGAGGCAACAATTCTTGTTTGTTTTTGTTTATTTTTGTTTATTTTTGTCTTTTGCCTCAGGGAGCATAAGTTCCTTGAGACAGTTTTATCTTTTCTCCTTGTTTTCGTGCATGCTCAGGTCTAACAGGTTAGAGATTATACCTTTTCATCCCAAGCCATAAAAAACTTTTCGCTACCGACGAAAATTTCAAAGAGAAGTAAGTCAGATGGAAGACTTGAGTACACTTGACTACGAGCGGTTTAATTTTGCAGAAGATTCATCCTTTAAAGATGACACCCTTATTTCTGTCCCAGTTACTCCTACAACATCAAAGATGCCGACATTAGCTAGTCACTCCGAACCCACAGTTGCTTCTATTCCTAAAGGCTTCAAGCTCCCTACCACTGATAAAGGGACCTTTGAGATCAAGCCTTCCTATATAAGCTTAGTAGAGAGAAATATGTTTGGAGGAAAAGCTAGAGAGGACCCCGCAAAGCACATGGAGAAGTTTGTTATTTATTGCTGTTATATTCCTTTGACAGCTTGGGTGACTCAATATCAAGTGAAACAAACTCTCTTTCCTATCTCTTTAAGAGATGATGCAGCTGAGTGGTTACGGGACTTAGATATGGAGACTGACGCAATTACTAACTGGACTTCATTAACTCTTGCATTTTACAAGAAGTATTTTCCACCACAGAAAATAATTCTCTTAGAAATCAAATTACAAGTTTTAAGCAAGGTTCTACTGAGGATTTTAATGAAGCTTGGATTCATTTCAAGACTCTAGTTCGATCCTTCCCTCACCATGGCTTCGAAATTTGGTTCCTTTGCAACCAGTTTTACAACGGGTTGTATGACGATCATAGAGCCTTGCTTGACTCAGCTGCTAATGGGAGATTCCAAGATAACACTAATGACGGTAATGCTTGGAAGTTGATTGATCAGATAGCTACTCACACAACTGAGTATGGTAACCCCAAAGGCAGTAAGAGAGGGAGTGGTTCAGATAGTACTGTCGCGGCACAGTTGGAGACCATACTTGCTCAAATAGCCGAGTTGAAGACTACTCAGTCTTTGGGAAAGCAAGAGACGATTCACATGGTTCAACAAGAAGTGTCCTGCGAGAGATGTGGGATAGATGGCCATACTGCGGCCAACTGTATGAGTACTATTGAGCAAGTTCATGCCTTCCAATATTTCAATCAAGGTACTCCATATTCCAACTTCTTCCCTGAAAGGAGTCAAAATGCTTATGCTCAAGCCCCGCCGCAAAATACTTTATTATTCCTCCCAATCGTGGTAACCAACCACAAGGGAATTTTTTTCGGCAAAATGAAGGATGATTTCAACAAATTCAACCTCCTCCTCAAGGTCCAAATAATGAGATGGCAGAGTTCAGAGCTCTTTTACAACAAACTTTGTCAATGCAATAAAAGCAAACGGCTCAGATTTTCGAACTCATGACTCACAACAAGATGTTGTATACTAAAGTTGCTCAAATGGCGGCTCAAAATCCTTCAAAACAGTTTGGCCTTCTCCTTGAGGTAAACAAGCTCATGAGTAAGTTAATGCTATTTCCTTAAGGAGCAGTACTACTTATCAAGGTCCGGACATGCCCATTAATGATGATGAAGTTCCCTATATGCATCCTAAGGGATTGGGAAATCTCGAGTTGAGCGATGACGAGAAAGAAACTTGCAAGGATCAAACACGGGATAAGCAAAAAGATGGAAAAAAGGGGACTGGCGTGAGTACTCGATCGAGCCAGTAGAGGATTGATTGAGGAACTAGCATGCTCGATCGAGTACACCGAGGGCTCGATCGAGGCACCCCCTCTGACAGTAATTTTTCGCGTGTTTCAGCTACGGCATTAGACAAAAATAGGTTCCTCGATCGAGTGACTACTGGACTCGATCGAGTCACCTCTGGAACTGACGATGATGCTTCTAAACGTACTTCTACATCTAAAGAAGCTGAGCCGATTAAAATCCAACTACCTTTTCCTCAAAGATTACAAAAGTCTAAGTTTGAACAAAAGTTTGGAAGGTTCATGGAGGTAGTAAAGAATCTTCAAGTGACAGTACCATTTACTGAATTGCTAACTCAAGTGTCGACTTATGCTAAGTTTTTGAGAGAAATTTTGTTAAAGAAGAGGTCTTTTGATGAAGTGGAGACTGACACGTTCACTCATGAATGCTACGCCGCATTAGAAGGCAATTCTCTACCTAAGCTTATGGATCCAGGGAGTGTTTGTATTCCTTGTACTATTGGCTCTTTAACTATTGATAATGCTTTATGTGATTTAGGAGCGAGCGTCATTGTCTTGTCGTATAAAATTTGCAGTCAATTAAATATGACTAAGCTTAAATGTACTAACATGACTTTTCAACTGGCTGACAGGTCTATAAAGCACCTTATGGGTATCTTAGAACAACGCCAAATAAGAAATTCAATAACGGTCAAATAATGCAATTACCGTTTTTAAATAGTAACACGGGACCGTTATTGCAACGACGGTTGCTAAATATATACCATGGTTGTACAAATAGCACGCGACCGTTATATATCATCAAGAACCGTTATAAAATCTTTTAAGAAACCGCTGTTAAATCTTAAGAAGGTTTTCAAATCCGTTGTCGTAGTTTACTATTGACAACGTCTTATTGTAGATACCTCATTTCTGCACCTCTCGCAAACCACCCGGTGATGATTGGGCCGCATGTTTGGTACGTGGAACGATTTATGACAGTTCGTAAGTTTATTGTCAAGTGATTTCTCAAACATTTATGGCTACCTCTTAATTGTCATCTACGCGCCGATACGGTCGTTTTGACAGTAATTAGAGTACATTTGGAGTCCGGGCCTAAAACCGTCTTCATTTTCTGATAACCGCTAAATCCCGAGTTAGAATGTTCTGGAATGTTCCGGATATTTCTATTCCATATTTCACAATCTTTTAATCTTTGGTAAATAATTTCCCGTAATATTCACACAAAATATTAAGGAAAATAAGATTAATCCGTTATTCCATAAATTAAACACGGAAATCTTTCTTCCGAGAGGAAACCACTTGGGAACAGACGCAGCAGTTGCTGCGCCTCTTCCAAGGGACGCAGTGCATGCTGCGCCTCTTCCCAAGTCCTTTTCTGCGTATTTTTTCGTATCTTTTCATATCTTTTCGAGATTCACTTCCAAAGTCCCTCCGAAAACCCTAATTCCTTCACGTGATTAGTTTAAATAGGAGCCTTCGCTCCTCATATTTCTCACGCGAGTGTCTGCCCTTCTCTTCTCCCTTTGCATTCTAGACCACGTTCTTACTTTTTGGCGCCTACGTGCTTGAACTTTCGACCACGTAAGCTCGGATCCTTCTGAGTACCAGCCTCGTTTGCATGACCGACCAATTTGACCAACTCCACCATAATCAACTTAATTAATCTTAATCGTTTTCCTCTTAAGAGGGCACTTTCGTTACATTCGAGTCGAGCATCACTAGAACATAAAATTAGTTCATCTCGTTTCGTCAAACATGTAAGTCTGAGGGTGTAAATCCTTCTTTATCTATTGTTATTTACTTTTTGTAATAATCGTGTAAGGTTTATGTCGAAAGTACTTCTAAAACCGATTTCTAAAACCGTGTTTAAAACCCTTTTTACGGATTATTAGGAGACGGACGTCGAGAAAGGATGCAGCAACTGCTGCGCCTCTTCGAAGGGACGCAGCACCTGCTGCGCCTCTTCGTGAGGCTGCCGCAGTTCCTGGTTCCTTTCTTCTTCCTCGTCCTCTGTTAGTTTCGTTCCTTTGTTTTCTTTCGCCATTGTTTACTCTTGTTTCGTTCACATAATAATTCAACATATTGTTAATCACTGTTAGTATATAATTCATCGTTAAATCCCGACTTAAATCCCTTATAACCATTATTTGCGGGTTTTCGTCATTAAAGTCAATCCGGGTTGTAGAGATTCGATTCATTCATATCGAGTTTCTGGAATTCGATCTTTGATATATTCCCATCTGTTTATCTGTCATTAGTTCTTCATTAATTCGATATATTTAACCTAATTAGTTCACTCATGTCACTAATCAATCCTTCGTTCATATAATTAATTCGTTTGCATTCGTTTCATCCATGTTTTATCGTTTTTATGACTCATTCACATGTAATTAATGTATTAAATCACTTTCATCCGAGTCGAATATCGTAATCGATCATTAAATTCACCCACGAATACTAACGATTTGCAGTTCCGGCTTCACAGCCCGAGACTCGACCTTGAACAGACGCGAAGAACGGCTGCGCCTCTTCCAGAGGGCGCAGCTCTGCTGCGCCTGTTTCAGGTTGATTTCCGTCTCTGAACTTCCGTTCTGCCTTGACCTAGTTTATTTAGTTTATGTATTCAATTAATTGTCATTCGTATTATCGTTAATAATTTGCCCGTTTATTTATTCTTTTTTTCCCAAAATTATCTGTTTTAAAGGTATTTTCGACATAAATCATTAATCCGTTGTAGCTATTGTAATTTTCATTATTGTATTATTGTATTTCTTTTATCGTATTGTTTGTATGTTTTCACATGTAATTAAATCTAAATCCTTACTTCGACCCAATTGTATGTTAAATTAATTGTTTACCGACTTAGTCTAATTCTCATATGTTAGGATCAAAACTTGGGTGTTGCATTGCATGCATATAATCGACAATATATCGAGTATAGACGATTTTCCCTAATCATTAGTAGAGGTCGCTATCGAGGCGGGCGGGATTAGGTGTTCGATCAAAAGAGCTTCCTAATACGTACCCTCACCCCTTACTCAAGATCTCTGTGAACATCCGTGTTCATTGGCATCCACGAGAGTCATTCTAGACATAGAATGCTAAGGGTAACGAGTTCTTGGTGTTCATGTCACTACTTTGTGTCTTGACATGACACGAGATATTCGAACGGTTTCCAATTTTCCACAATAAATTGGTGGCGACTCCACAAATGTAAACGCTTGTTTCCCAAGCGCCCCCGTGGCCCACGTCTACACTTATCGTTCCAAAACCGTTTCTAAATATTATATATGATAACGTTTCATTTCGTTATCTTATTTAATTGAATGTCAATGTTTAACAACGGCTTTATTGCGTGCAAAACCGTTGTTATATTCATCTGTTGACAACAGTATGTAACCGCTATCTATTTTTATTGACGAAATTTTGACAACGGTTCTGTTTAAATAAACCATTGTAAAAGTTTTGAACTCGACAACGGTTATCGTTTGTTATCTTATATTTTTGGCGGTTTGAATGGGAGGGAAAATATGTCAACGGTTATTTATCTAAATAAAATCGTTGTCAAATAATTGTTTGCAACGGGTTGTTTTTAACCGTTATCGTTTTATTTTTTATTTTTTTGAAAAATGATTTTAGCCTTTTCTAGCATCTGCTGAAATGCTATTTTTTCAGATGCTGCTGAAAAATAGCATTCCAGCAGCTGTACATTGCAAAAATTCTATCCTATAACAAAATATTACACCCCGCGATCAATTAAACGCAGTTTAAAAACAGTACAAACAGAATGATCAAAAGCCAAAACACAACTTTATCAGAAAAACAAAAGAAACCAATACACAATTGATCTATATATACACACTCGTACATAAAGCATGAGAAAATTATTGAGACTCCGCTAATGAAACAACATAACTGGACCACATATTTCTCATCTGGTTGATGTCCTCTGGCGAATATTCTGGGGCTTTGTTGAGTATTAGTGGAAACTACAATTCAAAATATACATAATCAAAATAGATATAATACATGGAAGTATATAGAATTGAACTCAATTTACGCCTGAAATAGTTTTTAAATCACATTAACCCGTATTGGAATGGTAGATAGTGTTCTGTTGATAAACTCCCACATGGACTGATAAACGTAAAAGGCACATTGTTTGTCGTCTCGTGCTTTAGGAGACTATTATATTAATCACACACAAATTAGCTGAATTAGATAATCAACCTCTCGCATAAACATTAATTAAATGATACGAGTAATTATTAAGAATACACTTACTAATGGCATGATAAAATTGGGAACAACGTTGCTTTCATATTTCCCAAGTGGACATAATCTTTTTTTTTTTTGCTTCAAAAACACTAATTCATAAATATACACACATGCCATTATTATTTGCATATATATGGCTCAAGTCATACAATAATAAATGACATTATTGAAGGTTGTAAACTTACTCAGTTATCATCCTTACACAACTGTCAGAGGGTTTGCCTTCACGAGAGTCAATCTAATACACTGTTTTTATTTCCACATAGATTGCCGGTGCTAGTAGCACCCACTGGTTCCTATTCAATTTGCGACATTGAACTGTTAGTTCATTTACACACATTTAAGCATGTTAATAATAAATTTATATAACTGTGATTCATTACAATAATCACGTACTATACATACATATTCTCATTGTAGGGGGCAAGCCATAGTTTTTTGGACGACATTAACCGACGAGCGATACTATTGATTTGTTCTTCGTATGAAATTATGTGCACAGAGAACGCCTTAGGACTCAGGAATCCGTAGGCGTGAATTGGGAACTTTCACTCAGCGATCTGATTATATAGGTACCTATTACGCCACATGGAACGGAAAATGTTATTGTATTTGATAATTTAAACAAACATCATTATTCGTAAATAAAAATGATTAAATAGTTTTATAAATAAAACTTACTTCATCCAAATCAAAATGTGAACAACATCTAAATTGTCAAGGTCGACAAATTCCATCAGTTGCTTCGGGTCCAGTACGGCTATATCAGCTGCGCCCATAATTTCCTCTTCAATGTTAACCATGACTACATCCCCTCTAGGTGACTTCTTACAGGCAGGTTATGCAAAGCCATCAACGAAGTAGTTTTCATTTTTTTCTTATATTCACACGATTCATAATAAGAATCATAAGCAGACTTGACTGCAACAACTTCCATTGACGTAATAGTAATTGCTTTAGCTGCCGCCATGGCTTTGCTTAACTTCTGCAAATGTAAAGATTAAAGTACTTACGATGTGTTAATATTCGTACCCTAATATATTTAAAGAACAAGTAATAATTAACGTCTGTGTATAGGTACCTCGGAGATGACAACATTCATAAGGTTGTTAGGTCATTGCACATAGGAGCTCAGGACTTCTTTCAAATAAGTGATCTCCTCATTAGGAAATGGTACTTTTATTTCCCCATAATCGTCTTTATATAATTGGGACACTTCCACTTTACTACAATTGTGACGAAGGGGTATACCATGAACCTTAACTTGTTGAAGCCGGTTGTAAGTGAACACGTATCCCCTGGCAACATCAACTTTATGTTTTCCCTGTAAATAAAACAGACTACAAGCCACCTTGAAATCGCCCTTCACGACAGCTTTAATCAATTAGTACACATACATTCACTACCTTTAATAATTTTCATAAGTAAAAAATGTGTACTGAGATGAATAATTATAAACTATCAGCTATTATCTTTTTCGGTGTAGAGAAGAATGTCTGATCATCAACTACCTAAATCTCATCCTGTGTCACGGCCTTCCTGGTTTCCTCTTCCTCTTCAACTGCCTGATATCGATCCTCGGCTCCCACCTCAATCTCCTTTGCCATTTCCTTCTCCCTAGCCATGTCCTCCTCAGCTTCCTTCTGTACATTAACACTTGTCGGTATAACACGTACTGATTTTCCAAATCATATAACACATTGTATATATATAAGCCATAAATATCATTATCTCTTTTTCCTCCTCCTCCTCCTCCTCCTCCTCCTCCTCCTCCTCCTTCTCCTCCTCCCCTGCTTCCTTTAATTAATGACTTCTTGAACCATATCCAACTCTTTTTCTGATGGCTTTTCCCCAGTTTCCAACACTCTCACAATCAACCTTGCTATTTTCTGTAGCTGTGTAGTAGAAATTAATGTCATCATATATAGTTATAAATTACGTTGGTTCAAATACAATATTTATAGATTACCTTCTTGGAGTAAAAATTAATGTCATCACCACTTCGAGTAGGTTTCCCAAAATACTTAGTGATACCAACATACGTCGATACCCCTGTCACACGACCTGAATGCTCTGCTTTGCCGATTACCTTAGCAAGAATGTCATCACGTCCATCAGGCTTCCATTTTCCTTTATGTACCTCCTTCTCACAGATCCTCTACATACATATAAAACCATTAAGCAACTCACAATTATATAACTCCGACCACCAGCGGTAGGGGTGACATATTTATTCAAACATACAATTTTCTCTTTGATGTCCTTATCATATTCAGTTTCCGTCTTTCCATTTTTAGGAGTGTGATCTTCCACCCAAGCGTCGTGACGACTGAATTTTCCAAGCTTTACCTACAATTCATTCATCACGTTGATATCCTGTCAAAATATGTATGATTACTATGAACATATATAACATCCGACTAAAACACCTAAATGTCTAATACTATAAGAATTATGTACTTACAAGTTTCTTCTTAATTAATCTATAACCACCTCGGGAGCCGTAAAAGTCGGTCTTTTTCTTGAAATGTTCGCCTTGTTCCTCTCACTCATAGCCTTCATTACATAAATTGTATCAATAAACGTAAGCATGACCAAACACTAAACTAAGTATACTTCTTTAATTATTACTATTAAGTTACCTTAAACTTGTCAGACTGCCTATAAGCGATATAGCTATCCCAATGGTCTCGACTGACATACGGACACTTCTTTGTTGGTGGGTTCTTGTTCATCTCCCCGGTTTCCTTGTTGAACAAGTGCTTCTCAGCAATCTTTAACTTCCAAGAACTAAGGGCTTCCCCTGTCTTTTTTAGGTACTTATCATACTTTTCGGGGACAACGTAAGCCTACTGAATATATGATAAGCATAGTTGGTACACGTGTTTCGGCTAAAACACATATCAAGTAGTAACTTAATTTCAGCTAAAACATTTATTATTGTATATACATACTTTTATTCTGTTTATTAGCATGGTGTTCCGTATTTTACTCAGTTCACTGATACGCGGCGTACCGAGAGGCACATACTGTCTTACACAACAACCAATCCAACTCGCAAAATACCCGACATTCTCACCATATGGCAGCCCCATATCTCTATCCCACTGTAAAGGATTACGTATTTTTGAATCTATTGTTTCTAGGGAAATCCTTTGGCGCATTCGACCCACAGTGTGCTGCAAATTATTCTCATCACCTGAGTCGTCGCCTGACGTATTTCCATCGTTTCTTTTCCGCTTTTGGACCATGTTTAAAGCAGAAATTAATAAACAAATAATAACAATGCATACTTATAATAACAAACAAATCTCTAGAGAGGAGGGTTTATTACTTCTTTAAAGAGAAGAATACGGATTGATCTGGCGGCGACAATAGCGATGATGACAATGACTGCGACGGCGATGGGGTAGGCTGGTGGTTGAGGGGAGGCTCAGAGTATATATGTGTGAATAATACAACACTTGTAAGACCTTGTTGTTTATTGGAAGTAATAAAGATGGTATAATACAAACCATTGTATTTTGTTTCCAAACAGACTACGGTTTTGTTTGAAACCGTAACTGATTAGTAATTTCTACAACGGGTTAGAAATAACCGTTGTTTATAATATTTTCATGTTCTTTGATTTTCCCGCCAAGAAATAAAGCATCATTTTTATTTACATAACAACGGCCTGAACCGTTATAACTGTATACATCCTGAATAACAGTTTGGGTATAACCGTTTTATTTTATATTACATTGTGTTTGATTTACCGCCAGGAAATAAAGCATCATTTGGTATATGTCAGCTAATTACAATATGTTTCTCAGAAAATCTTACTTATTTCCATCAATTTAAAGGATTACAAGTTTACACATAAAGAGTACAAACTACCACCATACATAATAAACTAGATAAATAACAATTAGAAGAAGAAATTTGACAATTAACTTAAGCCATGCCTCATTATTTTTGAGTTCTACGACATCCACGGTTAACTTCTTGCATTCTTCTTTTGCCTTCAATATTTCAATGTCATTCCCCGCTTCGATTCTTCAAGTTGATATAGTATACTTCTCACTTGAGTAATCTCGATATCTATGCTCTTTTTCTCATTCACTAACCTGTTTATAACCTTCCTCTACCACCCAGTCATTGGTTCATCAACCCACTTGAAGTAATTGCATCCACGCATTTTAGTCTCGGGATTATAGAATTTGCAAGTAAGAAACTTTCTTCCCGGATTTTGCAAATCCAAGAAGTCCGCAATGCTGCGGGAACTGAGCAATTATATGTCCCTGTTGAAATAGAGGAAGAAGAAGAGCTACCACTTGACATAATTTGAGTAATACGAGAGAGAGAGAGAGAGAGAGAGAGAGAGAGAGAGAGAGAGAGAGAGAGAGAGAGAGAGAGAGAGAAATGAAGAAATAAAGAAAGAAAGAAGGTTATTTAAAATAATGTTATTTAGCAATTGCATATTTTACAACGGTTCTTATAAGAACCGTTGTAATTATTTTATTAATATCTTCGAATTTCCATTTATTTTTAGAGGTGTTTATATTCTAACACGGTTCTTATGCACTACTGCTATCATTATATTCTAAAACAGTACTGTGGACAAGGCCCTCGGGAACTGCGTCCGCGGGATCCACACTAGGCATAATCGACTCGAGGTTCTTTCGAATCGAATTAAGACCAATTAGAGTCGCCACCAAGTTTTTTGGGAACTTGGAACCGTTCAAGTCAACTTTACACCTTTCATCGAAAAGCA
Source organism: Silene latifolia (assembly GCF_048544455.1). NCBI lineage: Eukaryota > Viridiplantae > Streptophyta > Magnoliopsida > Caryophyllales > Caryophyllaceae > Silene > Silene latifolia. Next base: position 105,243,991 of record NC_133531.1, read on the forward strand.
TAAAGCCCATCGACTACGAGTGATTAAAGATAAAGACTTGTACCCTATATCACTCGATTTGAATGACTCTCGTAATCCAATGGTATTTAGACGGATCCACAAACCATAGATCTTGAGTAAGGGGTGAGGGTACGTGTTGGGAAGCCCATAAGGACACCCAACCCCGCCCGTCGATAACGGCCTCTACTAAGTCAAGTGTCGGATTTCAAACAAGGTCATAGCTACGTACGATGTATGATATGCAAACGTTGTTTTAACCCTATCATGTGACAACAATTTCTATGTCGTTTTAGATGCAACTAAACTAACTTTGTCAAAGTTGTAATTTAGCATGTGGGTTGATTGAGCTAGCAACATTCAAACGAAAGCAAACAAGGCTTGATGGGGAATGGGGGAGCCGTTGGGATCTACCTATTACAAACCAGGCATTTCATGCCGACGCAACGATAAATAAATTACAACTCGATCTAATTACAATTGCTACATACAACTCAAAACACGACACAAAACACACGGCCATTGGGCCTTGAAAACCGTGCACATGAGGGTGGCCCACGGCTCACATGACCCACGGTCCTTGGGTCACTCCTCGTAATGCGTGCTCGCGCTTAATCTCATCGAATCAGACATAAGGCTACGCACCAAAGCATGCATTAGCATAAACCGGGCCATGTTGCTTTAGACAACATGCGGTTTACTACGCTCCTACAAGCATTGGGGAACAACCGTCTAACCAAACAAGACTAAGGTTTTTAGAAAAGGTTTTGACTCAATAAAAGTAAAACAAACTTGAAAGATTACAACTCGATAAACCGACGATAAATTACAAACAATGAAACAACGAGAAAACAAACGGTATAAAAACAAAACGAGAAAGGCAAGACACACGGCCACCTCACGGCCTAAAGCCACGGCCCAAACCAACGGCCAAGATAAGGTCAACCTAGTTCCTAAGTTAGATTCATTGGTTAGATCGAATGATTGCGAAAAGGGATAGGAAACAAGTTAGAAAACGAGTTAAAAACGATGTTGATTGATTGTCGCGCAAGGGTGCATTCTACACGGCCTAAAGGGTCTAATTAGGTCAAATTCGCTAATTAATTTAACTCATCGAGTGTCAATAAGAAGGTGCTAATCACGCACTCTTATACTAGCGAGAAATTAGGTGAAAGAGAGAGATGCATTCAATTATTTACAGAATCGTCGATTGATTTTATAACTTACGTCGAAGCCACCTATCGTGTCTAATTAGGTTATTAAATTAAATTAAAGTCATCTAAATACGTCATAGGTTAACAACCAGAGGTTAAACTAACATGCAACGGGTCCTAGGGTCTCGATTTGGCGAAACAAAGGGGGTCGAAAACGAAGAACAAAGTTAGATAATTGTTTTATTTATGCCCTACCTTGAACACGAGGATATGTAAATGAGACGGGGGTGTACGACCGACAGATGTAGCGGTTTCTTTTCCCATCTCAAGTCAACGCGGGTGTTCATAGTGGTACTTTAACTCATACTCGGACTAACTAGTTTCATAGTTAATTTAAAACAATCGATAAACAAGCGAAGAAACAAACAAAAAAAGACAATAAAAAAAGCATAAAAAAAAACGAAATAAAAAAAGGAGAGAAAAGGGGATTTGATGCACCCTCAACCTACATGTATCGTTGACACCGTCTTGGGTCGTAATCGATGGTAGATTTTATCTCGAGAGGCCGTCGTCGACGAAGAATAAAGCAAACACGCGTTTTGGAAAGTTTCTGGACAGCGATTTTAAAACAGTGATATCTCCCTCGTTTCACGACGAAAATTCGATCCGAAAGATGTTTTGGAAACTAGAAAGAGAGGAGAACAAGGATCTTAAAGCAACCCCTGCTCGTTTTGGGTTATTAAGACGAAAAACGAGCACAAACAGAACTGGACAGACAAGAGTAAACCGCGAAAACAGAGTGTTATTTCACTCTGTTTTTCGAGGGATCTCGTGTACTCTCAAGGGCAATTTGGCTCGTAAATCTTTGTCTAATGAGTAGATGGATGTTATGTGGTTAATTAGGAACAAGAAACTCGAATTTTTATGGAGTTTTGATGGAGGAACGAAAGGGTTTTCGAAGAGGACACACAAACAGTTTCAGTTTGTGTGTCGGTTTTGTTTAGGGTTTTTGGAGGATGTTTAGGGTTTGTTTCTGAGGTTTAAAGCTTGTATGTGATGCTTGGATGTATGGGGGACTTAGAGGAATGAATGTATGGTGAAGGGGTGGTATTTATAGGGAGTTAAAATAGGTTAAAAGAGAGGAGGAGGCAGTCGGGCTCAATCCCGTATGGCTGCTGTCCATCCGTTTTTGTGAGGGTTTGAGGGGGGTTTTCTTGGTGATTAAGCTAGGATAATATGGGTAGGATACTAGGGTATGGGTTAGGGTTAATGGGTACGGGTCTTGGTAGTGTTTGGAGCGGGTTTGGGCTCGAGAATTGGCTCGCAAAAACAGGGGGCTCGGTTTATGCGTGGGCTGCTTGTGAGGGGTTTGGGACGAGGATTTGGGCCATGGTATGGGGGTTCGAACATGGGTGGATGGGTATTGGTCTAGGTGGGTTAGTGTACTCGAGATTCGTGCCAATTCGTAAAGGAAACGGGCTCAAAAACCGAGCTAAAATCGAGCTCAAAAACAAGTGTTCAAAACGAGTTTTCTTCGCTTTTCAAATCGATTTTTCAAATCAATTAATAAATCGAAATAAATGACTTTTCAAATCAAATATACTCATAAAATGATTTTTCAAATCAAATATTTATTTTATTTTCAATAAAATAAACTTAAGAAAATAAATTCAAAATAAAGCTTTAATTTAAATATCATTTAAACTAAATAAAAAATGAATTCACTTAAAAAACATATTAATTTTAAATATCATTTAAAATAACAAAATGAACTCACTAAAAACATTAAAATAAATATCATTTAAATTAACAGAATGAATTCACTAAAAAAACATTAATTTAAATATCATTTAAATTAATAAAATACTTTATCGACGACGCCCATTCTACCTCGTAAAACGAGCTCCAAATAATGACAGTGACAACTAAAGAATACATGTGTCCTATCATCATCGGGTGTTTGTCGGGTTCTCTATAAATTCCAATATCGACGGATACGGGTATCTCTGAGCCCCACTTTGACCGAGGCTTGGACAAGGCGAAAGTCAAAGTATACCCCAGGTCCCTTTCGACCTGAGGATTCTTCGGGTCGTTTATAGTCCATTAGACTTGCGTATATAAGCTCGCCAGCCATAAGAAGAGATCATACCTGAAACTTCGTTGGGGATTGACTCTTGCTTCTGTTGTGTCATAAATTGCATATATGGTGGATTGAGCCTTATCCTTAGGCGCCTACGTATCCGTTTCTGACAGAATCAAACCCGCGTCGTAGTTCGGCAACTGCTGACACTTGCCCAAAGTTTATCATCTGCTGGCGTTTGTCCGAAATTCATCATCTGTTGACACTTACCCAAAGTTTATCATCTGCTGGCAGGTGTCAAAATGGGACGGGACTTTCCGAGGAGGTTGCCGCTACTCTCATCATTTGCTTTCAGCTACGGAATTCTTCCATTTCATACTCTTGTATTGAATTGAATTATTGGTGGATGTCATCCTTTACATCTTGATAATGGTCTCTGGAGCCAACGGCTTCAGAGCCCCCAGTTTGCAATGGCTCTAAAGTCGAAGACTTTAGAGCCCCCAGTTGAAGCATATCCTGCTAAAATTGAAACATAGAAAATGTACGAGCAATAATCATCACATAAGCACATTTGGATCATCGATCTTGAAATTGGATCATTTTGAAGTACTGGGTCATCGACCCGAAAGTTGAATTTGATAATTTTGAATAATTGGGCCATCGACCCGAAAATTGAATTTGACAATTTTGAATGATTGGGCCATCGACCCGAAAATTGAATTTGAAAATTTTGAATGATTGGGCCATCGACCCGAAAATTGAATTTGAAAATTTTGAATGATTGGGCCATCGACCCAAATTTTGAATTTGAAATGAAACACTTGGATGCTGGGTCGTCGACCCAAAAAGTTTTTGAAATTTTGAAAGTTTGAACCTTGATGGGTGAGTATGAAATGCAACTCAGACATTCTATACGACCGGTAAACAACGTGGGCGTAGCCCGCTACCGCAAAACAAAAAAAGAAAATAAAACCGTAAGTGTGCACGGGCTTTAATTCAAATATGGACTTGTCGAGGGTAGAAATGTAAATCGGCCGTTCCGGCGCCAAAAGATGGCAAATGGGAATCACAAGGTCGTCGAACTTGGGACGGAGATATCATATGGCATGGGCGTGCTCCCGAGGGCACATGGGAATCAAGATCACTTGGCATTGACAAGGTGGATTAAACTCACAGAGGAACAACGTTGGCTTCGCCCAGACACTAAACACAGGTTAATTTTATGAGAACATTTAGACATCACATATCACTCTTGTTGGGAACATTATGTCACTCTTCTCCTCGCCTCCTTTCTTTTCAGCGAGTATTCATCATTTCTTGCCACCGCCTTCTTTCTTTTCAGCGGGCTTTTAATATTTTTCTTCCACGCCTTCTTTCTTTTCAGCGGGTTTTTCATATTTTATGTTCCCAACACGAACCTACATCTATATGACTTGGCATCTTTGCCTAAACCGTTAGATAAAGCTCATTCCGAGACTTGACACTACTCATCTGAACCTATATCCTCATCCTAGCCTACGTCGAGTGCTAAGACTGAGAAGACTCCCAAGACTGACTCACGGGCGCATGTGTGTGTGGAAACGGTTGGGTTCAAAGGCACACTCGGGCTCAGCCTTAGAAGGGAGGCTTGGTCCTCGCTTGAGTGTAAAAGATAGGCTGGGCCCTCGGGAGGAAATGATGATCCCTCCTAAGAAGCGCGCTAGACAGAACACAACTACCCCTCCCCCACAGGAGCCTTGGTCACGTGACCCAAAAGGCAAAGGGAAAAAGAAGATGTAGGAGCCTTCGACTCCAAATATATTAATTGATACTACTACTTATTATTTGTTGCTAGTTGTTTTCTTTTTTTCTTTTTTTTTTTTCTTTTGAAGGATGTAACGGGCATCGCCCGATCTTTACTATTTATTAAAAAATCCAGTTTCTGCATAAAATTTCATTTTATTCAAAGGAAGGGTCGGTTGTACTCTTTTAAAGAGCTGCCTACGTATCTGTTATCAACAGAATCAAACCGAGCTCGTAGTTCCACAAAACAAATGCGCTACAATCATCGATTTATAACGCACAAAAAGCAAAAGCAAAAAAGTGCCGCGGCCTAGACTCGCTCACGAGCACCGCAATTCAAAATTTTATTTTACGACATTGAGAATGAGTTCTACGGATAGTATTTCTTGATTGATCCAAATTTGTTGGATTCGCAAAGTCATTTCCATCTAGATCTGTCGATCATTGCGCCTCCCGATAATATCTTCTTTACTGTAAGGCCCGGCCCAGTTCGGCTTGAATTTTCCCCTCGGGTCAATTGGTAGTAAAGCGCGGACGGACTTTAGGACTAAATCCCCATCCTTTATTCCTCGAGGTTTCACCTTTTTGTTAAATGCCCTTTGTATCCTTTTCTGATAGAGTTGAACATGGTGTAACGCATTTAGCCGTCGCTCGTCGAGCATGACCAAGGAATCGTACTCGGCTTGCGCCATCGGCCAGGACTGACTTTCTAACAGGATCCTTAAAGAAGGTACCTCTAATTCGATAGGCCGAACCGCCTCCATCCCATACGTTAAATAGAACGGAGTTGCTCCGGTGGCTTTGTGCGAATAGACGTTCAGTCCCCATAGTGCGAACGGTATCTTTTCCGCCATTCGCGATAATTGTCGGTCATCTTTCGAGGATCACGGTGATTGTCTTGTTGGCGGCTTCCACCGCACCATTTGTTTGAGGTCGATACGGTGACGACTTGTGGTGTTTGATTTTATACTTTTCAAGTATTACGGCGGTTTCAGACTGAAGTGAGTGCCATGATCGCTAATGAGCTCATGCGGCACCCCATATCTGCAAATGATTTCATTCTGAATGAACTTTGCTACCTGCTTTGCTTGTAGAACCTTGTACGATTTCACTTCCACCCACTTCGTGAAGTAATCGATGGCGACTAACATGAAGCAATGCCCACCTTCCCGATGGGTTGACCTTTCCGATAATGTCGATTCCCCATGTTGAGAAAGGCCATGGTGATGTCGAGTATATAACGATGACGGTGGCACATGCTGTATGTTTGCGAAGATTTGGCAATTATGGCAATGTTTGACATATTGGCGACAATCTGTCTCCATCGTGGTCCAATAATACCCTAATCTCATGATTTCACGAACCATATGGGCGTTCATGTGTGGGCCACACTCTCCGCAGATTGGTGAGTCTATGCATCGCGAAGGATGTTCTCGCGAGTCTTCTTGTACAATTGTCCGTCATTGGTTCTAACGAATTGAGCGGCTAGCATTCGAATAACGCGCTTTCCGCGGTTATCCATGTCGGGTGGATACTCTCCGATTCTTTAAATTTCGAGAATAGCATGATACCAAGGTTCGGCCTCGGTTTCTTACGTGTCTCCGATTACGTTAACATAGGCGGGTGATGATCTTCGTTCGACACATATCGGCATAGTATCCATATGATCGGTATGTTGATCGGAGCGACTAGCTTTGATAGTGCATCCGCAAACTGGTTTTCATCTCTAGGGAGGTGCACGTACTTGACATCGGCGAACAACTTTTCTAGTTCTTCGATTTTTGCTTGGTACGGAGCCAAGCTATCACTTCGGGTTTTCCACGTCCCGGCCACTTGATTGATCACTAATGACGAGTCCCCATGTACTACAAGCTTTTTGATACCTAACTCGAGAGCACTGTGCAAACCGAGTAGGCATGCTTCATATTCAACCGCGTTATTAGTGACGTTAAAGTCCAACTTGATCGAAATAGGAACATGTTCACCTTAAAGCGAAATGAGTAGAACTCCTATCCCGTATCCCCTATAGTTCGATGCTCTATCGAAATAGAGGTCCCACGTATCATTGTCTATGTGAACGATATCTTCGTCGGGAAACGACCATGTATCCACAACCTCAGTTTCTTCTATCGGGTTATCCGCCAGGAAATCTGCAACCGCCCTTCCCTTTATCACTTTTAGCGGTACATATTTCAGGTCGAACTCGGAAAGCATCAAAGTCCATCTTGACACCCTGCCGTTCGTAATCGGTTTTTCGAACAAGTATTTGATCGGGTCCATCTTCGAGTGGATGCAGACACTATGACTGAGCATGTAGTGCCGTAACTTCTTCGTCGCCCATACTAAAGCCAAACATGTCTTTTCGAGTTGAGTATACTTGATTTCATACTCCAAGAACTTTTTACTAATGTAGTAAATTGCTCTTTCCTCTTTATCGATTGCTGTGCAAGATTGCCCCCATTGCGATATCCGTGGATCGAAGATACAACAAAAGTGGTAACCCAACCGTTGGTGGGCTGAGCACGGGAGGGGAAGATAGTATTTCTTTGATCTTATCGAACGCAGCTTGACAATGATCATCCCATACGACGTGTTCCCCGACCTTCAATTTCTTGAAAATTGGTTCGCATATCATAGTTAGCCTTGCCACGAACCGACTTATATATTGGATTCTTCCCTGGAAACCTCGAATTTCCTTCTCGGTTTTCGGGTGAGGCATTTCCATTATAGCCTTTATTTTTGATGGGTCCACCTCGATGCCACGGTGGCTAACGATGTGACCCAACAGTTTGCCGGATGTGACTCCGAATGCGCATTTTTGTGGATTCAACCTCATGTTATACTTGCGCAGTCGCTCGAAGAATTTGCGTAACGTACCAAGGTGGCCATCACGCTCCTTTGACTTGACAATCATGTCGTCGACATAAACCTCGACTTCCTTGTGCATCAAATCATGTAACAATGTTGTCGCGGTCCTCCAGTATGTAGCCCTGCGTTTATCAACCCAAAAGGCATTACTTTGTGTAGCAATAGGTTCCCCATTGCGTTACGAACGCAGTCTTATGCATATCTTCTACCGCCATCTTGATCTGATTATAACCGGCGTATCCGTCCATAAAGGATAGTAACGCGTGTTTTGCCGTGTTGTCCACCAGGATGTCGATGTGAGGTAATGGGAAATCGTCCTTCGGACTTGCCTTGTTTAAATCCCGGAAGTCAACACAAACCCGAACTTTACCATCTTTCTTGGGCACTGGAACGACGTTAGCCACCCGATCCGAAATTCGTCAAAGTATTCTCGACACCTTGATGAACCCAGCTTTGAGTTGCTTGTCGATTTCTTCTTTGACCTTCAAAGACCAATCTGTGTGCATTTTGCGTAGTTTCTGCTTGACTGGCTTATACCCCGGCTTGATTGGGATCCTGTGCTCTGCAATTTCCCTATCGATGCCTGGCATGTCTTTGTAGGACCATGCGAAAACATCTTTGAACTCATGCAACAAATCAATGAACCCCTGTCTTTCGGTGGGACTTAAAGTAGTTCCTATTTTAAGCTCCTGTGGTTCTAAGGTTGTACCCACATTGATGGTTTCGGTATCTTCGGTGATCGAAGTTTTCTGTTCGTACTCTTCCAATCCTTTTATCAGCTGCAGAGGTGGTTCTACTTCTTCTTCTCCTTCTTCTTCGACCAACTGTTCATCCTCGACCTCAGTCTCAATGTCATTATTAAAACAATCATTTTCAAAAATTGAATTGCAATGTAAGTAAGACGAGTCATAAGCAAACTGGTTCATCTTATTATTGATTTGAAATTGCGCGAAATGCGCTAACATTTGAGCCAACTGATCAGAGCTCAGTGGCGAGATAGGGGTATTCGGGACAGGCCCTGGAATACCACCATTAGGAAGAGGTGCATAGGAAGGAAAGCTAGGGGAGGGGTATTTTCAACACCGACTCCTTAGACTCGATCTTAGGACCTATCTCGGACTCGGACTCCGACTCGGACTCGGACTCGAGAATCGGTAACATCATTTGGCTTGAACATCTCTCCTTCTCCCGTTGTCAACTTGAAAAGAAGTCCTTTGTTGTCAGTCCACTTGATTGTTTTCCGCCATCCCGTGTTGGTCCTAAGAGGATCCACATCGGTGATGAGGGTAGATGGGTCAAACCGCTCGCTTCTCAGGATCATGCTTACCAAATCTTCGTTTGGTATTGGTGATTTCTTCTCTTCACCGAAAAGGAGACCCATAGCTTTCTCGTCATTTATTGGATCCGGTTTGGTTTCTACTGGCATCACGGTCAGAATGTCTTCAGGGATGTAGTAGCAGTCTTGGAATACTTCGATTCCCGGGACCATAAGGTTCTTCTTTGGGTCAAAGATAGGTTCGGGGAAGTCCATGCAAGGGAGTTCTTCCCCAGCTCTCACGAAGTGACCGTTTAGAGTTAGGTGATACGGTCCCATTTTGATATCTCGATCTTCGATCGTTCTTCCCCTCTTTTCCCGTAGATCTTTCTCAGTGGGCTCATATCCAAGTCCGAAGGTCACTCCTTTGGCTACGGGTGGTTTCAACTCGAAAGCCTCCTCCTTTCTAGGATATAATGAGAAACCGAAGTACTTCCCAGTCTTGAGGATTACCTCGCAGACATGACTTCCCGTATATAGATCCATATTTTCGGAGTTCAGCTCGATCATGTTGACAATCTCGAAACCACATGCGTCATTGGTAGCTTCGACCCTTACTTCGGAAGTAATGTCTCCTCCTGCTACAGTAATTGGCGTGGCGTCAATGGTGACGGTTTTGCCATTGATTGGGACCTTGATTTTTCGATGCAACGTTGATGTTACGGCCCTTGTAGCGTGGATCCAAGGTCTCCCCAACAATAAGTTGAAGGATGAGCAAATGTCAATCACTTGGCAACTTATTTTCTTTTCCACTTGCCCAGTCTGTACTACCAGGTCGACAAGTCCACTCACTCGACGCACAGTGCCATCGAATTCCCGAACTGTCTGCGTAGTGGGGATGAAGTCATTCTTTTCCAAGCCCAGAATATGCGCCGTTTTCAGAGGGAGTACGTTGACAGCCGATCCGTCGTCAACCAAGGTCATAGGGATGTGCTTGTTGAGACATACGGTGGCAATATAGAGGGCCAGGTTATGTCGAGGCCCGAACGGTGGCAGATCTTCGTCGGAGAATGTCACAGCGTTGGTAATCTGAGGCCGATTCTGGGCGATGTGAGTGACCATGTCCGCAGGAGTAGTATTCGACGACACAGTCATGTTCATCAAAGCTTGTAACAAAGCTTGACAATGTTCGAAAGAGCTCAAGATAAGTTGCCAGATAGATACGTCGGCCTTAGTCTTTTGGAGTTGCTTGATGAGGGAAGCCTCGGAGGTCGACCCTTCACCAAGAACTTCGACCACTGCCGGCTCCTTCTGAGGTGCCTTACTCGGGGTATCCTTAGCTTTCTCCACACGATATGGGCGTCCGGATCTAGTCAAATGATTTGACTCTAGGGCATCTTGCCTCACCTTTAAGATTTCTTCTTGGGTGTGAGGAATTGTCGCACCTTTGACGAGGTAAACATCATCCTCGTCATCGGCCCAAACGCCATTGATTTCATTGCCGCTTCGGAGTATGTAAGGAGTACAATCGACAACAAAATCCCCGAATGTAATCTCGTTTCTCGAGCTTGGTAGGAATTCGGAGCAATCCACGAATATTTTTTCGACGAAAACCCCTTTTAGACGACATGGGCGAATCAAGTGAGAGTAATCGACACTATCTTCGGTAGAGACAAAGTTAGTGTGGTCGCCAAACGGATTGGTGACGTTGTTGGGCTTTATGGCCGGGATTGGGAGCGTTCCGTTCTCAATCATATCTTGAATTTCGTGCTTTAGTCTAAAGCACCTTTCAGTATCGTGTCCTTTCCCTTGATGAAAGGCACGGTAGGCATCGGTTTGTACCATTTGCCTTGTTGATCGCGGAGGGTCCTGGAGTTGGACCAATGGGCTTCAACTTTCCTTGGGCCATGAGCCTTTGAAGAGCATAGGCGTAAGTGCATCCGATATCAGTGAATGCCCTCGGAGCTTGGCGCGGAGGCCTTTTTGACTGTCCATCTAAGAGATTGACGGTGTCAACAAAATGGGCCGCTGCGGGTGCTTTTGCTTTAGATGACGAAGCCCCTTGGTATCCCTTTGGCTTCTCAGCTTCAGCAATTCGGACATCGTCCTCTACCTTTATCCCGATCCTTATCAATTCTTTGAAAGAACCAAAATTTTGGTATTTCAGAGCATTACGGTAAACCGGTCGTAAATTCTTCACGAACTTATCTACCATTTCAACTTCATCAGGCTTTTTAGCTAACTTCACGCTTTCAGCGCGCCATCTTGCGAGGAATTCAGTAAAGCCCTCTTTTTCCTTTTGTGTCATAACCTCCAAAGTTCTTATGTTGGTTTGAATCTCGACATTATCAGCATAGTGCTTGCAGAACTCCACCGTAATATCTTCGAAAGTGGGGAAGTTCTTAAGGTCTAGATTGTAGAACCACGCCTTCGGGTGTTCATCCAGAGATTGAGCGAAAATTTCAGAGAGCATGTCAGCAGGTACTCCCTTCAGTGCTAAGTACTCTTTATAGGCCTTAACATGGTGGACTGGATCTTCAGTGCCCTTGAACTTTGGGATGTCAGTGAGTACCATGTTCGTGGGCAACTTGTCCTGAACTGGGGCATAGGCCTTAGCATTCTCATAGTGGATATTCTTCCCTTGGGAGAGCTTCAAACGGTCTTCGATGAACTTGAACCGTTTTTCCAGATCAGTCAGTGGTGGAGGGGAATCTTCACCCAGCTTAGATTCGATTGCATCCATTCGGGTCATCATGAGGTTCACGGCCTCAGTAAGCTTGTTAACAGCATCTTCCATTGCTTGACGTCGGGTTTTTGGCGGCCTTTCTACAAGAAAACCCCGTACTGAGTCAATATTTAAAGTAAGAGCCCCTGCACACTTAAGGACTCGACCCCAACTTGACTCAAACAAAGACTCGACTTGAGATTGATTAAACAAGGGTTCGACTCACGGTTTGATTTAGACATCGGTTCACTTTAGACTTGACAAAACGACATGACTCAAACTGTCATAACTCGATTCTAAACTGGACTTGGTGTGACTAAACCCGTGATTGGGCTAACATAGCCCATGGGTTCGTGTGAAACGTCCATAAAGGCCTAGCTTGGACGTTTTTTGTGGACTATCCTAAACCAAAAGGTCGACCAACATGACTCAAAGCCCAAGAGGTGAGCTTGGGTGACCCAACAAGGTCGTGTTCTAGACTCTTGGAATGAAAAAACGTCTAGCCTAACACGGCCAGGACCCGGACACGACTCTACGCATTTCATGCTTGGTTGAGGTTCGAGAAACATTTTGGATCGGATTTGGAAAAAACGAAGGATTGATTTGAAAATGAGATTTGAAATGGGCAGCATGCCGGCTATAAAAGCTCATTTTTGGGCCGAAAATTCTAGTCCTATTTGGGCAGCATTCCGCGTTTTTTTAAAACCATGCTATTTTGAAAGTAAGTTGTTCAAAAGTTCGGTTTTGAAAGGGACATGGGAATTTTCGAAAAAAGACTCGGGAAAACACATTGCACATTGTCATTCTCATGTTATAAAGATGTATGCTCCTAGACATCTCTAAGTCTCGGCAAGTCTTCTACTAGAAGGTCTATGCCCTCCATCCTTTGCGGTCTTATACAAGAAGGTGTCTTAAGGTAAAGTACCTAGAAGATCGTCCCCACCATCAAGAACCACGCGAGGCGAAGTGGAAGCGAGCAATGTGCAGCTTCCTGGCATAGTGGGACGTCGCCCCCCACGCATCACGAAGAAACGCTGGGACGGCCCGGGCAAGTCCTTAAGGGTTTATGCATGAATCGTAGCACTATGAGTAATGTTTTACTTTCCAACACTTTCTTTTCAAGTTTCACCTCGGAGGAAAAGACCCTAGAAACACAGTGTAACTAGTCCTCTTTTCCCCAGTGAGTCGCCAAATCAGGACAAGGCCCTCGAATCTGCGTCCGCGGGATCCACACTAGGCATAATCGACTCGAGGTTCTTTCGAATCGAATTAAGACCAATTAGAGTCGCCACCAAGTTTTTGGGAACTTGGAACCGTTCAAGTCAACTTTACACCTTTCATCGAAAAGCATAAAGCCCATCGACTACGAGTGATTAAAGATAAAGACTTGTACCCTATATCACTCGATTTGAATGACTCTCGTAATCCAATGGTATTTAGACGGATCCACAAACCATAGATCTTGAGTAAGGGGTGAGGGTACGTGTTGGGAAGCCCATAAGGACACCCAACCCCGCCCGTCGATAACGGCCTCTACTAAGTCAAGTGTCGGATTTCAAACAAGGTCATAGCTACGTACGATGTATGATATGCAAACGTTGTTTTAACCCTATCATGTGACAACAATTTCTATGTCGTTTTAGATGCAACTAAACTAACTTTGTCAAAGTTGTAATTTAGCATGTGGGTTGATTGAGCTAGCAACATTCAAACGAAAGCAAACAAGGCTTGATGGGGAATGGGGGAGCCGTTGGGATCTACCTATTACAAACCAGGCATTTCATGCCGACGCAACGATAAATAAATTACAACTCGATCTAATTACAATTGCTACATACAACTCAAAACACGACACAAAACACACGGCCATTGGGCCTTGAAAACCGTGCACATGAGGGTGGCCCACGGCTCACATGACCCACGGTCCTTGGGTCACTCCTCGTAATGCGTGCTCGCGCTTAATCTCATCGAATCAGACATAAGGCTACGCACCAAAGCATGCATTAGCATAAACCGGGCCATGTTGCTTTAGACAACATGCGGTTTACTACGCTCCTACAAGCATTGGGGAACAACCGTCTAACCAAACAAGACTAAGGTTTTTAGAAAAGGTTTTGACTCAATAAAAGTAAAACAAACTTGAAAGATTACAACTCGATAAACCGACGATAAATTACAAACAATGAAACAACGAGAAAACAAACGGTATAAAAACAAAACGAGAAAGGCAAGACACACGGCCACCTCACGGCCTAAAGCCACGGCCCAAACCAACGGCCAAGATAAGGTCAACCTAGTTCCTAAGTTAGATTCATTGGTTAGATCGAATGATTGCGAAAAGGGATAGGAAACAAGTTAGAAAACGAGTTAAAAACGATGTTGATTGATTGTCGCGCAAGGGTGCATTCTACACGGCCTAAAGGGTCTAATTAGGTCAAATTCGCTAATTAATTTAACTCATCGAGTGTCAATAAGAAGGTGCTAATCACGCACTCTTATACTAGCGAGAAATTAGGTGAAAGAGAGAGATGCATTCAATTATTTACAGAATCGTCGATTGATTTTATAACTTACGTCGAAGCCACCTATCGTGTCTAATTAGGTTATTAAATTAAATTAAAGTCATCTAAATACGTCATAGGTTAACAACCAGAGGTTAAACTAACATGCAACGGGTCCTAGGGTCTGTCGATTTGGCCGAAACAAAAGGGGGTCGAAAACGAAGAACAAAGTTAGATAATTGTTTTATTTATGCCCTACCTTGAACACGAGGATATGTAAATGAGACGGGGGTGTACGACCGACAGATGTAGCGGTTTCTTTTCCCATCTCAAGTCAACGCGGGTGTTCATAGTGGTACTTTAACTCATACTCGGACTAACTAGTTTCATAGTTAATTTAAAACAATCGATAAACAAGCGAAGAAACAAACAAAAAAAGACAATAAAAAAAGACTAAAAAAAAACGAAATAAAAAAAGGAGAGAAAAGGGGATTTGATGCACCCTCAACCTACATGTATCGTTGACACCGTCTTGGGTCGTAATCGATGGTAGATTTTATCTCGAGAGGCCGTCGTCGACGAAGAATAAAGCAAACACGCGTTTTGGAAAGTTTCTGGACAGCGATTTTAAAACAGTGATATCTCCCTCGTTTCACGACGAAAATTCGATCCGAAAGATGTTTTGGAAACTAGAAAGAGAGGAGAACAAGGATCTTAAAGCAACCCCTGCTTGTTTTGGGTTATTGGGCACGAAAAACGAGCACAAACAGAACTGGACAGACAAGAGTAAACCGCGAAAACAGAGTGTTATTTCACTCTGTTTTTCGAGGGATCTCGTGTACTCTCAAGGGCAATTTGGCTCGTAAATCTTTGTCTAATGAGTAGATGGATGTTATGTGGTTAATTAGGAACAAGAAACTCGAATTTTTATGGAGTTTTGATGGAGGAACGAAAGGGTTTTCGAAGAGGACACACAAACAGTTTTAGTTTGTGTGTCGGTTTTGTTTAGGGTTTTTGGAGGATGTTTAGGGTTTGTTTCTGAGGTTTAAAGCTTGTATGTGATGCTTGGATGTATGGGGGACTTAGAGGAATGAATGTATGGTGAAGGGGTGGTATTTATAGGAAGTTAAAATAGGTTAAAAGAGAGGAGGAGGCAGTCGGGCTCAATCCCGTATGGCTGCTGTCCATCCGTTTTTGTGAGGGTTTGAGGGGGGTTTTCTTGGTGATTAAGCTAGGATAATATGGGTAGGATACTAGGGTATGGGTTAGGGTTAATGGGTACGGGTCTTGGTAGTGTTTGGAGCGGGTTTGGGCTCGAGAATTGGCTCGCAAAAACAGGGGGCTCGGTTTATGCGTGGGGCGTGTGCTTGTGAGGGGTTTGGGACGAGGATTTGGGCCATGGTATGGGGGTTCGAACATGGGTGGATGGGTATTGGTCTAGGTGGGTTAGTGTACTCGAGATTCGTGCCAATTCGTAAAGGAAACGGGCTCAAAAACCGAGCTAAAATCGAGCTCAAAAACAAGTGTTCAAAACGAGTTTTCTTCGCTTTTCAAATCGATTTTTCAAATCAATTAATAAATTGAAATAAATGACTTTTCAAATCAAATATACTCATAAAATGATTTTTCAAATCAAATATTTATTTTATTTTCAATAAAATAAACTTAAGAAAATAAATTCAAAATAAAGCTTTAATTTAAATATCATTTAAACTAAATAAAAAATGAATTCACTTAAAAAACATATTAATTTTAAATATCATTTAAAATAACAAAATGAACTCACTAAAAACATTAAAATAAATATCATTTAAATTAACAGAATGAATTCACTAAAAAAACATTAATTTAAATATCATTTAAATTAATAAAATACTTTATCGACGACGCCCATTCTACCTCGTAAAACGAGCTCCAAATAATGACAGTGACAACTAAAGAATACATGTGTCCTATCATCATCGGGTGTTTGTCGGGTTCTCTATAAATTCCAATATCGACGGATACGGGTATCTACAAGTACAACAGGGGGGGGGAACACAATAAAAAATAAAAAAACCACAAAACAAACAGCTAAATAATTAGTACATTAATTAAACACCCTAACAAGAGTTTGACTAGGAGGTGGGTACTGAGGATACATTTGATTATAAATCAAGCGTACTACATCGGCATCAAAACGGTGATCAAAATGACGCACTTCTTCGTCTTCCCATGATTTCGGTACATTAATAAGCTTGTACGATACGAACTTTCTCATCAGAAGAGCGTTCTCAGTGATGGCAACCCATAAGTAAGGCCCAGCGTGTACATAACGATCCTTAAGGTCGTCGCCATAATAGCCACTTTTGCCCCTTTGATGGTCACTTGATGCATACCTTGCGGCGAGTTGTTTTGCTTGGCGAAAATCGTCAAGACCATCCCCTCGAAACACGATAAGAGCATATCCAAGAAACCCACGACCAGAATTCCAAGCTGGGTGGATTTCCCTAACATTTGAAAACCCATTCTCAATGAGGATGTCCCTCAATGGATTAAGATACTTAGAAGATGGCTTCCCAGCAACATCGCGTATGACTGGGAGATTGTGAATTATGCACGTAATCGGGTTGATATAGCGGGTTACTGATTGATGAGGAGGTGCGACAGCAGATGATGAAGACGACAACATTCTTTTAATTATGATATGTATGTATATGTAGATTATTTAAAAAGTGAAGTAGAAAGGTTAGTAATAATAAAGTGATTCTTATTGTTACTGCAAATATGATGCTATTTATAGTATAATAAAGCTATAATTAATTAGATTAATTCCATCCATACGTTACATTCAAACTTGTATTAATTGTGCATGCATGCATGAGGTATATAATGGTCAAACAGCCAATAATAATAGGGTATGCATTGGTAAAACCACAAACTTTCCAGTTTTCACAGTGGATCTGTATTTACAACGGCTATAAGAAAAACCGTTGTTTATTATATGACAACGGATTAATAATAACCGTTGTTGATATATGAAATATGATAACGGCTTAACAAAGAACAGTTATCATTTTGTGTTATACATACGGTCAAACAATCAATACTGCAACTTTGAATCAGAAAAAGTAAAAATTACAGGCCAT
Source organism: Silene latifolia (assembly GCF_048544455.1). Classification (NCBI taxonomy): domain Eukaryota; kingdom Viridiplantae; phylum Streptophyta; class Magnoliopsida; order Caryophyllales; family Caryophyllaceae; genus Silene; species Silene latifolia. Next base: position 105,261,481 of record NC_133531.1, read on the forward strand.
GCATTAGTCAAATCACAAACACTAGATAATCCCAAATAATTAAACAATTATTTTTAAAACGGGTTCTGTCCAACCGTTGTTGATATATGTATTATGATAATGGCTTAACAAAGAACCGTTATCATTTTGTGTTATACATATGGTCAAACACGCAATACTGCAACTTTGAATCAGAAAAAGTAAAAATTACAAGGCATGCATTAGTCAAATCAATACCGTTGTGTTTTTAGTAATTGGACAACGGTTTTTTTGTAACCGTTTTGTTTTTACTAATTGGACAACGGTTTTTTGTTAACCGTTGTGTTCTTACTCATTGGACAATGGTTTTTTGGATAGTCGTTGTAAGCTTATATGTTTAACACGGTAGAGTTGACTGATCCTTATTTAACTTGTACCGTAACTACCGTTTCCACTTTCTAATTCTTACCTTGTTAAGTTTCCAATTCTTATCTTATTATTATACCGGTTCCAATTCTTACCATTTTATTATACCGTTTCCAATACAACCCAAACTCATTATAAGTAGAATTATGAATTTCACAATCTTAAGGTGTACCGTTTGCACTTTCCAATTCGTAACTTGTTAAGTCCTCCATTAATTTTCCACATCGATTATGTCGTCAAGTTCATCAACTTATAGTGGTTCATATTATTCATCCGCTGATGATGATGATGATGATGATGATGATGAAACATCATATGAACCTCTTGTAGGACCCCCAAGTAAATTTATGTACGCTAAACCCTTTACGTGCATCATTCACAATCTCCCGTATACAGAGGACGGGCATGGAACTGGTTAATAGATTTGATTCGGTTAGCCGGATTGAATTTGGTTCAAACTATCTACCCTGACAATGATGCGCATGATGGCTTTGGGCGGTGCGCCCTCATCAAGTTTGGCGGGGGTGAGGAGCGGGAATGCTTTCGCCAGGCTTGCAAACTTGAGCTGGCATTCTATAAAAATGACTCTTCGAGACTCTGGTTTGATCACGATGATTAGAGGGTAGGCCCATATTTATGGGTTGCGAATGAATCTGACCGTCTCCTACTACTTCCGATTCTGCATTGCCGAGTAAGGGACAGTGCTTGTTGGAATGGGAAAACGACTATGTGGATTGGCCTGAAGGTGAAAGAGACATATATGGCGATATTGTCTCTGAATTCCAGAGGATGGGGCAATAAAAAACATACTCTTCCATTCAACTCCCCACTACACATTTGCTTTTTCACGCTTGTCAACGCTTGTTTTATGCGATAATTATCTTTAGCTTGATATTTTAATGTACTCCTAAAAACCTAAGTCTTTATAATAAAAGTATGATATTTTTCTGGTGTTATTGTCTCTACTCCAGAGGATGGGGTAACAAAAAATGTAACAAAAAACATAAATAATTAAAGTTTAATTCAAACCACCACTATAATCCAAATATAACTTACAATGCCAGATAATAATTAAGGACTTGGCATTCTTTCATCTACTGGGCATCAGCACATCAGAAATTATTAACTCGTGACACAATGAAGAAAATGGGGTTTGGCACTGATGAAACTTATTTTCTATGTGGGAGTAGTAATGAAGATCATCAGCATTTGTTCAGTGATTATTCTTTCAGCACTCATTGCTTCAGCTTGTTGCAACAGAAGCTTCACTTTCAGTTCCCAGTCCATCATTTGATTACTTGGCAGGCCAATGGTCATGCTACATCCAGACTGCAACGTGACCTAGTCAGTGCGTGTCACGTTGCTGTCATCTATGAAATATGGCAGAATAGGAATCATACAAGACTTCATGGCAGTGTCAGGCATCCTGAATCTGTTGTGCAGCAATGTGTTCAGGCGGTTGTTGCTAGATTTTGGTTGAGGAATAGACATACGCCTCATAGGAAATATTTAGCTTGGCTACACAGTCTACAATGATACTCATACAACAAATTATATATACATATAGTCTAGATAGCTAGGACTCATATGCTGAGAGCTTAATCTGTTTTTGTACTTGAACTTCAATTTTATAATACACCTTACCGGTTACCAAAAAAAAAATAAAAAAAAAACTTAAGGACTTAATTATTAGAATCTGATGAAGTATTAGGATACTTATCATGAATTTGGTATATATCAAGTCGTAGATCGTCCTTTCATTATCACCGTGAAGTGCAGGTGGAATGGCCTCTGTCTCCCATGACATAGGCATGGTGGCAAAAATGTGATGCTTCTTGTAATGTTTCAGCAGATGATGATCAATATGGGTCGCAACCCATAGATAAGGGCCTTATTGTTTATCATCCGAACAGAAGTCCGATCCTCTTTCCCCGCATCTTCCCCCGCAAATCTAGCCCCTAATTTTCTTGCCTGACGAAAACTATCATGGCAGTTGGCTTCGTCAAACACGATAAAAGCGAAGCCTACAAAACATTGCTTGTTTGTAGATACAGGGTACACTTTTTTAACCGCGGTGAAACCGGAGTCATGAAGCATTTGGGTCAACCACCCAAAATTAGGGTTTAAACCCATTCCATTCACACCATAATGAACCGGGAGATTATGGAGAATGCAAGTAAAAGGATGTGCGTAACGAGAATGTGATTGTAGCTCCAATACACCAACCACATTTTTTTTAGAGAGAAATTAAAGAGTAAACGTTTGATAATTTAGAATTTGACCTAAAACATTATGAAGACTTATTTATAGAATTATTTTGGTCAAATTGAATATTTATTAAAGTTCTGATAAAGTTTTCAATGCAGTAGTAAAACTGAAAAATCTAACCAAATACTCACAACGGTTGAATTTTTTTCGATAAAATGTAAGAAATATATTAAGGATCGGGTACAAAATACATCGGTTTTGGATTGAGTTAGGACAAACCCACATAGCAACCCATACAAAGACAGCCAACAACAGATGGCCCAACACAAAACCTAATAGGTGACAACAAAAATCAGATGTCGTCTTCATTCTCCTATATTTTCCCCTTTCATCAAACTTCAAACCTCATTTCCTTCGATCTGAAACTCCTCTTACTGCAAACTAATCACCCGAATCCATCTCCCATCCCCATCTGATGTTTGATGGCGAAACCCAGAGAATTTTATTCTCATGTCATCAATCATTAATTGCATCACTTTCTCGGGTCTCAGAATCCTTGCCTCAAATCTGCAAGTAATCCTTTGGTGCCACACTTGATAGATGCATGCATTCAAAATGGTGTTTATTAGGTCTTTTCAAAGTTTTGATCCTCCCAATCGTAACCTCCATTCCAGTATGTCCTGAGTAGGTAAGCTTTCTCTAATCCACCGACTTAGACAGTCCGTGAGTCTTCTACTGTAGTCACAATCGAAGAAAAGGTGATCTATTGTTTTACTGGTCCTGCCACAAATGTAACAGGTATCCTCTTCACAAATACCAAATCTTTTAAGTTTTGCTTTTGTATTCATGGCCTTATGATGATAGAGCCACGAGATGAAGGCGTGTTTAGGCAGTGTCCACTTTGACCAGACTATATTGTTCCAGGGAACAATATCTCCCTTATCCCTGAGACATTCATACCCATTGGCCAGTGTATATTCCTGACCTCTTTGTGTTGACCACTGATGTTGATTGTAATAGTTTGATAGAGTACTTTTGATCTTGCATAGAGTACTTTTGATTTTGCAACGGTTGAATTGAAAAACTGTTATTTCATAATAGAAAATAATAACGGTTACGAAAAATCCGTAGCTATAACATAACAACGGGTAACAAAAACCGGTGCTGGTGTTAATTTAGTAACGATTTTCGAAATGCCGAAATCTTAAACTGGTAACAATTTTCTAACAACCGTTGATAAGAGTGATTCTATAGCGAGTTTTTAGAAACCGTTAAAAAGTTTTTGACAACTGTTTGTTAAGCAGCCGTTGTCAAATTATAATAACAATGGTTTTCGAGGGAAACAGTTATTCCTATTAGCGTGGTCTAGGTTTCCGCCAATATTTGGAAAACGGTAATCTAAGTGTCGTTATTAAATGCATTAAACCGTTGTGAGACGCTCCTTATTGATTGCCAGATTTGGCATGGTGTAGAGGATGTGCCAGTTAAGATAGGGAATTTTTTCATTCCAGTCGACTTTGTAGTGATAGATATAGCTGAAGATTCTCGTGTTCCTATTATTCTAGGACGACCATTCTTGCATACAGCAGGGGCGGTTATAGATGTTAGGCGTCTTACGTTCAACATTGGAGATGATACTATCACTTTTAGTCTTGACAAAGGATCACATCCTCTTGATTAAAAAGCTTCTTGTCATATGATTAATGCTCTTGATCCTACTTTTAACAATTTGCCTTGCTTTATGTTTTAACAAGAACCCACCAGATGCCGTTGCTATTGTGTCATATCCATGGAGCAAGGAAGTGGATGAAATAGAGAAGTTGATTGATGTATCACTTTTATATATACTTTTATAGCTCCTTTCATGCCATTTTATATACCGTTTACGTGCTTTTATATCTTTTATATGCCTTATTTCAGTGAATTGTCGATACTACCGCTATTTTATGTTTTAATGCAGAAATGACGCATTACGAGAATAATCAAGCTAAGATGAGCATAGCGGAGATGGCATAGTGGAATACACGGAGCATGGAATGAAGAACGAGGTAGCATGAAGGCTAGAAGTGAAAGAAACGAAGAAATCATCTGTGAAGCTGGTTCCTCGATCGAGTCCCCTGAGGCTCGATCGAGTAATCATCCTCGGTCGAGTCACCTCAGGCTCGATCGAGGAACCTCTCTGGCAGATTTATTTCCGGATTTTCTTAAAACAATTATTTGTATTATAAATTAGAATCTCGTACGTTATCATTAGGTTATGCTTTATTTTACTTAGAACAGCTATATACTCTCTAGCTTTTAATCTTTCCTTGCTACAGTACTAATATTTCTTCAATAATTAATCATTCAAGTTTATGTTATTCAATTATTGTTCTTATTTCATGTTTTTAATCATGTCTTCAATTATCATTATTGTTATTATTGCTTTAGTTATGAGTAGCTAAATTCCTCATCTAGGATGAAGGGGATCTAGCTTAAATTAGAAAGGGGAAATTGATTAATTGCTAGAGAAATCATATAAGTTGTCGTTTGATTATTGTTCTTATTCTAGTTAATTAACTTAGGCCTGAGTTGTTAATTAGTGTAGCGAATTAATCCTTTCACCGACCGGGTTAGAATTAATATAGGCTGCGATAATCAAATATATTGTATCTAATTATAGCGATCGCATGTTAGAATCGATCTAAAGGGCATAAATAGAATCGACCGATCTTATGACCTTATATAACTTGATAGATCTAGCAGTTGATTAAGAGACCCCATATAATTGACCTAGTGAATCGGAAATCCTAGACTTTTAATATTATTGTTTTAAACTCTTTTTAATTGCTTGCAGTTAGTTGGTTAGATAACAAACAAAACAAACCCTCAAGAAAACGGTTACCTTTAGACAATTTAAATATTTACAGACTGACTATTACCGCCTCCCTGAGGATTCGATACCTGTCTTACCACTAGCTATTCTTGTTAGTTTTGAGATAGTTTTATTTTGATTTGGTGATACGACTTTAGCCATATCAAATTTGGCGCCGTTGCCAGGGAGGCAAGAATTGCCTAGTTTGTTTCTGTTTATTTTGTCTCTTTGTCTGAGGGAACCTAGTTCCTTGAGACCGTTCTCACACTTTTCTTGTTAGTTCCGTGTATGCCCAGGTCGAATAAGTCCAAGGTTATTCCTTTTGAACCTGAACCAGAAAAGACTTTTCGCTACAGACGGAAATTTAATCAAGAAGTGGGTCAAGTAGAAGACTTGAGTATACTTGACGTCGAGCTCAGCACAGTTGGCCGATCAGTCCTACACAAAGGACGAAATTCCCGAGGCCGATATTCCAGTTGAAACTCCTATTCCCGAGACTACCATCATGCCTACTCTAGCTAGTCACTCCGAGCCGACCTTAGCTTCTATCCCACAAGGATTTAAGCTGCCCACTACTAACAATGGAAATTTCAAAATTCGGCCATCTTACATCAATTTGGTGGAATGAAACTTATTTGGAGGGGCAGCTGCTAAGGATCCTGTGACACATATGGAGAAAGTTGTCACCTATTGCTGTTCTATTCCTTTAACAACTGGAGTGACACAAGATCTGATAAAGCAGGTACTTTTTCCTTTCTCTCTGAAAGATGGAGCTGCTGAGTGGTTGAGAGACTTGGATATGGAAGGTGAAGGAATTACAGACTGGAATACCTTAGCTCTTGCTTTCTACAAGAGGTACTTCCCGCCTCAGAAAACTAATGCACTACGAAGTCAAATTACTAGTTTCAAGCAAGGAGCTACTGAAGATTTGAATGAAGCTTGGACTCGTTTCAAACATTTGGTCCGATCAGTTCCCCATCATGGTTTCCTTAAGTGGTTTCTTTGCAACTAGTTTTATAACGGGTTGTATGACGATCATCGTGCCCTTTTGGATTCTTCTGCTAATGGGAGGTTTCAGAACAACACCAATGATGCCAACACGTGGAAGTTAATTGATCAGATTGCCACCCATATTGCCAGGTATGGAAATCCCAGGGGAAGCACGCGAGGAACTGGTGTTGATAGTGCTCTTGCGGCACAGTTAGAGACTATTTCTGCCCAGATTGCCGAGATAAAGACTACCCAATCAGTGGGTAGTAAGGAGAGAGTTCATGCTATGAGTCGAGCAAATATAGGAGTCTTGTGCTAGATGTGGTTTAGACGGTCACAGTGCAGCTGATTGCTTGAGCACATTGGAGCAGGTTAATGCCTTTCAGGCCTACAGACAAGGTGCACAAGGTACACCCTTCTCCAATTTTTATAATGAAAGAACAAAGAAGCATTCATTCCTTCAATGGTCTAGTCAGAATGTGCAAAACCCGCAGCAGCTGCAACCACAGAAGAATACTTATGTCCCTCCCAACAATCATGGTAATCAACCATAAGGGAGATATCAAAGGCAGAATCAAGGAGGCCAGCAGTTTAACAATCAATATAAATAGCCTCCTCAACAAACTCCTCAACAAACTCCCCAACAAGCTCCGAACAATGAGATGGCAGAGTTGCGTAATCTTTTGCAACAAACTTTGTCAATGCAGCAGAAGCAGACGACTCAAATTTCAGAGCTGATTGCCCATAATAAGATGTTAGATAACCAGGTGGCTCATATGGCACTTCAAAATCCATCAAAACAGGTCGGGGGTCTTCCTCCTCAAGGTAAACAGGTTCATGAGCAAGCCAATGTTATTCAGCCGAGGAGCGGTACCACATATACAAATCCCGACCTACAAAGCCTTGATAATGATGTGCACTACTACAAAACAAGCCTCTTGAGGCGCCTACCTTGAGGCGCTTTGCATAAAAACTGCCTATTTTGATTAATTTGGGCATAAATCAAGGCGCTCTCTAGTTGCGCCTGAAAGTGGTGATTAACCCCCATAACTTTGAGTAATTGTGAGATTAAGCCCCATAACTTACAAATGTAGCAATTAGGCCCCATAACTTTGACAAAAAGTGAAATTCAACTCTGCTTTTAATTTTAACATAAATATATCATTAAATCATTTTATATTTAGAATCATTGTACATTAAATAATTTTTAATATTTTAAAAGTATTTATATATTTTATTAATTAACATAATTGTTAGATAAAATATTTTTAAAAGTTTTACTATAATTGATATATACATATGAAATCTCTCTACAAATTATATAAATTTTATGTAGTTCATTTAAATATTATTTTTTTTCCCAAAATGTATAATAAAATACAATTTATAAATGTATAAAAAAAATTATTGTATTGATAAATTGTATAAAAGGATGAAATTGATTTTTTTGTTGCAATTTTGGTTGGAAATTAAAAAATTGGATTCGATTTCACTTTCACTCAAAGTTATGGGGCCTAATTGCTACATTTATAAGTTATGGGGCTTAATCTCACAATTGATGAAAGTTATAGGGGTTAATCACCACTTTCGCGGTATAATAGCGCTCCACAAAACTTCTGAAAGTTGAAATAAACCCGCCGACCGAAAATATTTTCAGCGCCACTCCCTTTAATTTGGAAAACCCTTAAAAGATTATGAAAATTAAACACTTCCATCACCTTCATCTTCCAAGTATCCTGACTTTACCGATAGCTGTCAGTTAAAACATTGGCAATATTGGAATTCTTTTCACAATTAAAGGTATGGTTTTGACTGGGTTTCTCTTTTTTCTTCATTAAATTTTAATTAAATTGATTCTCTTGTTTTTCCTATTAAGAATCGTAGTTTATCGTTGTATTTTGTTGATTTTCACCCAAATTTTATCATTTCTCTTTGTTTCAGTATGAATTCATTATTGATCTAGAAGAACATCAACACTTTGAGAATGGTACATCTCATAACTTTAGTTATTGTTATTTTTGTTCAATATTTAAACCAAATCTGATATATTGTTACTTGTTTTGAGATTATTTTAGCCACTACTTTGAATTTGTTGTTTTAGTTAGGTTTTTTACCATTCTAATTGTTTTATTGATTGTTTTATTGATTTCAGTTATGAGGGATGTGGTCGTCTAGTTTGGGTACAACGGATGCAATTATGGAAAATGGCGTGTAGTTTTGTTGGTTTGTTCTGATAATTTTACGACGGCTTGACGCACGGAGTGTTCAATGTGACAAACACTCAATTTCATATACATGTAATTGCTGCTATACTAGGTTTTCATCGAAGCATTGCTACCTTCAAGCATAATTAAATTGATTATGTTAGACACAAATAAATTAGATTGCTTATGTTAATTAGACACAAAAAAATTAGATTGCTATAAATGCCAACACATATAATCTTACTGCAGATTATGATGATTCAAGTTTTCAACTTGTAGATTGTGATGATGAATCATTACCATCAGGTATGCTTGATATGTGGCAAGTCTTAGCAAGTTGAGATTTAGTTGGTTCAGTATTTCATTATTTTGGTTGGTTTAATGTTCCATGTTTAATTAGTAATTAGTATACAACAAAACCATAAAATTTAACATGTTTTACTTCTATATGTTTTTTTTTTCTTCCTGGTTCATGTATAACTTGGTGTAACTTTATATGTAGTAGAGTGAGATGGAGATAGTAAAGGAAGAGATTCATATGATTTCTGCTATTACACCAGTGACAGGTATTTCTCCTCTTCTACTTAATTGGCTTGCACTATATTGTTAACTTCTTAGATTTTGTTGTTTTTAGCCTATTTTTTATGTACTAATTTATGAATTTTCTATCCTAATTCTCTTAACTTGTTAATGCAGATTAAAGTTCGCAGGACTGCAACGAAATTGACACTCTAAGGGACGAAATGAGACACAAGTTATTTAACCATCCTTTATGTTAAGAGTTATCTTTGAGCGGTTCGACAAGTAGTACTTAAGCTATTGTTTCTTGTATTGGTGTTTTGGTCGCACATTCCCCTTTTTGTCTAATGTGTAGGTTGGAATTTGTATATGTCATTACTGGTTTTTATATTAAGTATATTTAATTTCTCAAAATTGTGATAATGTGGATGCCCATTTCGTATTTCTACAATATGAAAGCTGTTTAATTTAAAAATTTTGTAATTTCAAATGCACTCCGTGAAGAAGCTTGAAGCATATACTCCGTAAAAGATAGCCAAGGACAATAACGAAGGCATTCTATAAAAAATGAACTAGCAAGTAACGACGCTAACAAGCGCCACTGGATTGCTATATTTAGCGCGTCAACATTAGCGGCGCTTTTATTTTACTTTTACCGACGCACTCAGAAAGCGTCGCTAAAAGTGCTAGCGGCACAGGCAAAGCCGGCGCTTTTCATAACGTCGGTAAAACCCTCTGCGGCGCTATTTAGCGTTGCCAAATGTCTAAAAAAAGCGTCGGTAAAACCTTTTTTCGTAGTAGTGGTGTCCGCTGCTGATGATGAGGTACCTTTCATGCATCCCAAGGGATTCGGTAATTTGGAGCTTAGTGATGATGAGAAAGAACCTGACGAAGTTGAAACACGAGCTGACGATAAAAGCAAAAAGAACCAGTGTGCTCGATCGAGTCCCATCAAGGCTCGATTGAGGCACCTCCTTGACAGACGACGGTGTTTCAAAACTAGATTCTAAGGTCAAGCAAGCCGAGCCCATTACTATTGCACTACCTTTTCCTCATCGGTAACAAAAATCCAAGCTGGATAAGCAGTTCGGTAAGTTTATAGAGGTCGTGAAGAATCTACAAGTAAGTGTTCCCTTCACTGAATTAATTACTCAAGTGCCGGCTTATGCAAAGTTCATGAAGGAGATTTTGACAAGGAAGAGATCCTTTGATGCGGTGGAAACTATTGCCTACACTCATAAGTGCAGTGCCATATTGCCAATCAATTCACCACCTAAATTAAAGGACCCAGGAAGTTTTTCTATCCCTTGTCATATTGGTCATCCTGATATTAGTAAAGCTCTTTATGATTTAGGAGCTAGCGTCAGCGTTATGCTTTATTCTATTTGTAAGAAATTAAATACGGGTCAGTTGACAGTTACTAATATGACACTGCAGATGGCCGATAGATCTGTTAAACACCCAAGTGGGGGTGTTGGAGGATGTTCCCGTTAGCATTGGGAAATTTTTCATCCCCGTTGATTTCGTTGTCTTGGACATGGCTGAAGACAACCAAATCCCAATCATTTTGGGCAGACCGTTCCTACACACTACGGGGGCGGTTATAGATGTTAGGCAAGGGAGATTGACTCTAGCTGTGGGCGATGATACAATTGTCTTTAACTTGGAAAAAGCATTAAAACACCCCATGATAGAAGAAACTTGTCATAGTATAGATGTTGTTGATTTAACTATTGATGAGTGTATTCCTATGTGTTTGGACAGGGATCCTCTGGAGATTGCCCTGGTTTCGGATTCAGCTGATCAGACGGGTTCATGGAGTCCATAAGTTCATCAGATTGAGAGGCTTCTAACTGGAGAGGAATGCCCCCATCAAAAGGTATACAGTTTGGGTACCACACCTAAGGTAACTGAGGTAAAGAAACCTGAACTAAAGCCCCTTCCCTCTCATCTTAAGTATGAATTTCTTGATGACTGTGGAATGAACCCCGTGATTGTCAATGCTAGCCTAACTGAAGATCAACTATCTGCTTTGTTGACTGTTTTGAGAACTCATAAAAAGGCCATTGGGTATAGCATTGATGATCTAAAGGGTATTAGTCCTGATTTTTGTATACACCGTATTCACTTGGAAGAAGGCCACAAGCCTAGTGCACAGGGTCAGAGACGACTAAATCCTCCAATGCAGGAGGTGGTAAGAAAAGAGGTACAGAAACTACTTGATGCTGGCGTTATTTTCTCTATATCTGATTCTAAATGGGTTAGTCCTGTCTAAGTTGTACCTAAGAAGGGAGGTACTACAGTAGTAAAGAATGATAAGAATGAGTTGATTGCTACTAGACTTGTTACAGGGTGGAGGATGTGCATTGACTATAGGAAGTTGAACACTACTACCGAGAAAGACCACTTCCCACTTCCTTACATTGACCAAATGTTAGAGAGATTAGCCTGTCATAGTTATTTCTGTTACCTAGAGGGCTACTCCGGTTTCTTTCAGATACCCATTCATCCTGACGATCAGGAAAAGACCACTTTCACATGTCCATATGGTGTATTTGCTTATAGGAGGATACCCTTTAGTTTATGTAACGCTCCCCGCTACTTTTCAAATTGTATGATGGCCATATTTTCTGATTACATAGAGTCTATCATGGAAGTCTTTATGGATGATTTCAGTGTGTATGGTACTGATTTTGATGTTTGCTTGAGAAACTTGACTAAAGTTTTGCAGCGCTGTGAGGAGAGCAACCTTGTTCTCAACTGGGAGAAGTGCCACTTCATGGTTACTGAAGGGGTGGTACTTGGTCACCCGGTTAATGTTAAAAGTGTGCGTAGTTTTCTTGGTCATGCAGGGTTCTATCGCCGCTTTATTAAGGATTTCTCTAAAATTGCTCAACCTCTAACTCGGCTACTTCATAAAGATACACCTTTTGTGTTTACTGACGAGTGTGTTAAGTCCTTTGACAGGATTAAACAAGCTCTCATCTCAGCTCCTATAATCCGATCTTCGAATTGGAGCCTTCCTTTTTAGATTATGTGCGACGCCAGTGACTATGCAGTTGGAGCTGTTTTGGGGAAGCAAAAAGATAAGGTGTTACATGCCATTTACTATGCAAGTAAGACTCTTGATGATGCACAGATCAACTATGCTACTACGGAGAAGGAGCTTCTTGCAGTTGTCTATTCTTTAGACAAATTTAGAGCTTATCTTGTTGGTTCTAAAGTTATTGTTCACACTGACCATGCAGCTTTAAAATATCTTTTAACCAAACAAGAGGCTAAGCCATGACTTATTAGATGGATTTTGTTGTTACAAGAATTTGATTTAAAAATTCGTGAGAAGTCTGGTGCTGAGAATATTGTTTCAGATCATTTGTCTAGGATGAGATTTGCAGGAAGGGAGATTTTGCCCATTGATGACTCTTTTCCAGATGACCAACTTCTAGCTGTAGCTGCAAATACTCCATGGTTTGCAGATTATGCCAATTATTTGGTAGGAGGTATGCTTCCTCTTGATTTATCCTATCAGTAGAAGAGGAAATTTTTGCATGATGTGAAGCGGTATTTCTGGGACGATCCATATCTGTTCCGGGAGTGCGCAGACGGTATCTACAGACGATGTATTCCAAAGGGTGAGGTACATGCCATCCTTTCTCATTGTCACTCTTCTTCTTATGGTGGTCATCATGGTCCTTCTAGGACATTTGCTAAGGTAATGCAATCGAGTTTTTATTGGCCTACTATCTTAAAGGATGCTACTATTTTTGTCCGTTCTTGTGATGCGCGTCAAAGAATGGGTAATATATCGCAAAGGCATGAGATGCCTCAAACTGGAATCTTAGAGGTGGAGATTTTTGATGTTTGGGGCATTGATTACCAAGGGCCATTCCCTACTTCTCATGGGAATCAATACATATTAGTAGCTGTAGATTATGTTTCTAAATGGGTGGAGGCAATTGCCACCCCCACTTGTGATGCTAAATCTGTTATTAAGATGTTTCAGAAAATTATCTTTCCACGGTTTGGAGTACCTCGCGCGATGATTAGTGATGGAGGAAAGCATTTCAATGAGCGTCATCTTAATTCTCTCTTGAAGAAATATGGCGTTATACACCGTAGAAGATTGGCTTATCATCCTCAAACCAGTGGAAAAGTGGAGGTTTCTAACAGAGAACTAAAACAGATCTTAGAGAAGGTAGTAAGCAAGAACAGAAAGGATTGGAGTCGGAAGCTAGATGACACCTTGTGGGCTTACCGTACTGCATTCAAGACACCGATTGGAGAATCACCTTACCGTCTAGTCTATGACAAATCTTGTCATTTACCTGTGGAGCTTGAGTACAAGGCTATGTGGGCTATAAAGGAGCTGAATATGGATCCCTCACTGGCGGGTGAGAAACGACTGATGCGGTTGAATGAGCTTGATGAATTTCGACTGCATGCCTATGATAGTGCTCAAGTGTACAAGGAGCAAACGAATAAGTGGCATGCCAAGCATATTTTGCAAAGGGAATTTCATGTTGGTGAGAAAGTTCTCTTATTTAACTCTCGTTTGCGTTTGTTTCCAGGTAAGCTGAGGAGTAGATGGTCTGGACCGTTCACTGTTGCTGATGTGAACAAATCTAGGTCAGTTACACTGCAAACTGACAAAGGAGAGACCTTCAAAGTGAATGGGCAACAATTGAAAATTTACTATGAAGGAGCTCATGTTGGGGTAATAGAGGCCCTTGACCTCTTTGCCATTGATTCTTCTTACTGATGAGGAATTATGGTCGTGCAGGACTACAAAAACCAGCGCTACCGAGAGGCAGCTCGAACATTGTAATTTATCAATTTTTAATTAGGATTTAAATTTAAGTATTGCATTTACATTTGCTTTTTCATTGAACTTTGAGAGATGTGAGGAGTGGATTTTCATGAGTTTCAAGTGTTGTGTGTAGATTAAAGACGGAATTTGAAGACAGGATTCACAAACAACGAAAAAGGAGAGCACCAGCAGGTTCCTCGATCGAGTCAAGTGGGGCCCGATCGAGGCACCAACATCCTCGATCGAGTCAAGTCAGGGCTCGATCGAGGCACCACATGGTTAATTAAAATTCCTTAAAACGAGAGTTGACATGCTAGGATTTTGATTCCTCGATCGAGTCGCCCCAGGCTCGATCGAGGCACCATTCTGGACCGGGTTCCGCGTCTTCTGAACCGGCCGCTTTTCTCCTTAATTGCTATTATTATTTCAACTTCCTACTTCTTCCGTCATTCATGCTTGCTCTATTTTCGACTGCTTCCCCTCTTTCTCTCTTAAATCATCATCATTCATCATCAAATCTCCCATAAAACTTGTGTTTGTTTGCATATTAAGTGATTACATCAATCTATTGTGCTTATTTTTGCAATTTCATCGCTCTATTTACTAAGGTAAGTCCCGATTTGCCCTCTAATTGTTCCGGAAAATCTGAAATTTCTTGCTTAAATCTTGAGTTTATTGCTTTGAATCTTCCATTGCTCATATACAATTGCTATTTCCTTACTTTTTAGCCCTTTATTTGTTGAATTAAATGCCTAATTTGCTAATTTGGGAATTAGGGTTCTTCAAAATCCGGGTTAGATTGATGCATTAAATTGGTTAGAAATTGTGTTCTTATGCTTGGAATCTTCATTATTTTATATATAATCATGAACCCCTAGCTTTTTGGATGGTTTAATTGTGACTTTGGGTCTTAAAAATCGATTTTTCTACCCATATTTGCAAAAAAACGGGACTGCTTTTGCTTCATGGTTGGGGTGTGATTGTATACTTTTCTATTTTGCAGATAATGTCGTCTACTAGGTAAGGAAACAAGAGGGCACGGGAGAGGAGCGCTCCTATTCGTCAACCGGGGGTGGTGCCGGAGGTGGTAGAGTCTTCCGAGGAGGAGGATTTATCACCATTTGAAGATTATCCTTTTGTTGAGTTCCGTGACAAGGAGCAACGGAATAGGTTCGAGTTCTTGATGACTAAAACCATGAATGCCACTAGGTGTGTGGATCGGAAAATTTTGCGAACCTTCAAGATTGATGACATTATGTTGGGTATGTTTGTTGAGATTGGATTGCAAGGTCTTTTTCTACTACATGAGTTATCTTATCCTGCCTTGACTCTTGAGTTTTTGACCTCATATGCTTATTTACCTAATGACCATCTTATTCGGTTTAGATTGCTTAATGTAGAACGGTCTTTGACTTTTGACCGTCTTTCCGAAATTCTGAGGATTGATAAGCATATCGATGGGGATTTATATAATGGTAGTGGGATGTCTGCAG
The DNA here is from genome assembly GCF_048544455.1 of Silene latifolia. Lineage (NCBI taxonomy): Eukaryota > Viridiplantae > Streptophyta > Magnoliopsida > Caryophyllales > Caryophyllaceae > Silene > Silene latifolia. The sequence goes on from NC_133531.1 coordinate 105,276,940, forward strand.
TCCGATATTTCCCTTTGTTTACTAGCTATGCGGATGCAGACGTTAGTAGTATGTCTTTGTTGGATGTTCAACATGTTTGCCTTCGACATTTTCTACGGTATTTGAGCTACTTGCTTTACGGGAGACATGACAAGAGCAAGGCCTCCTCCTTAGAGGTCTTGATTCTAGCTAGTTACTTGAACCCATTTCAGGAGAGGACCTTCCAGTTTTCTCCTCCTGCTCTTGTTTGCCAAGCTTTTGACCGTATGACTGGGAGATATGGTGATTTAGATTGTGGTGCCCTCATTACTAGGATTGCTCGGGTTTTATGTGATTTTCGGGGAGATGACCCCTATGAGCCTAGGGATGACCATGACCCCTTAGCTGATGACGACCACATGCGTTACGATATTTCTTACATTGACATTAGGAACGGGAAGGATCATTATTGGAAGGTCCGGGGTCATTCTTACATGCTTTTGCCTTGTGGCCATTTGCCGGCTGTGGACCCTCTTGAGGAGAGTACAGCTAGGGAGAGGCCTCACCTGTCACTTATTTGATTCCACAGGACCTCTTGGTTATTTTTCCCAGTTCTAGCACTACTACTACCACTGGTAGGCGTCGGAGACGTCGTCAGCCTGCCACCCACTTACCTGGTTCCTTCTAGTCCACTCCTCTTCCTCCACCTCCTACAGCCTATCCTACCCAAGGCTATCACTTTGACCCAGTCCTTGCGAGAGAGGTGAGGATTCATGAGGGCATTAACACCGCATTAAATGAGTGGCGTATATGGGAGCAGATGGAGGCTATGACTCTTGCTGCGGGGGGGGGGGGACAGTACACGGGCACTTCTCCTAGCTACTACACCACACCTGGTGATGATAGCCGTGTCTTCCACCTTTATGGAGTGACTCCTGCTGAGTTTGGACAGTTTAGTACTGATTATGGTGCTTTGGGTCGTCCTTTCTACACTCCAGTATGTCCCCATCAGCCTTCTTCTGTCTTTCCCGAGGACGTGGGTGTTCCTTTATCGCAGCGTGGGCAGTTTGGTCAGTTTGGAGCTTCCACTTCTGCTGCAGCAGCTATTCCAGGAGGTGGCCGTAGTAGACGAGCCAGCCGTTCTAGAGGCCGTGGTACCCCTGCTACTGACCCTGAGCTGCTGGCTATGTATGCTGAGATTGATGACTTCGATGAAGCTAACCTTGATGATGATGATGGAGCTCAGTAGTGACAGTTGGTCACTACATCCCTCACTTTCCAGCTAGTTTGGGGGAAGCTTTTGCATTACAGCTGGTATTATCTTTCATGTTTTTGTTTTATTGCATTTCTTATTTTCCCTCTTCCCTTTGTTAGCTGTGTCCCATAGGTTGCTGGATTTTTGTGTGATTGCTATGTTGTAGGCGTCACAATGAGGACACTGTGACATTTAGGTTTGGGGGAGAGTATTAATTTATGTTGTGTGTTTATTTTATTGTTGTGTGAAAAACAAATCCAAAAAAATTGAAAATTTATAAAATACAAAAACATGTTTTATTTATTTTGAGTCGAGTCTTGGTGAATTGTTTTGCAATGATGATAATTTGCTTTGTCTTTGCATTTGAATCCCATCTAGTTGTCCATGTACATTGTTTTGACCCGTTAGCTATGATGAACAAAGCTCTTTACTCAAGTCTTGACCGTCACAATATGCCTTATGCCGAGTAAATTTGACTTTATTTTCTTGGTAAACCACTTAAATTTCTGAGGTCTTTAGAGCTTCCTAGGTCGGGAACATTAATAAACTGGTCTCATTGTTATTTAGGCTGAAGAGTGTGGTCTCCTTGTGGAATATGTAATATCAAACAGCATAAGTGTGACACTAGTTTCTTAGCTTTTGCGCGTTCATATGATTGAGTACATGAGGACAGGCGGTTCTTTTTGTTCAAATATGCCATACACTGCCCAGTTTTTGTTAGCCCGTTTGAACCATGTAGCCATTTTATATCCTATTTATTAGCTACATTCCAGAATTTGCCTACCTTTTCAAGACAGTCGCAGTTGCTTGAGTCTTTATTGTTATAGCTTCTTTGGTTGGGTTGGGACTTTTATTGTCATGTGGGTAGTAGCTATCTTTTTGTAGCAATTGTGTGACCTCCTATGTTGAAAAAGAAAAATATTATGAAGAAATGAAAAAAAAAAAGAAAAAAAAATAAAAAAAATCGAAAAAAAAGAAAAAAAAAAGCAAGCAAAAGAAAAGAAAAAGAAAAAATTTGCTTCATCAAGTTCTGTTAGGAGGTCATGAGTGGTAATTACTGGAGTCTAATGCACATTTGGAGAGTCTTTTCATTCTCTCATATGTTGTCAAAGTTGAGATGATTTCTCCAGTTGGATGATTGTTTTATATACTATTAGATTTGGCTATTGGTTTAGCGCTGCGACTACCGTCTGAGCCTCACATACCCATACGTGCTTTTGCACAAGCCACTTCTATACCCATGCCACTTTACCACCATTCTGTCCTTGATACATGTACTTGGTCTGTGTTGTGAATGCGCACTAGTTGGAGAATCTTCTATCACATTAGATTGCATGCAAGTTTCATAAGTTGAGTGAGTGTCTTTATTCTTTCTATCTTACATATATCTCACCCCTTATGAGTGCATGAGTGAAACCGCGATAATCCGACAAAATTGTCTTGCAAGGTTGAAAAGCATTTGGCTGAGTCTCGGTATCATGTCACATCTTGAGTAGAGCTGCGTTAATCTGTTATCCGTGCCTTTGAATTCGTTTTATTGGCACAATGTTTGGTCATTACTTTGTTATAGATATGGATAGCTGGGATTTGTATGTGCCTAGACATTTGCTCTGAGTTATTCATTCACCAGTTGTTTGTTTGTCCTTTGTTTGGGTTGATTGCTTTGCTTGAGGACAAGCAAATGTTTGGTTTGGGGGAGTTTGATGTATCACTTTTATATATACTTTCATAGCTCCTTTCATACCATTTTATATACCGTTTACGTGCCTTTATATCATTTATATGCCTTATTTAAGTGAATTGTCGATACTGCAGCTATTTTATGTTTTAATGTAGAAATGACGCATTACGAGGATAATCAAGCTAAGATGAGCATAGAGGAGATGGCATAGTGGAATACACGGAGCATGGCACGAAGAACGAGGTAGCATGAAGCCTAGAAGTGAAAGAAACGAAGAAATCATCTGTGAAGCTGGTTCCTCGATCGAGTCCCCTGAGGCTCGATCGAGTAATCGTCCTCGATCGAGTCACCTCAGGCTCGATCGAGGAACCTCTCTGGCAGATTTATTTCCGGATTTTCCTAAAACAGTTATTTGTATTATAAATTAGAATCTCGTACGTTATTATTAGGTTATGCTTTATTTTGCTTAGAACGGCTAAATACTCTCTAGCTTTTAATCTTTCCTTGCTACGGTACTAATATTTGTTCAATAATTAATCATTCAAGTTTATGTTATTCAATTATTGTTCTTATTTCATGTTTTTAATCATGTCTTCAATTATCATTATTGTTATTATTGCTTTAGTTATGAGTAGCTAAATTCCTCATCTAGGATGATGAAGGGGATCTAGGTTAAATTAGAAAGGGGAAATTGATTAATTGCTAGAGAAATCATATAAGTTGTCGTTTGATTATTGTTCTTATTCTAGTTAATTAACTTAGGCCTGAGTTGTTAATTAGTGTAGCGAATTAATCCTTTCACCGACCGGGTTAGAATTAATATAGTCTGCGATAATCAAATAGATTGTATCTAATTATAGCGATCACATGTTAGAATCGATCTAAAGGTCATAAATAGAATCGACCGATCTTATGACCTTAGACAGCTTGATAGATCTAGCAGTTGATTAAGAGACCCCATATAATTGACCTAGTGAACCGCAAATCCTAGACTTTTAATATTATTGTTTTAAACTCTTTTTAATTACTCGCAGTTAGTTGGTTAGATAACAAACAAAACAAACCCTCAAGAAAACGGTTAGCTTTAGACAATTTAAATATTTATAGACTGACTATTACCGCCTCCGTGAGGATTCGATACCTGTCTTACCACTAGCTATTCTTGTTAGTTTTGAGATAGTTTTATTTTGATTTGGTGATACGACTTTAGCCATATCATTGATTTATGGAGATGAACCTCCTCCTGAGATGGTTTACATCCGTGATAAGAGTGTTGACATAGAAGCCGAGTTGGATGCTTTGAAAGCTGAGATTTTCAGAGAGGAGCCAGTCAAAGTTTTTGATGAAGCTCCTATGACGGATGAAATTCCCTATTTCCTTCCTCAAGAGGATGACTTGAAGAATGATGAACATTGCTCATATTTTATATTATTAGACTTTGAGTTTGATGAGCATGAACTTTATTTGTCATTTATTTTCTATTGGACTATTTATTAGTGCTACTTATGCTTGTGTGTAGCACATGCGTTACTTTTTATTTAATGTTACACGCTTTAAATTGTATTGATTGTGATTTGTGTGTGCATTTATTTTAAATGCAGAATTTATGCTCGTCACATGGTTCCTAGATCGAGTGTCATGGGGCTCGATCGAATACCCACATGTTTTGGGTTTTTTACGTAGCCAGACGATCATAAGAATTGCGCGGTTGATATTTTCCCCTATTTTTGCAGCTGGTTTGGGGGAAACTCCTACGCTTTTACCAGATATTCTCTTCCCTAGTACCTTCTTTTATTGTATTATCTATTTCTTTTCCATCCCTTTTGTTAGTTGTCTCCTTCAGATTCCTGGAAATTTTTGTGTGATTGCTATGTTGTAGGCGTCACAATGAAGACACTGTGACATTTAGGTTTGGGGGAGAAGTTTATTTATGTTGTGTGATTTATTTATGTTGTGTGCTCTTTTAAATCAAAAATCCATAAAAAAATAAAAAAATTCAAAATACAAAAACATGCTTTTACTTTGTTTTAAGTCGAGTCTTGGTGAATTAAATAACAAAAACTGCGTTGTTTTTGCATTTGAATCCCAAATAGTTTTCCATGTACATTGTTTTGACCCGTTATCCATAGAAACAAAGCTCATAATTCAAGTCTTAACCGTATTGACATGCCTTATGCTAATTAGATTTGACACAATTATGTTGGTAAACTACTTAAATTCTGAGGTCTATAGAGCTTCCTAGGCCAGGAACATCAATAAACTGGTCTCATTTATCAATTAAGCTTGAGTGTGGTTTCTCTTTGTGGAATATGTAATATCAAACTGCATAAGTGTTGTTGGAGTATGTGTCCTCAACAATAGTGCGATCACATGTTTAAATCTCAAGTTAAGAATACATAAGGGATGATTCATTATATAGTCAACCGATCAACATTAATCGGTAATGATTAGCTAACTAGAGTTTAACATTACTGTCGTTTGACGGTGTTGATCCCTTAAGGTCACACCTATAGGACAATTCCCTTAATAGATAAGTTGATTAATTGTATATCGATACAATTTGATCAATTCCTTAAAATTGAACAATTGTTTGTGAGTGAGAATATTTATATCTTATTTTAATTTGATTAAATATGATTTATTTTAGTAATTAAAAGATTTCATTACTAAAATTGATCATTGTTTATGAAACAATTGAGATATGAATGAATGGTTAATAGTAATTAAAAATGTTGTGAATTATATTAGCATGACCCATTTTATACCATGTAATAGCGAATTACTAGACAATTTACTATATTTAATTTAATTAATTGTATAATGATATTTAATATGTTACATATGCATCCCCCTACTACTAAGAGAATAAAAACTCTTAGTAGTTTTTCCGCCTAAGAAAATAACTCTAAAAACTATATATGGAAACAATATTACATTTATATTTACCTCTTTTACAAAAAAAACAGTTATTATCCCTAATTTATTACGTAGTATACAATCATTTCCATAAATGTTATCCATCAGTTACACTCTAAAGTTACGCAAATCTCCTTTTTATAGTATTATCCTTCATCAGTTAGACTCAAAATATGGTTTTCTATGACGTAACAAATTTTTATGTAAATAAAAAATAAAAATAATAAATATTAGTTAATTATTTGTAAATTGTCTTTTTAAATGCGTAGTATACTGTTTTTACCTGTTTTCGTTATAAGGCAATACGCATTTTAATTAGATCTTACATCACTTAATTTTATTTTATGTCATATCATATAACGATATAACATTATATTGTTATTTTTAATGGTAATGTAAAAACAGTTTCAGACAAAAATAACTTATAAAGTGTCTTTTAATGGTGATAAACTTTCGTTTTCTATCTCTTACTAAGATTATATTTAGTACTCCGTACATTATAACATTAAACTCCAAGTATAGTTAATTTATACAATTAATTTAATAAGAAAATTTCTTTATAAAACAAATCTAAAAAATACCGTGCTGTAGCACGGGAACTATACTAGTTAGAATTAATTAAAAAAATGCTACATGCTACATGTGACACATTGTATGACAAATGACAAATGACAAATTGACAAAATAAAATGGATGTCCATTTTATGTAATGGAACGAAATGATGGAGGGATTAGAGGATAGTGGGTGATTTATTTTAATAGTTAAAATAAAATCATGATCACTCTATTTACCTAGCCTTACATACCTAAGGTTTAGAGAAGAGAAAAAGAAAAAGCAAGAAGATATTATTATCATTAATATAAGATTACTACTGTAGTAATAGAGATATTATTAGAATCCTTTTAAGGTTTCAAAATACACTAATCTAGTTAATTAGTATATTATTTTAAGGGACTTGTTTTGGGTGAAACGAAAGGAGGATCTCAATATTTGGGATTTTTGGAGTATCATCCATTACATTTAAGCTCAAGAACAAATAAGGAAGGTGTCCTTATTTGTGCCCAATTTTTCAAATCAACAACAATGTAAGAACCATTGTTCTCTTATTATATATCAAATTTAGTTATACATGCACTAGATCTTAAGAACACATATTAAAATGTTAATTAGTTCATCATTAGAAATGTCTAATAATAGGTATATGAACCTAACAATAAAATTATATATTTTCCGCAATTTTTCTTAAGTTGGTTATGTTTTATTATAAATACCTAATATCGTACCCTAGTTTATTTACACTTTATTTTACTTCGAAAACCCTAAAAACTCTTAGTTTAGTTTATTGTTCGGATCTTCTACCTTGTTCTTCATTATTATGGTACTCTTTAATCATTCCTCAGTTATTGTTATTATTATTATTATTATTATTATTATTATTATTATTATTATTATTATTATTATTATTATTATTATTATTATTATTATTATTATTATTATTATTATTATTATTATTATTATTATTATTATTATTATTATTATTATTATTATTATTATTATTATTATTATTATTATTATTATTATTCAATCGTTATTCATCTTTTATTGTTCATCATGTTTCTTACTATTGCTATTGTTGTTATTCCCTTTAGTATGAGTAGCTAAATCATTTATCTAGGGTGAAAGGGGATCTAGGTTGTTAGAAAAGGGGTTACTTATGAATTGATTGTTAAAATTGCTTTTTATTGTTGTTTAATTATCATCTTAAATCTAGTTGATTAATTACTGATCAGAATTGATTAATTAGTCTTGCATAAACTACGATTATCACCGACAGGGTTAAGACTAGTATAGACCACGATAATTGAACTAGACCGACTTAATAATAGCGATTGCATGTTAAGTTAGATCTAAAAAGACATATTAGAATCGACCGATCATATGAATTTCAATAATATAAATTGCTCAATCAATGAATTAAATCTTACTCTTTGATGACTACCTAGTGAACGCGATCCCTAGACTCTTTAATATTATTGTTATTCATCCTTTATTTACTTTGCAATTAGCGGTTAGAAATCAAACCAAACAAACCTCAAAAAATTGGTTACTTAAAGACAGACTTAAATATTAACAAACTAGAATAATTACCTCACCTCTCTTTGGATTCGACCCTTCATTTAGCTAGCTATTAGTTAGTAGTAATTTAGGTTTACTTTGATTAAGGTGATACGACTTTAACCTTATCATGTACCAAGGCTTATAAATTGTATAATAAACGAACTATGAAAATGGAAGAAAGTGTACATGTCATATTTGACGATTCTAGTATTTTTCATTCTAATACGGAGGAAGAGGATGAAGAAGATGAGGAGGAATATGAGCTTGGAATGATACGGCAGGATATGGATGGTGTACACGAAGTAAATGAGGAAAGGAACCTGGCCAAGAAACACGGGGGACAGATATACTTACTGTAACACCTCCTTCTTACCCGGCCAAGGTAATTTGGAGATGTTACCGTCTCGGTTTCCTGAGGCAATGAAATCGGAATTACAATTAAGAAACTTTATTAAATAAATAACAAGTCTAGTTGTTAGATATATAAACTAATGAATAAATGAAATACAACTCGTCTATGACTATGTCAGCTACCTAATGATTATGTACTCGACTCCAAGGTCCGTAGCGCCGCCTGAATCCCGATCACGTCAACAAGAAAATCTGTATTAAACCTGCTCCCCATATGATCGGAAATATCATATGGATTGAAACAGGCCACCTCGAAAATAGGTGACAATTACACAAATAGACAAACGTCAGTTTCAATAAATAAATAAAGTGTGACTCAACTTAAAGTGTGTGAGCATGCAACATGACTATAACATGAATGAACCGCTATCAAACAACCCCAGGCAAACCGACAACCACACTGGTACCGCGACACGCACAAACATAACAACAACCACAAACTAGACCGGGCCACGCCCAGACGTATCGGGTTCGGAAGCCAACCGGCTCCCCTGCCAGACGTCGTGTCTCAACGACACGAGTCCCTCCGTAACTCAAGCCATTAATATGCACATCCCTATTGGAGTGGGAAGCTCTAAGAGGCGACTTAAGCGTACGAATACAATAGTGCAAGATACCACACAATATGCCAATTACCGACTCCTCAAGTCATCTTAACCAATATCATGGTATATGCAATCCAAGCAACATACTTATCGCCTTAATGATACTATTAATCACTAAACATGTTATAATGTAATTACTCTAATTATGTGACACTAATTACAACATTAACCACAATACATGTAATGACCACATTATTACCGAGTAGGATTAACCTACCTTTTTGAATTCTTCATAAGAAATCCGAAACCACCAACATCCATATCATAAAACTATCCCATTCTACATAATTCCATAACAACTATCACAAAGCATCCTACAACAACTAATACTACGAATTAACCCATTATTATTATCCATTAATTACTCTTAATACTAATTAAAATGCTAATTTACATTACCCATGAAAATTCCCCAAATTCTAGGGTTTACTCTTAAAACGAATTATCCAAATTAAAGGGAAAAAGGTAGTATAATACTCACCGAGTGATAAGGAACAAGAATATGTGAATAAATCTTTCAAATTCTTCACCCATAAATGTAGATCTAGGATTTAGAGAATGCGGGATTGTAGAGAAAGGTAGGAGGGTTTAGAGATAAGGAATTAGGGTTTCGAAATGGGAAAAACCATAAAATAGGATATACTACCTTTTTCCCTATGAGGGATTATAGGGTCAGGATCCGGTGAGAACCACAAACATAATGAGAACCGTGAGAACCCTTACTATATCATCATCAAATCTTATTCTGAAAGTTTTGATGGATCATTTACCTTTAATTTAGTTTATTCTAACACATTTTTAGTATAGCTAAACAAAAACAATTTGTTTTTATTAACAAAATATAAAATTAATGTACAAAAATACAATTAGGTATACTAAAATTGCTATAGATGCACGGAAACCAACACTAGGTGCATGAAAATTGTTACATGCATGAAAATGATTACTAGGTGCATGAAAATATCAGGCTCTAGGTGCACGAAAACGAGTTCTAAGTACGTGAAAATTGTTAGATACATGAAAAATGATTACTAGGTGCTTCAAAATTAATAAAATGTTTCGCTTCTCGATTCCGGTTAATAATTTATACTTTTTGGACCAAGAAATATGTTAACTACACATAAAACTCTATGCTGAATCCAAATATGTCGTTATTTTTTAGAGAAAAAAACCATTAAGGCGGAGTTCTCACGGTTCTCACTATGTATGTGGTTCTCACCGGATCCCACATATATATATATATATATATATATATATATATATATATATATATATATATATATATATATATATATATATATATATAGATTTGGGATCCTATGAGAACCAACAAGATAATGAGAACCATGAGAACCACTTATAATTGAACTAAACAATGTAGCTAACGCCATTACCCAAACCCGTCCATCATTTTCATTTTACAACTTCCCCTTTTCACTCATCTCCCTTTCTCTCTCTTCGAAAAACATCGTTCCAGATCCTTCCTCCATTTTCGAGCGTCACAAATATTCCGATCAACTTCCTCGTCCATCAAAATCTTCGACGCTTTTTCCAAAGAATGCATCCTGGTAATTCAACGAGGTAAACTTCCGATATTCATGATTAATTTTTTAGCGAAATTAGGGTTTCTGTGTTTCTGTCTTTGCAATTTTTATGTCGCCTAAATTAGTTGAACTTAAGCCTTCATTAATTTGTTATAGTCGGAATTATGAATTATGTTTGTCAAATTAGGTACATTAGTTGAAATCATGAAATTAGGGACTGATTTTGCGAAATTAGGGTTTCAGTGTTTCTGTCTTTGTAATTTTTAAATTTGTCGACCATATTAGTTAAATTTACGCCTTCATTAATGTGTTACAGTCGGAATAATGAATTATGTTTGTTAAATTAGGGTTTTGGTGAGTTAGATTGGGGAAACTTGGAAATGAGGGTTGGCAGATTCTTAGTTGAAATCATGAAATTAGGGACTGAACTTCCAAAATTTTTGCTAATTACGCTAATTCATTGTCCTTATATGGCAGATTCTTAGATTTGTAGTCTTGTTGTTTACATTTTCTCTAATTAACCTAATTACGCAATAATCAAACCCTGATTCCCCATGTTGTTGTTGATGTTTGTTGCTGATTTTCTACTGAAATTGTTTAAATCTCAAGCTCAAACAATGCATACTAAGTAAAGCTACTAACGTTAGTAACTATTACACTGAGTCAAATAAATTTTTACATATTTTCTCCATTTACAAGTATTCCTTCTTTTCAATTCTGCATACAGAAACATTAAAAAATGGAAAATTGGTGCAAAGGTTGGGTAGTCAATCGCGAGGAAGTAGAACAAGAACTTTTTATCCAACATTATGTCAAAGAGAAAACTGAGTCTCTGACTTACCTTGGTCAAGTTACCAAAGTGGAGTTCACTGATCGTCACAATCAATCAAGAAATGATGTCTTAAATGATCCAAATCTTGTGTTAGAAATCTTCAATCACCTTGATAAATGCTCTGATAGGGCAAGCATGGCCAATGTCTGCAAATTGTGGGCTAAACTTTGCGATTTAATGACATTAATGGCGTGAGGATAGTGCGTAGTCGTGGTAGACTAATTTCCAAAATATGCAAGTGTTTTATGACGGGTAATATGGCAGCCAAATTCGTCATGCATGTTCACCAACGAAGAAATGTTTTTCAGAACACCCATCTCAATCCACTTAATGACAGTCAAATTAAGCAAGTTGATGAGATGTTGCGGGATATGCCACCTTTGTTACATGAAGAAGCGAAAGCAATAGCAACACCCTTACTAGCTCGTCGAAGGTTCTCTTATGTTGAAGTTGTTGATTTGACGTAGATCTATCATAAGTTTGTACAACTTTCTGGCCAACGTACTGTATTTGTACTTAGGCCACTTAGGGTATTGAACGTTAAGGTTTAAATGTTCCTTTTTGTCAAGCTTTACTAATAATTATGTAATTAGTTTTGGCATTTTGGATAGTAGAAGTTGTTATGAATGTTGGTTTGACATATATATATATATATATATATATATATATATATATATATATATATATATATATATATATATATATATATATATATATATATATATATTATATTTTTGGTTTGACTTTCACAGCTTATGTTCTTTCATTTCCCAATTTTACTTATTTTTCATCTGTATTCATCAAGTTGTATTATGCTTTTCACCATTAACTGTGAAATGTTGCAATCTACCTTCATTATAAACATGTGATTTGTACAACAGTTTGTCTTTCAACTGTCTTTACAATATCCCTCAAATGATTGATAGATATGGGGCGAAAGAGTGTTGCATCCAAGAAAAAAGTTCTACTAAAAGGAGGTCGGTCAGTCAAAGATTATTTTCCAGCAAAATCGAAAGCTGCAACAACTGATTCTGTTGACCCAAGCAATTTGAGTAAGAAAATCGGTTTACTCTTGCACATTCATGAAAACAAAATTCCTTATCAGTACATGACGTAGCGTTGCACATGCATGAAAGAAAAATATATGTACATTATACAACCCTACACCTGCATGAACTAATTAACATTAACTTTGACAGCCTCACAAAATACAACCTCACCTTACTATGAGGAATAAGGGAAAGGGTTGAGGGTTGGATTAGGCGAATCCGCGGTAGCGGTCCGCCTAATCCAGCCCTCAACCCTTTCCCGTCCCGTTATAGGATACCCGGCAACATATGTTTATTAAAGAACCGTGTACATGCATGACAAAGCAGGGTATATGCATTAAACAGTCTTCCACATGTCTGAAAAATAAGGGAAAGGGTTGAGGGTTGGATTATGCGGATCCGCGGAAGCGGTCCGCCTAATCCAACCCTCAACCCTTTCCCGTCCCGTTTTAGGATACCCTGTTGGAATATGTGTCCTCCGACAATAATGCGATCACGACTGTTGATCATGATGATCACATGTTTAAATCTCATTATATAGAATACAATTGGGAAGTAATTTTGTTACTGTCAACTGGTCAACATATATCGGTAATGATTGGCTGACTAGAGTTTGACATTACATCGTCGTGTGACGGTGGTGATCAGTTGACCCCCTAGGTCATACCTAAAGGGCAATACTCTTAATTGATTATTTAATTAATCGTATAATGTTGCGAGTTAATTAAATTACTTGAAAATTGACGGACGATTTTGGAAGTAAAATTTACGTATCATATTGAAATGTGATTAAATAAGATACGGTCTGAGTAATTGAATTGTATCATTACTCAGATGAAATAATTGTTTAATATAACAATTAAATTGGATGAATTGTTATAAATACAATCAGTTGTAATTTATAAATGGTAAAATATTTTGGCACAAGTAATTATAAAATTACTAAGTCGATTTTTGTATGTGACGTATTTTTGATAATACGTTGATTTTTAATATGTTAAAAATACATAACAAATTTATGTTACATGTGACATGTGACATATTGAGAAATTGACAAAAATAATATGGACTCCATATTATGATTATACCGAAATTAGTGGGGTATTAGGTTAATATTGTGTTGATTAATTTATTAAGTAAACATAATGATTACCTAATGGTCTAGCCATGCAAGCCTATGAACATTGTTAAGAGCAACAATTTCATGCATTGGCTCACCCATAAAGCCCCCCTCCACCCGGTTTTTGATGACAAAAACCATCATTGGTTTTTCATCTAATTTTACCTAATATTACACTAAAATGTGTTAGTAAATTCATTCATATCATCCAAAATTAGTATTTTAGAGAGATAAAAAGCTCTCTATTTCTCCCTCCTAAAACCGAAAATATACAAGTGTTAAATAATATTTTTGGTTCAATTTTCTTCTTGATTAATATTATACTAGTATTTATAATATTAATTAAATTAAGAGGAGCCTTGGGTATAAAGCTTAGGGAGAGATCTTATACTTAGATCTTGTTCATCCATAAGGAAAAGCTCAAGATCAAAAGAGAAAGGTGATCTCTTTTGTGCCCTTAAATCCGAAATCAACAATGTAAGGACATGATTTCTCTTCTATTATATTATTTGTTTGCATGCATAAAATCCGTTTTAATTTTATGACAAATTAATTTAGACATATATGAGTATGTTAATATGTATATGAATCTACATTTCCTTCAATCGGTATCATGAGCCAAGGTTGTTTGCATGCAAATTGGTTAAAAGTTTTTCCGAGTTATAAGAATAACAAATAAAACTTGTAAAATTTGTGTTATTATGATATATCACGAAATTATTACATGCATGTTAATATTTCTGGTCCTAAAATGTTTTAGGATATTTTGGTTAATTTTTCGGATTTTTATTGTTCATAATTTACAATAATGGCATTTAAATATGATTTTATGAGTAAAAATGTCATTTTTGGTCTAAAATTAGCTATACTTCGAATTTTCACTTGGTTTTTGGATATGTTGTCACATATATTATTTTGAGATAACCTGTAAGTTTTCATAATTTTTGGACTTGTTATGCTCGAAAAATGAATTTTTCATTATTAAATTCGGATTTAGGTGAAAAATAGGTTAATATGAGTTAAATTTCGAATCTGGTCATAGAAAATTAATATGTTGTCACATGCAATTTTACAAGATGTGTGTAAAATAATTGGCTATAAAGAAGTCTTTTTGCATGATTTATGAATTTTTGAAGAAAAATAGCATAAATAGTGACATTATTAGTGGAAAATTAATAAAACATAATCTATGACTTAGGAAAAACGTCTAATGTTGCATTTTATTATAATTTTTAGATCTAAAATTGAAAAGTTAATGAAAATAATTTTTCCATGTTTTTATGATTATTTTATTAAAAATCGATAAACCGCAACATTGTTTTTCCGGAAAAATTTCAAAATTTTTTAACCTAAGATTTTGAACATTATGAGTGTCATGGAAATTTTCCAGAATGTTCATGAGTTTAAATTTCAAATTTTGAATTTATTTGAAATTTTGTGATTTATTTGAAGTTTAATAGCTTATTTTTGTAATTTTGGTCCATTTATGAACAAATTTGTAAATAAAGGTTAATTATGGTCAAATTATTAGTGAAGACTAAATTTTGAGTCCTAAGAGGTTAGGGTAATTAACTTATGCATAAATATGAGTTTATGTATTTTTGTGATTATAAAAATGTTGAAATCACGCAAATCCGTAAAAACCGAGTAATATACGATATTGGCTAATTAAAAGGCGATTTAGCATAAAATTGAGCATGTTCATACATATTATAATGCTGCATTTTCTTTATGATTGTCATAATTTTTATTTATGTAATTTTTGAATTATGTAATTTTACTTAGTATGGCCTTAGATTTAATTGGTATTTCCCGAAATGTATGGGAATATCGATTCGGTTGTATTTTTATTGTGATCTCGTATCACCGTTTTGTAATTTAATAGATTTTTTTTTTTTTAGTTACAAATGTATAATAGGAAATTATGTAATTTATTATGTAATTTTATTAATTCCGGAGTTCCAAAAGACGGATTTCTTCAAGAATGGCGATACATAAAGACGGTGTTACCTCGAGATGTGTGCCACAACCGAAGTTCAAGGGACCAATGGAGTTGGTTTCCGAATATGTAATAGTTAAATAGTTTTTCTATTTTAGGAAAGGCCATACTAGGATTTATTTATCTTTATGCTTGCATTTTATTTTATGTCACATGCATCGCTAAATCGCCATAACTAAACATGCATTGTCTTTTTATCGAGTTTATCGACCGTGTCAATTAGAATTATCGTAGTTCACCGCTTTAGTTCACTTAAAACGTGATAGATAATAAATTGACATGACCTCTCGCTAAAACTATCAATTGAGACATAGCCTTACCAAATAGTAGAAACCATGAAAACCTATTTCGTGAGGGAGTGCACTCGGCCACACCGGGTACAAACCTTGTTACGTAGGGGAAGTGGGTGATGAATGTTAATCCACCGAATTCATGTTGATGAGGGATGTATCGGCCCCACCGTGCCCAAGTTAATGTGGGTTTGGATCATGGACACATTTATTCGAAATTTGGATTGAACTCAACAAAAGTATTTGATAAGGGATGTATCGGCCCCACCGTGCCCTTGTCGATGTGTTTTGGGCTATAGATAATTGTTAATGTAATATTATCGACCAAGAGTTCTAAAAGTAGAATCGATTAAACGTTAATCCACCGAGTTATATTGATAAAGGATGTATCGGCCCCACCGTGCCTAAGTCGATATGAATTTGGGTCTTGGAATCATTTATCTAGTTGGGTAGAGGTCACTAGAAAAATGCATATAACTTGTTTAAATCATACATTTTTACGAGTATTATTAAAACGACAATTGTTTTACTCCTTATATTTTGTTTTGTAGACCACTTCTTTTTCATAACAATGGCAACACCAACACCAACCCCTAATGCTACACCTCTCGCTACTTCATCTTGGCTCCGATCCTTTATGGATCGATGTAAACTTGAAAAGAATGGGTCAAATTTCTCCGATTGGGATGCCCAACTCAAATTAGCCGCCGAAGGTGACGACAAGCTTCGTTACCTTACCGAGGCCTCTCCACCCGAACCCTCCACTAGGTCCACCGCGGCCACTAGGGAAGCATATGAGGCTTACCAAAAGGAGTCCGCCGCAATGAAAAATGTCTTGATATTTGCGATGGAGGCGGACCTCCAAAGGAGAGCCTTCAAAATGGGCAATGCTAATGAGATTTACTCCAAACTTGTGACCATGTTTTCACAAACTCCGCGGATCGTCCAATATGAGGCGGCCGCGGCATTCTTTGATCTCGACTTCAAAGAGGGCCAAAAGGTTAGCCCTCATGTGCTCAAACTCATGGAGCTTGTCGAGACCTTGAAAATTCAAAAGGTTGAAATCCCCAAAGAACTCATCGTAGATAGGATTCTACACTCCTTGTCCAAAGTCAAGGCATATGTGCAATTCCGGGTGAATTTCAACATGCAAGACAAGGACGTGTCTCTTGAGGAGTTGCACAAGTTACTTGTGCAAGCCGAGAGGGACATGGGGTTAAATGTGAACCCTCCCAAGGATGTGCTTAACATGAGCACAAAGAGTAAGGGGAAGTTCAAGAAGAGTGGAAGAAAGGGTAAAAAGCAAGCTCCCACATTCACCAAAGCTAAGTCTTGTGAAGCTAGCACCTCCAAAGTCAAGAAGGGTCCTCTTGATAAGTGCCATTATTGTAATGGCATGGGACATTGGAAAAGAAATTGTTCCAAATACCTTGGTGATATCAAAGCTGGAAAGATCACTCCAGTAGGTAAATGACTAACCTTCTTTTATGTTTCTAAATGCAACTATGGTATTATGATGCAAAGTTGTGATAATGTATCTCCCTTTTTTATTGAAAATAGGGCCTCCACCAAGCAAAGACAAAGGAAAAGAAAAGCAAGCATAAGAAACCATGGAGAAGCTAAGGATAGCTTTTATGAAGCTTTGTTTTTCATTGTCTTATTTTAAGTTATGTTTTGGATTCTAGAACTTTAAGTTTCCGTGTTCGACATGGAAAAGTATTTTGGATAATGAGTTGTATTTTGGATGATGGTGACTTGGTTTGCAACCCAAGTCACCCGTTTTATCATTTATCCTTTTAATGTTCTAAAATTCATCTTTAAATGCTTGCGTTTTGAAACATAAGATCATTCACTTAAAGGTGATCTAATAGACAATTATAATGACGGGTTTCATTATATGTCCACATGCTTAAGGCTTGTGTATGATCATTTATGAAGCGATTTTGAGTCTATGAACTCTCTTAAAGGTATGTCAATCACCAAGTACACATATGAAATCAATTACTATTAGTCTATCCATGAGATAGTTCTCCTTATACTTCAACATCATTGATTAGTGTCTCATATGCTATCTTTGAATATATAGTGTATTTATTCTAAAGATAGAGTGGGAGAAAAATGAGGACACAACACACAAGGCAAGATTAAAATTGTGTACTTGTGTAAATAAAGATCTACGCAAGAGAGAATGATTTGAATGAAGGTATATTTATTTACATAGTATGCCGAATAGATGAGATCTATGGTCTCAAGTTAGTTCTATATGACTAAAGAGACCAAGTGTAGTAATCATAAGAGAATATTCTCAAGATAACTACACGAGGAGACCAAAAGAAGGTTTTGGAAGAAAATGACTAATGTAAAGTCTTAACAAGTTTTTGACTAAGTTTATGAAACATTTGACCAATAGTTTCAACCTTGAGATTTACTTAAGAGCCTAAATGAATCAAAGTTACATACTAGTTATGATCGAGTTGCAAAGAATGATATACCGATATCTTCAATGGCCAAAGTTCTAACCACGCAAATGTCATTGCTTAACCTCCCTATGAAATGGTTAAACCTCCTTCCAGAAGGGTATTTGTGAAGGACGTATTCTAGATATTGTTTATACTTGAATAATGACATTGCTACACATCATTGTGACATGAGTGTGTTGGAGATTTAAAATCTCTTTCCGTAAGGTTAAGATGAGATCACTTCAAAATAGGTATTTTGAAGGGATATGATGGGAACATATATGGTTCTATCTTAATAACTTGGCAATGCAATTTATATTTCAATTCTTGAATAAATTTCGATCGAGAAGTCAATTTCGAAATATGTAGAATTGAGTGGGAGTTAGGAAATTCTCATGTGAAGACATGGAATTTAGTGGGAGTTATCATCTTTTGAATTTTTACGACTCATCACTCATTAAAGAATGACGAGCTAATACCTTCTTGACTTAAAGAAGCAATTGAGTTTTCAATTCTGGATGAAAATGGACAATGATGAATCCAATTACATCAAAGGATGTTGGATTAGTATTAAGAGATACACATCGTATCAACATTCACATAGGTTATTCATGTAGATGAAAATGGAATTGCCATTAGCAGTCATGGTCGTTCATTGAACCTATGAACGGTTGATCTCATGATTATTAGTAACTAATGTTTCCGCCATTAAAATAATCATGTACATGTCCAATTATAAATCATATGCATAAGAGCATGATGATTGATTGGTGAGCCATAATAGAAACGTCATGCATTCTCAAGTAGAATCCGATGAGCGATTTCAGTGTTTGACGGAATGTTCTATTATGTGTCAAGAGGTTGCACATATTATAGAAAATCCGAGCACATATGAGGATTTATGAGAATCCCAATTCTTTTAAGCCTAGAAAGAGAAATGAGAAGTTTTGGAAAAATGCTTAGTTGAATAAGAGGTTATTCAAAAATCAATCTTTCCTAGTTAAGCTAGGACTTGTGAGAAGTGCTAAGCTAAATAATCTTGTCAATTGTTACAAGATTCTACAAAAACATATACCTAGTACATTGGGTGTAGATGGAGTACTTGATCAGTACAAGTTATATCATTCATCACAAATTCGTTCGTTATGAGATAATCGATAAGAAAGTTCTTTCAAGTTAAAGAACCGAAACCAAGGTCGGGAACCTTGATGTGTACTTGGTAAGATTCATGTTATGAGAACATGAATATGAAGGAAATTGCAAGTGTAAGAAGTTTGAACACATGGACACATGAGATGTTAAACTTCTATTGCAATCAATAAGTGTTTACACTGACAATATACATCACAAGGTTGTAATGTGATATTGACTACCCGAGTGTGATGTCGACATTTGTCGTTTGAGTTATTATTAACTCACCTTGTACATTGTTATATCCAAACGGGTTGTAGAGACAATTGAACCCCGTTAAAGTGAACATGGATTAACATCGTTTTTGCCCATAGTTACTTATATGAGGTGACGTCTCGAAGTGACTAGAGTGTGATGCGATTGATGGCAAGTTCAAGTGCCATAGAGTCATGTGAGATGACTAGTCGATCACATAGGCAGATTGTTAGGAACTTTTTGTCGGGCCTAATGACCGCTTATAGAGTTCTGGCAAATTTATATAGCCTGGTCGTGGCGAGAGCTACTATAGTATTCTAATGAGTCGATTCTTTTGACTAAAGACTATTCGCCTAAGATGGCACGATTTGATTAACTTTGATTTGTGTTACTACGACCTTCGTAAATGGGGTCAAATGGGCATATTTTGGGTTATGATGGTGTGGCTAGTCGAAGGGAATGAGTGCGATAGGAATTGTCCACCCCTAGTCGTGTTATAACAATATCTCGGGGCCACTCGAGGAGTAATGAATCTGAAATGCGTGGCCACGCTCGGATGGCATCCGAGTGGATCAAACCGGTCAATCAGTTATTCTCCAGATCGAGGAAACCACTCTCGATATGATCACTTGCAAGTACGACCTGAAAGACACCTTGCATTGAGTGGGAGATAGTAATAGGACAAGAGAATTGGTGACGCACACTTGTCGAGGACAAGTGGGAGATTGTTGGAATATGTGTCCTCCGACAATAATGCGATCACGACTGTTGATCATGATGATCACATGTTTAAATCTCATTATATAGAATACAATTGGGAAGTAATTTTGTTCTCACAAACTAGTCAACATATATCGGTAATGATTGGCTGACTAGAGTTTGACATTACTGTCGTGTGACGGTGGTGATCAGTTGACCCCCTAGGTCATACCTAAAGGGCAATACTCTTAATTGATTATTTAATTAATCGTATAATGTTGCGAGTTAATTAAATTACTTGAAAATTGACGGACGATTTTGGAAGTAAAATTTACGTATCATATTGAAATGTGATTAAATAAGATACGGTCTGAGTAATTGAATTGTATCATTACTCAGATGAAATAATTGTTTAATATAACAATTAAATTGGATGAATTGTTATAAATACAATCAGTTGTAATTTATAAATGGTAAAATATTTTGGCACAAGTAATTATAAAATTACTAAGTCGATTTTTGTATGTGACGTATTTTTGATAATACGTTGATTTTTAATATGTTAAAAATACATAACAAATTTATGTTACATGTGACATGTGACATATTGAGAAATTGACAAAAATAATATGGACTCCATATTATGATTATACCGAAATTAGTGGGGTATTAGGTTAATATTGTGTTGATTAATTTATTAAGTAAACATAATGATTACCTAATGGTCTAGCCATGCAAGCCTATGAACATTGTTAAGAGCAACAATTTCATGCATTGGCTCACCCATAAAGCCCCCCTCCACCCGGTTTTTGATGACAAAAACCATCATTGGTTTTTCATCTAATTTTACCTAATATTACACTAAAATGTGTTAGTAAATTCATTCATATCATCCAAAATTAGTATTTTAGAGAGATAAAAAGCTCTCTATTTCTCCCTCCTAAAACCGAAAATATACAAGTGTTAAATAATATTTTTGGTTCAATTTTCTTCTTGATTAATATTATACTAGTATTTATAATATTAATTAAATTAAGAGGAGCCTTGGGTATAAAGCTTAGGGAGAGATCTTATACTTAGATCTTGTTCATCCATAAGGAAAAGCTCAAGATCAAAAGAGAAAGGTGATCTCTTTTGTGCCCTTAAATCCGAAATCAACAATGTAAGGACATGATTTCTCTTCTATTATATTATTTGTTTGCATGCATAAAATCCGTTTTAATTTTATGACAAATTAATTTAGACATATATGAGTATGTTAATATGTATATGAATCTACATTTCCTTCATACCCGCCCCCTACTTTAAATCCCGTCCCCAAAAAAGGGTTCACTCATCCCCTCTAGGGTGTCTTTTGGTCTCGCAGCCGTTAATGTGAGAAGGGAAAGGGTTGAGGGTTGGATTAGGCGGATCCGCGGTAGCGGTCGGCCTAATCCAACCCTCAACCCTTTCCCGTCCCGTTTTAGGATACCCGACCCCCTGCTTTAAATCCCGTCCCCAAAAAAGGGTTCACTCATCCCCTCTAGGGTGTCTTTTGGTCTTGCGGCCGATAATGTGAGAAGGGAAAGGGTTGAGGATTGGATTAGGCGGATCCGCGGTAGCGGTCCGCCTAATCCAACCCTCAACCCTTTCCCGTTCCGTTTTAAGATACCCGGCCCCCTACTTCAAATCCCGTCCCCAAAAAAGGGTTCACTCATCCTCTCTAGGGTGTCTTTTGGTCTCGCGGCCGATAATGTGAGAAGGGAAAGGGTTGAGGGTTGGATTAGGCGGATCCGCGGTAGCGGTCCGCCTAATCCAACCCTCAACCCTTTCCCGTCCCGTTTTAGGATACCCGGCCCCCTACTTTAAATCCCGTCCCCAAAAAAGGGTTCACTCATCCCCTCTAGGGTGTCTTTTGGTCTCGCGGCCGATAATGTAAGAAGGGAAAGGGTTGAGGGTTGGATTAGGCGGATCCGCGGTAGCGGTCCGCCTAATCCAACCCTCAACCCTTTCCCGTCCCGTTTTAAGATACCCGGCAACATATGTTTATTAATCAATTGTGTATGTGCATGACAATGTAGAGTATGTGCATTAAATAGTCTTCTACATGTATAAAAAATGAGGGAAAGGGATGAGGGTTGGATTAGGCGGATCCGCAATAGCGGTCCGCCTAATCCAACCCTCAATCCTTTCCCGTCTTGTTTTAGGATACCTGGCCTTCTACATTTAATCCCGTCCCCAAAAAAGTGTTCACTCGACCCCTCTAGGGTGTCTTTATTAAAACAACCTTGTACATGAATGAAAAACCATAGTATGTGCATTAAATAGTCTTCTACATGTATGACAAAGCACTATATGTGCATTAAAATTTTACATCTGTTGCTATGCTATTTGATGCATTAATGCTAAAATTTCTCATTTTAGGTGAGATGCTGAAACATTACTTCACTAAAAACTTCTGTATATCACCTAATTAATGTTATTTAACATTTGACAGATGATGGGGATGTCTTATCAGAAACAGTTGACAACGAAGCTACTAAAACAGAAAGAGTTGACAAGGAAGCTTCTAAACCAGAAACAACTGACAAGGAAGCTACTAAAACAGAAACAGTTGTTCCGCGTCGAGTGAGTCCTCGTACTAAAAGACCATATGATGGGGATGTCTTACCGAAAGATGTTGAAGAACCATCTACCAAAAAAAGGAGAGTGTCCACTGTTACTGATAAGAAAGATGCTAGCAGCATTGCTAGTAGGAAAGGAACTCCACATAGGAAGTGTGGTAAAGATTATGATACGCTGGTAACTAGGATGAGTCCTTCTTTGATAATTAATTTTATCAAGTCGAACCCTTCTGAGAAGCAAATTGAAGTTATTCAGAGCATGGGTTTTGGAGAGCTGTTA
Source organism: Silene latifolia (assembly GCF_048544455.1). NCBI lineage: Eukaryota > Viridiplantae > Streptophyta > Magnoliopsida > Caryophyllales > Caryophyllaceae > Silene > Silene latifolia. Next base: position 105,300,146 of record NC_133531.1, read on the forward strand.
AAACTTCAGTCGGAAGAAATCCATGGCCATTTGGCTAGATGGATTGTGGAGTCTTTCAATCCATTGAGTTGTTCATTGATGAATGGGGATTTGACTATCACAGATGAGGATGTCTACCTTGTCACGGGAATTCCTATGGGGCCATTAGATATCAATCCAGTTGGGAGGTACTGTAAAGAAGAGGGTTATTTAGAGGCTGTCCGGAGATTTAAGGAGCAATTTAGTACCACGGATATTACCAAGAAGGTTTTACTAGAGAAGATGATTGAGCAGCGGGATGCTGGAGATGATTTTAAGAGGAATTTTCTTATATATATTGCTTTTGTTCTGTTGATGGGGGTAGCTAGTGATTATCCCAGCACTCGTATATTAAGCTGCCTGTCCGATCTGTCTGATGTACCTAAATTTAATTGGTGCAAGTTTGCACGAGTCAACATGATTAAATATGTCATTTCCTGGAGAAAGGCAGCCGCTAAAGACCCTGGTAAGTCCTTTAAGGGACCAATTCTCATTTTCTGTCTTATCTACTTGGATAGAGTCATTTTCAAGACAATAACGGTCGTTCGATCTTTCCCTTTGTTAGCCAATTGGTCTGAGGAACGTATCAGAGAAAGGGTGAAGATGGAAAAACATGAGGCAAATGGTTTTGGAGAGGGGCGTGTAGAAGACAGATTTGTTTATAAAGCACCCGTGTCTGAAACTGACAAACGGGTTGATGATGCAGTGACGACAAAGGGAAAGGAAAATGTTGAGGGTGCTGGAGTGACGACAAAGGGAAAGGGAAAGGTTGAGGATACTGAAGAAGGAGGTCCCATTGATAAGAAAACAACAGATTGTATCAAGTTTTTAGCAGGGACTGCTGTTACTCTTGCAGACTGTTATGGTGCATTCTCAAAGGCAATCATGCAAGTAAAGTTTGTGGTTCCTCGTATGGAAGCTGTTACCAAAGTGTCGACTTTGGCAGATTCGTTATTTGAAGGGTTTTCACTTTCGCAGCAAAGTAAAGAAGAATCTGAGATGGAAGAAGAGGAGAGAAAGGACGAGGAGAAAGATGACCATAAAATGGAGGAAGAGGAGAGAAACGATGAGGGTAAAGTGGAGGATAAATTTGAGAAGGTCAAGGAGAAAGATGACCATGAAATGGAGGAAGAGGAGAGAAAGGATGAGGGTAAAGTGGAGGAGGGGAAGAAGTATGTGGATTATATGGACTCTGATGAGTTTTACAACGATCCCAACATCTTGGCTGATTTAGAGGGGATTCTGAATAGTGCATATAACCGTGTTGGTGAGGCATTTAAAGAACACCAAGTTACGAAGGAAAAGATGGACAAGGAACTCATGGAGGGACCATCTTTCAGTCTCTTTCACGGTGAGGATGTGTTATATACATCTCAAGAGTTCCGCAAAGCACAGAGGTCTTGTAATATGTGTGATGTTCCCCATGCGAGCACGTCAACTGCACCTGTCATTCCATCCCCTCCCCGTGCAACAACGTCAGCTACACCTTCAATCCCATCCCCTCCCCGTGGAAGCACTTCCGCTGCACCTTCTATTCATTCCCCTCCCCGTGCAAGCACATCAGCTGCACCTTCCAATCCATCCCCTGCATCACCAATACTTATCTCGTCACAACTGTTATTGAATGAATCTCCAATTATGCCTTCTTCTCTGCTTGTAGAACTGTCCCCAACCGTCCCCTCCCAGACTCGGAAGTGTAAGAGAAAAGTTGAGTTACCTGATGTTTTTCGTTCACCTTTTTTCATACGAAATGTGAACGTGATGGATGCCTTGAGTCAGTCTGAAAAATTGATGGGTGACTATGCATTTGCTGCTGACTTAGATGAAGGGTATGTATTAGTCTATTAATTTTGCTTTTATTTTTTCCTTATTCGGTATATGTATTATATTTTCTTTCTATAACACTAAGGTTTTATTTTTATAGCGAGGTTAATTTTCAGTAGTGGCGGCAAGATTCTTACACGATATGATATGAAGACCTTGCTATTTGGTGGTAGTGTTAACATCGACGTGATCAATGTGTGGTGTGATTATCTGAATAATGGAAACAGGTTAAGAGATCGTAGATCAATTTCCCGTCTCTCTCTCACTGAAACAATTGATGTAAGTTTGATATTTAAATTTTGTTGGTCTAAGTTATCAACTTGTACCTTTTTATTCTCTAATACGGGTCACCTAATTGAAACAACAGATAGCCTCATTGGATATCAACTATAGAGACGTGGAATTGGTAAGTTGTTCAATATTTTAAAAGTTTTCAAAATACATAATTAAATAATATACAAATCCAACTAACCATTGTTTGACAGGTTTTATTCCCTGTTGTTGCACCCAGCCCACTTCTTCATTGTTTTGATATTGATCATAACTTGTATGAAGTTATACACCCGTGTGATCCAGGGTGTGTAGATTTTCATGTCAGTGTTCAATATGTGGTATGTTTTCACACCGTTTGGCAATAAGTATGTTAAATGTCTGATTTAATTCTTATATAACGAACTTATTTGCTTCGCATTGTCTTCTGTCTAACAGAAGAAATAGTTAAGTGCAAAGCTTTCTTCCATGATTCCAAAGCTGCATGCTACATATTTTGTAGTAGCCAAAGAGTATGTTCCGAATAAAAGTTTCTCTGTCGAGCGTGATACTGGAATTTACATGATGCGACATATGGAGACGTACAATGGGAATAAGTGTCGGTATACTTTAAAGCTGCTCAAGGACGTAAGTCTCCATTATTTAAGTCAAACTTTTAGTTGGTGTTTCTATATTTCCTGACGCCTTGCCATCAACATGCATGTATTAGCTTTGTTCTTTCATGAATCAGCCTTGTATGTGTATTAGATATGTAGGTATGTGTATTAGATGTGTAGGTTCTGCGGTTGATTTCACTTTATATCATTGTTCAGAGAACTGATGTGAAGCGTTACATTGTGAGGGTTTGCAATGAAATTTTGACTTGGCAAGACAACATCGTGAAAGATCAAGTGACGTCTAAAGCAAAGGCTTGCAAGAATGGCTGTGTGATTCGGTAATCAGAAATCTTTTACCAACAATGCTTCTCATTACAATATGATGACTCCATCGTTTATTAAAAGTGTGCTATGGTTATGTAATTGTTCTGTGTTTTCCCTTTTTCTCCCCAGGAATGAAGTTCCACGAGACTTGCCCTATACAGATGAACACTTGATGAATTTTATTAGGACAAATGTGGCAAATAAGGAGTAAGTTATCACTGACCATATAGCATCTTTTTGAGTTGTTTTTGTCCACTTTGCTGTTCTGTGTGCATATAATTACAATATGTGCATTATTGGTGACTTTGTTGTAGACACTCCATGGCTGCAAGTAACCCAAGAAGGAATGTCGACTTTGGTTGGAGGAAAATGGATCATGGATATGGTAATTGACCTTGTTGGTCTTCGTTTAACACTTGAAAGACCAAATCTTGTGTACTTTCCGACAATAATCAAGGTATTCATATTCATCCTTAGTAACCGCTAATGTTTCTACTTGGAATTACCAACATTTTTCACAAATTTTCTCAACTTTCAGGATGTTGTCGCTAAAAACAGTTTTCAAAGTCAGTACATTAAGCTTCAGTACTTGCCCAAAAGTTTAACCAAAGCTAAACTGGTAGTTATCCCATCACTTTTTTATATTATTATATCGACGGAATTTACTACTTGCACAAGAAAGAACTTAATTAATTATCCTGGCTAACCTGTTTGTATATTATCCCGTCAAACTGGTAATTATCCCCTCACTTTTTCATTTCCCTATGGGCGTTTTTGCAGGATTTCTTTCCTTACTGTGTTGACCGTGAACATTGGTTTGCTTGCGTGTCTGACTTTGTTAAAAAGACCAACTTTATACTTGACTCAAACTTGCCTAGGCGTCCTGACACGATATAAATTTTTAGTTGAAACGGTATGATTATATCTGTATGCCTTATGGGTTTGTTACCTCAGTTTTGTGTTGGTTTTCCTTCGCTTTTATGTTATTGTGTTTTTCTTTTTTTGGTTTTTTGTAGTTATTTCCTGCTTTGGGGATTATTGCAAGAGACTTTCCAGGATACAAAAAGTTGTTGCAAATAAACAACTTTCCGTTTGTGACTGTGGATGTGCCTCGACAAAAGAATGGGTACCTTACATGTTTAAATTATACTCTACTCGTTTTTAATATTTTCGATGGGATACACACCATTTTAAAGCGTTTAACAAATTTCCTTATTTCAAAAGGTATTCTTGCGGAGTCTATTTGCTGAAGTTTCTAGAAAACTTGAGTTGTCAATCATTATGGTCCGATCAGACTTGTTACGAGGTAATGATGTCTAAACCAAGTTATATTAGTCAAATATTATTCGGCATATTTTATTGCAACGCTTTCAATATTGTTGTCAAATATATATGCAGAATTTGGATGAATATGGTGAGAGTATGATTGTAGATCTTATCAGATGGGAGGAAAACAAGAGAACGGTAAAAACAATATCTTCCGAATGCTTTATCTAATTTTGTTTCTATTATTTCCCAATCTTTTAACTGCAAGACTTTCAATATCGATGTCAAGTGACTTTAAACGTAACAATATTTCCCTACCTTTTTTTTGTAGGATTATAACTAGGTGTTATTTTTGCATGAATATGGTGAGAGTTTGCGTGCTTAGCAAACGGGAGTGGCAGAGAACCTTCTCATTGTCTTTTGTTGATTCTTTGATTTGAGCAGGCATTAGTTTGTAGGTGGAGTAAATTTGTAGGTTGCATATGTGTAGGTACTCCAAGTAACTTTTGCGTGTATGAAAGACCCTCCTACGTGCATGAGAAGGCGTTGTATGTGTATGCAATACCTTTCTACGTACATGTAATTTGTCGACTTTCGGGTCGGTTTAACGAGACTTGAGCGTGCCTGAGGAGGCGCGTTATATGTGTATGGAACAGCCTTTTTTACCGTGTGGGGCACAATTATGTCACTAGATTATGGTCTTTTTTAATGAGACTTGTAATGAGAATTACCCCATTTGTCAGGGTGTTGTTGTTTTAAAATCCTCAAGTAACTTGCATATTTACATGCATGAGAAGGCGTTATATGTGTATGGAACAACCTTCTACATGCATGAAATTTTTCAAAACAAAATTACTTGCATTATTTAGAGTTCGCCTAGGCTATGCTGGGTCATGGCATGTGTCATGCTCGTGTCGTGCTTGAGCGTGCCTGACTAATTCTTCAACTTTAAACCAACTCCTATGTACTTTGAGCGTGCCGTGCTGGGCCGTGCCTAAAGTGCTGATAGGATTGGCCCGACTTCTTCAATAATCACTCACATTTAAGTTTCGAGACTTGAAATGAGAATTAAAACCCACATTTAAGTCTTGAGACTTGAAATGATCCTAAAAACAAGTGTTGTAATGAGAATTAACCCATCTCATGGGGATTATCCCATTTGGGTTATCTGTGCATAAAATGGCCTTCTATGTGCATGGAATAACCTTTTATGTACATGATATTAAACGACTTGTCATACACGATGATGATTCAACTAATCACATTTTATTGCTGGCATAAAATGATCACATGTTTCAGCTTTTTAATTACCAAATTTGGAGAAACAATTATCACATGTGCATAAAATGACCTCGTACGTGCATAAAATGAGCTCGTATGTGCATGCCATAATTGCTCAGGGAAACACATGTTTTGTATTCTTAAATCGAATCACAATTTTATCTTCTCAAATATACAATTTAAAAATCGGGAAGACTCCCGTTACATTTATTACAAAATAATTGTAAATGAAAAAAAAATAATCCTAAAAACAAGTGTTGACTTCTCAAATGATGCTCAAAAATTCCGCTGCACAAGTCCAATTCCTCGCAAAAAACTTCAATCTCACACATAAGAAAGCAAATATCAGCAAAGATAAAAATTAGACGGAAACAAAAAAAGTAAAAATAGAAAACTTGCGCTAATAAGAGACATCACTTATACTCGACTATTTGTCAGTGATCCTTTGGTCGGTCACAATTCCTGCTGTCGTGGTTCGCCATATGCCCACAAGCCTTATATCTTCTTAGTGGTTTCTTATTGACTTCCCCCGCTCTTTCTCTTTGTGAAATCATTCTTTTTCCCGAGCCTTTGTTTTTGCATTGTCTTGGAGGCAAAATTGTAATTTCGCTAGGCACACTTGTACCCAAGAGCATTCCAATTTCCGCATTTTTGTCCCTTTTCTTTCCAATACTACTATTACCACCATCATCAGCGAAACTACTTGTTGTTTCTGCATGTACCCTTTCCTTGAACCCGCGTAAAATGGTTAGTAACTCATCACAATCAACAGGACTCTGTTCAACTAGTGATACACAAGTGAACATTTCTGACCACAATTCAGTAAGTTTGTTCTTTTGTGCATTGACTGATCTGCAATTAGCAAGCAACTGCCCATCAGAATTGAAGATTGGCTAGCAGTTTGCTAGTTTGCTCCACCTATTAAGTAGGTATTCGTTTGGAATTTTCTCAAAACCATAATCTTTAAGGACACAGAGAATATGTCGAGAAAGTATTCCATGTCGTTCAAATTTCTTGCAATTGCATACTAGTTTCACTTCAGCTGTCTTATAACCCACCTTATAGTCTTTCTTTCTCTCATGATCCTTGACGTCTATGTAGAGAATTGCATGATTCTTATCTTTTTCTTTGTCCCCAATGGCACATGTAAAGCATGCTGCTTTTATTTCCACTTTGAACTCCTCGAAAATTCTCGGAGTGTAGGTTTCTACTGCATGCTTTTCTAGGTCTAGAGGAGTAGCCAAGTCAGGAAATGAGTACTTGATTGTGCAATCAGTTTTTATTGAGCCCAACGTTGTGTATCCATTGCACTCTCAAAGCGCATCCAAAATTCAACAAGGGTCAAATTTAGATTAGTGAAATTGCTAAAAAAAATGATTTTCTGACTCGGACCTTGAGGTGGTTCTCATCAACCCTCCTAAGAACAAGTCACGAAAGTAAGCTGCAATCCAAAATTATATAATGCCATACTTTTCCTGAAGCCACTCATTATCCGACAACCCATGAGCTTCCACAATGGCTGTCCATGTTTCCTCAAATTCAGCAAGCTCCACATCTTTGCCCCAAACACACGAGTTTATCTCATTCAAAAACTCAGTTTCTCTACATATCACAGGCCCTACCTTCTCTGGAAACTTCTTCAATATGTGCCACATGCAATATCTATGTTGCACTTTATCTTTAAAGACTTTCTTAAGTCCTCCTTCTATCCCCAAATCTTCGTCAGTTATTATACACACAGGATAACGACCCCCCATAGCTTCTAGGAATCTCGTAAATAACCAAGCAAATGACTCCTTGCTCTCATTAATAAGAAGCCCAGCCCCAAAGGTCACACATCTCTTATGATGATCTACCCCTGTGAAAGGGGCGAATATAATTCTCTACTTATTTTTCCTAAAGGTAGTGTCAAAGGATGTCATGTCCCCAAATAGCAAATAATTTTTTATACTAATAGGGTCAGCCCAGAAAACATGTGACAATCTACCCTTCTCATCTACCTCAAAGTCAAAGTATAAGGATGGACACATTCTTTTTATTTTCATAAAATGCTCAATAAGCATTTGAGCATCCCCTTCTGACAAGAACTTTTTGATATCCCTTGAAAAGTTTTTAAAGTCTTCCAATGAAGCACCCACATTCTGATAACCTCTGACATACTCCTTAAACATCCTATAGGTCATAACTGGACCTTTGTTAACCTTTGAGTTGTCAACTATCATTTTTTTATGAACTATATTCAATTCTCTCATTTGCGTCAGATGTACCATTGTTAATGGTGTAGCTGGCATATGATTATGCCCTTCAACAAAACCATAAATTTGGTATTTACCGTTAGCAATTCGTTTAAAGTTAATCCTAGCAAGGCAACCTACCCTAGTCCTTTGCCTACGGTGTTTTTTGCCTTTGGCTTCACATTCTCCAGCTTTATTACACAAACAAGTTTTATGTGTAGTGACACCCTGTTTATTCTTTTGTGAGCCTTTTCTAGTCACAAACCCACATTCTTTTCCATATGCTTCATAAAAGGCAATACCGAGTTCAAGTGTATCAAAGACCATACCAATAACAGGCTTGATATGGGTAGGACAACCAAAAATCCGATTCATGTTGCTTGAACCGGACGCCTCCTCCTCCTCCTCCTCCTCCTCCTCCTCCTCCTCTGCATCCTCTATTACCTCTGCCTCCTCTATTACCTCTGCCTCGTCTACTACGTCATCTGCAAATGTGATGAAATTAAAGTAGAGTTAGGATTTAGATTTACTGGCTAACTCAAGTATACAACAGCACGGTTATATAGAACAATATCTGATCATTCAACAGTTCAACAGAATTGTACCTTGTACGATTTCAGGAACATCAATGTTAAGGGCAGATATTTGTGATATGGATTGAGATGCAATAACTTCAACCATCTGTCCTTCATTTGTAATGTCATTTGTAATGACATTAGAAGAACTACGTGACCCTATTGAACTAACAATGTCATTGCTGCAATAACAACGACTTAAAATTAAATAACTGACAATAAAATCATATCAGGGAATTATTACTAAAACTAAATTTAGAAATTTTGATGCACATAGCAATAATTTGATGCACGTAGCTAATATTTTGACGATTGTAAAACCTGTCTAATTCATAAAACTGAGCCAACAATATCACGATTTCAACCAATTTAAGCAATTTCTAATTTTACCAAACCCTAATTTCTCAAATTACGAAACCCTAATTGCTCAAATTCAATAACTGTAATCGATTAATTGAAAAATTACAAACAGATCAAACTATAAACCCTAATTTTAATCGATTATTTGAAAAATTACAAACAGATCAAACTATGAACCCTAATTTTAATCGATTAATTGTAAAATTACAAACAGATCAAACTATAAACCCAAATTTGACGCACATAGCAACAATTTGATGCACGTAGCTAATAGTTTGACGATTGTAAAACCTATCTAATTCATAAAACTGAGCCAACAATATCACGATTTCAACCAATTTAAACAATTTCTCAAATTACCGAACCCTAATTTTCAAATTCAACAAATTAATAAGCAATTTCGAAATATTACCTTGAATAAAAAGGTTCCATTCATGAAGGACGCGTTGAATAGGTAGATCGTTGAAGAGATTGATGGATCAGTAGTTGAGGATCAATGGCGTGCATAAAATGGTGTTGTGAAGATGGTGATATTCGAGGAGAGAGAAAGAATGATGTGAGGGAACGAAAATAGGAGAAATGACGGAGTTTAGAATGTTTAGGGGTAGGTGATTTTGCGCGCGCGTCTACTATGTCATTATATTAAAGTGGTTCTCACGGTTCTCATTATATGGGTGGTTCTCACTGGATCTCGACCCTATATATATATATATATATATATATATATATATATATATATATATATATATATATATTCTTTCTTTCTTTCCGCTTTCTAAGAAGGACTCACTCAGGATAATTTAAGCTTTTTGGAAAAAGCAACCATACGTCAGGACCGACCACCTGGAAAAGGTTTTTAAATTTATGCTAGTACTAAAGATAAGAACTTCGAAAAAGTAGGAGGTGACACCCCACTCAGAGGAGTCCATTGATGAGAAGGGGCTGGGGAAAGCTTGAACCCAATTCCTACAGAGCTCAACCTTCCTTTGAACAGGGCCAGAAATGGCTAAGCTTAGGCGGACTAAATCCCAGAGGCCATTTAGCAAGCATCTGTTCCCAAGCATTTTTTCACTCACTCCTCCCGCTTTATAGGTGATTTTGACCGGATACGAAATCACTGGGGTGAACGAGAAGAAGAGAAGAGTGTGTGTGTGTGTGTGTGTGTGTGTGTGTGTGTGTGTGTGTGTGTGTGTGTGTGTGTGTGTCTATATATATATATATATATATATATATATATATATATATATATATATATATATATATATATATATATATATATATATATCAATGCCCGTCAATAGAAAAGCCCACGCGAGAAAACGCAACGGTTCCCGCAGCACGCGGTCGAGCTCTCGGTTCACTAGGTCGAGTAAGGCTCACCACTCAGTCGAGTGAACCATCCAGTCGGTCGAGTGACACACAATGAAGAGCTCTGGATTGCTGCCTAGAGGGAACTCGGTCGAGTGGAGTGCTACTCGGTCTAGTGCTAATAGCACTCGGTCGAGTGCCACCTGCACTTGGTCTGCTGCCAATCGCACTTGGTCGAGTGCCACCTTTACTTGGTCCTTTATGGGTCCCAAAATATCCGGTTTTTACAATGTTCCATCCTTAAAATGAACTTCGTCCCCGAAGTTCGCCCCACTCTCTCCTTTCCTCAATTCTCATCACTGATTCTCATGCACTCTCTCGCATCTCATATGTCTATCAACTGTATAAGCTTTCTCTAATTATCACTCCCATCCCAAGTTCTTTGTTCAACTCTTATTGCTTCCTTACATTCCGTACTTTCTCTTTCCTTATTTTCCGAATTGTTATATTCACTCCCCTAAAAGAGAACTTCATCTTGGAGTTCAATTATCAATCTTCACACTGTGCTCTCACACGATCATTAATGAGTTCCACAAATGCTAATTATATTCCAGGTTCGACACTCTCTCTTACCTATTGCGAATCCATAAATAAATCAGATATGGTCCTAATGCGATTGATATAACCTTACTCTATGAGCCTCCCAAAATTCAAGTGTCAGGTCAAACACACGGTTCCAGTTTATAATCCCATAAACAACTCTCAATTCATGTTGGTTATACGTATACGTCTCTATCAAAGGGTATAACTCGAGTATTACGTATCTATATCACATTAAAGCTCATACATTCATATGTATACACATCAATCACGAATATGCGGACTCCATGCAACAATTAAACAATGCCAAAATTACTCGTAATGTGACTCAACCATGATCAACACTTTCATTTCCAGACATCATGCCACGCATGTACCGCGTCAACACTATCATGCAATGACCACTATGCGACACATAATTTTCACGTTTCATCTTACTTTTACACAAAAAAAAATAAAACTACATCAACTAACACACATCAAACAAGATTATCACATCATTCTTGTCATCCAATTACACATGTCAATTGACCAATTTCATTTAATTTTCACTCAAAAGTCACATAACGCAAACAACTCACAATGTCTCATCCATATCCGGTCCACATGTTCATCCGACACAAACCCACCATTATAAATTGTAAAAATAAGGGTATACACCCAATATTCGGTCAAATATCAACAAATCTAGGGTCAAAGCAATCCAGTCGGTCGAGTGTAGGAGGCCACCCGGTCGAGTGCACGGTGCACTCGGCCGAGCCTCACCTCGGGCATAATGTTTTTCATTCTCAACTAGGTTCCCAACTCCCTATTTCATAGTTCTTTTCGGAGCCGTTCTATTTTCTCCCCATACCCGGCGACGATATCACCATACCATCATCAACGACCATAATAGTCATATCGGTAGCCACAACACTTATACTATCTCATGGACACGACCCTACTCACTCATTACTATCAAGGGTTAATGACAACATCATCACCCAAATGGACACTACCACAAGATTACGATGTATACTATGGACGCTTTTCCTGACATTTGGGAGGCAAGTTTACAAACAACATATATACTACCACTCATAGGATCAAGTCTCACATAACCATTTTCACACTTATACACACCTACTTCCCCTTTAAACAGCTACACTTTATACACGAAGGATCAACTACCTCGACAATATGATTAAACCCTGAAGCATTGCATGCCACACCCTTACTCTTATGATCGCAAAAACTCAACTTGGTAATATTAATTTTACCACCATGTCTCTCAATCATCTATCAACCAAAGTTTCCAAGTTATGCTTAACAATAATATTCCTTAATATGCAGCTCAACTTCATTCACTACTCATGATTTCAAACGCACAACAGATATTCAACTTAGATCGCACATCACTTGTTATCCACAAAATACCTCATATAATCATCTTACGTAACTCATGACACCTTACGCAAGCTAAAGTCACTCTCTTCTACTCTTAATTTCCAAACAAGAACCGTATACAAAATCACAACTCAGCTTCTCATTTTAATATGCTAACCATACCCATAAATTTGAATCACTACTCAGCATACAAGATTCCTTTCTCCAAAGTCAATTTCCCTCATTCAGAATACCTACATCACCACTTATCAAATCCAATTTATCGAATCAAAATTTAGACCAAGAGCACCCTCAATCATCAAATGGCTTTCTCTCTTTGACGACATCATATACCTATCTACTTCCACGATTCAAATCCACATTAAATGAACAAACTCACATCAATCCCAATAAACAAATGTTTCACACCCATAACTCTCACATACAACCCTACTCATCACAAATTATTAGCATTTGCCCAACTACCCTCATCAAAACTACCACTCAACAATTATCTACACGTCTTTACTTCATCAAAACTATACGACCCAAAAGGTAAGCAAAGCATTGATTCATATGTAAGTAAAACCACACATTATTAACAAACATTATAACACTACGAAACAATGAAATTACGTTTCAAATACAAAATTTAAAACTTAATCTTATACACCATGGTATATATAAACAAAATGTTGGGGTGAGATTCTCGACTTAAGCCCATATATAGCATTATTAACAAAATTGAAATCTTACTACTCAATTAATTCAAGAAAACTTTAAAACAACATTTTCAAATATTGAGAATTTGTCTAACATCATTAAAAAACATTTGAATCTTCACGACATAATTACACAAAAATAAATGGAGTATAAAATGGAATTCGTCGGTATAACTAACATAAATGCCAAATCTTGAACCATTTGTAAGGCAAAATTGCTAGTTTATTACAACACAGCGCAACAACCACAAGCACTAAATACCAAGAAACAATTGGGTCAATTGTCGAGTGCAAAGATCAGAATCATTCGTTTTAAAATGAAACTTTAAAAGATTTGGACAACATTTTACGGCGAAATTTTGATTGAAAGTGATTCATACCGTCACTAATAAGGATAATGACCTCATTAGTCAATTAGACTAAATTTTTTTAAACACGGAAGATAAATTGAAACTCAAATATCGACATCAAGGCTTTGAAATTTTGGAATAAATTTTCAGGACACGGTTCAAATGTACAACAATAATTAGCAACAACCAAACTTTGGTCCTTGTTAAACCATTAAGCACACAACAAATACAAACCCAAATTATTGACTGATGAACATATATTTTCGAGTTCATATAATTTTCGGGCAAAATTCAATAAAAATCCTACACTCACATCATAAATGATGTAACATCATAAATTATGTAAGAAGATAATTAGTATCATGAATCAAACAATACATGGAATTAATTGACAAGATTCGAAAGGGTGTGGACATCGGCCCACCTGCAAGCCCATTTTGATCTGTGGACATGCAGCGGTCTTTTGAAAGCCACGCTCGGCGGCGTAAAAGTGCTTTCGACCGGATCGTTTTAGATCGGTCGGTTTCATCTCGGTAAGGGTCTCGAAACGATTGGAGATGTTCGGAGTCACCACCAAGCATTTATGGGATCCTTGGAACCCATTCGAATCCACTTTATACCTAAGTCAAACGAAGCACAAAGCAGGGTTTGACATATGTACTAAAGATAAGGAATCGTCCCTCTTTAGCATCCTATCTCTAGAATGACTCTCGTGCGCCCTGGATAAGGTCGTCCACTATCCAAAGTTTCTGAGTAAGAGGTGAAGGTACGTATTGGGAAGCCCTTTAATCAGACACCCAATCCCGCCCGCGGTAGCGGCCTCTACTGGTCGATCTTGGTTGGTTGAACGCAAAAGTTGATAAAACGGTTTAAATGCATGGATGCGCATCCAATAATTTAAACCTAACATGTGAGAGCTTTCTAAGTCGGTTGATTTAATCCAAGTATCAAGTATAAGATGTCGAGTTGGATTTATGGTTGATTTGCATGCAAGACGGAAATTAAACATCCATTTACCGTATTAGGTTTATGGTGCATAACGTGATCCATTTATCTTAGTAAGGCGTTTTGCAAATACGGGTTTGAATGAGCAAGTAGTCATTTGATCCGTCTTATATCTGGGTTAACCGGAGTCGGGATCGTCCTAGACTAATGCTGGAAAGGAAACAGGCCCTGTACCAGACGGTCATATGAGGCGCGAGCATACCGGCGGTGTAAGGGGCCTCCCCTGGTTTTGAAAATAAGAAAGAAAAGGCCTGTTTAGGCGCAGGTCAGTCAACGGTTTAAGACGCATTCTGACCATTTGAAAAACATTTATAAAACGTGTTGAAAAATGGGTATTTGACCCGGTTTGGTTTGAAAGGGTCGTTTAGACCGTATTTGTTGATTTGAGGAACGAGACTCGAATAATCATCATTATTTTGATGATATTCGGTATCGGGTTCGACTTGACATGGATAGTTTTGAGAATGATCATGAACTAAATGTTTTAAGTTCATTTGAATATAATTAGTCGGTACTCATCATCGTACCCGGGTTAAAATCCGGCATGGTATGTAGAACCAAGGATGACTTTGTGTTGGTGACTAATATGTTTGTTTTGAAAATGTAAAGAAATGAAATAAAAGGCTTTAAAATACCTTTTAAATGTAATTAACCAAATATTATCACCGAAACACGGATTAAACCGTCATGGTATTAAGAACCAAGGGTGAAAAATGTTTTATGGTTAAAAATCTTGTAAAAAGAAATAAAATAAAATAAAAAGGGGTTTGGAAATATTTGAAATAGTAAAACCGATTACAAATATAAAAATGAATTAATGAGGAAAGACGAGAACAAACACGGTTGAGTTCTGACCTGGACACCCCATTGAGGCGCGGGCCTCTGTGTAGAACAAGGGGCTTCTGTCTCAGGCCAAAACTCAATTTTGGCTCGTCTACCCTATGTTTTGGATCGTGTGATGCATGATTTAGCATGTTATAGTCATGAAATAAGTAAAGACATGATAAAAGAAGGATTTTTACGCCCTCATACTTACATGCTTGGTTATGGCGAGAAACCAACGTACGTGTAACAACTCGTTTGGTCGGAAAAGACTCGGTTTAAAACCGTTTTAGTAAGTAAAAAGAGTGTTTTATTAAGATTAGGGATGGTGTAGTGGTCGAAGTGGTCGGTCAAGTGATTTTATGCACGATGACGGTACCAAACAATGTGTAAGGCTTGTATTTACGATCGTTTTGTCATAAATACGCGTCGGATTGTGACTTAGGAAGTCGAGTCGAGAATTTTAAGGGAGAAAAGAGGGGGCGGACACTCGCGTAACTTCTCAAATGGGGGCATTTGAGGGGTATTTATAGGAAAATGAGTGGTTGTGTGAGTTTTGAGCGACGTGGCCACCTGGGCTGCTCAAAGAGGTGCGAGCCACGTCGCGGGTCTTCGAGTTGTCCTGTCACTTTCACACAAATGAAATCATGATTTGTTCTATCCTAGGATTTGTAGTCACATGTTTGGTACTTGACCATTCATGAATTTGGGAAATCTTAGTATAGAAGGCTTTGAATGGTTTGTATTTTGTGTTTGACTCGGTTTGACTCGTTGTTGGAGTCTGGATTTAAATTTTAAGTCAGTTTTTGGTCCGGTGTCGGTTTTGACTCTAGTTAGTGTCATTGGGACCCCGTCGTCGTGCATTAAACACTCCAAGTACTTTTGGAAAGTTTTGAAATGTTTTATTTTCGAAATCGTTTTAAGTTTTCCGACGTAAAGTTGTACACAAACTGTCGATCAAACGCCGCGATTCCAAAGCATGTTATAGTCCGATAATCATCGGGTGTTTGTTGGAGTCTCAGCAGATACTGGGTATCTACAAAGGGATATCGTGGATTTAAATAAAACCAATTGGGGAAATTAAGAACAATGAGAAAACCACTCACATTGGTTAATTATTAAGAATTAGGAAAATACAAAATGGAGTAGAAGGTTTAATTAAGCAACAACATCTCAACAATGGAGTTTTGGACAAATTTTAAAGATATTTTGGAATTTTCGTTATAAGAAACGATGAAGAAATGCATGAAATAAGGTAATAATGCATATCTTTCGAATTTCACAACCCAGAAAATGACACTCGGTCGGGCGCTAAGTCAACTCGGTCGAGTGACAGTCTACTCAGTCGAGTGTCTTCTCCACTCGGTCGAGTGACTCACTTCCAGAAATTTCCAAGTTTATGGAAGTTGGTCCACTCGGTCGAGTGGTAGGGTTCACTCGGTCGAGTGACTGGTACTCGGTCGAATACTAGCTCGGACTCAGCTGGGTGCCTCTATATGGTTTGCAATTTCAGAAAAGAAATAATTCTTATACTACCGACTAGGTTACTAACATGCCAAATGATGAGGCTAGTACCCCTCACACACTAACTCGTAATAGCCATTTTCAAAAAATGTTATACACATTACTCTTTTCTTGAAATTTTTACATTTTAACATATACCAAAGGAATAACCACATCATGTAAGAATCCTATCAAACAGGTAAATTACGGCTTCAAAATTCATCATACTGAAATATGAGACACTCATACCAATTTATGCATTTCACATGAAACAATTATCAGCTCGTATCACATATATTCACTCAAGTAAACATTTCAATTTCATCTTTTCAACTATCATATTATAATTTATCACACAACCTCTACATCATGCAAAATATTCAACAAATTCGTAACACAAGCTAAATGATGCAACATGTCACTTCACGTTTCCAGACTCATAACCACCCACGTAGTCACCAACCGAAATAATAGGATCTAGTTTTGAAATGAGGGATACTTCTCACTCAAAATCGACCTCCTATTGTACTCATATCGGGTTCATTTTATTAGGCACTCCTAGATTCATTTTGGTTCATTGGTTTAGGTTCCAAAATCGTCACTCTAATACCACTTTGTAACACCCCTTTCTTACCCGGCCAAGGTAATTGGAGATATTATCATCTCGATTTCCCGAGGCAGTGAAATCGGAATTACAATTAAGAAACTTTATTAAATAAATAACAAGTGTAGTTATTAAAAATATAAACTAATGAATAAATGAAATACAACTCCTCTATGACTATGTCAACTACCTAATGACTATGTACTCGACTCCAAGGTCCGTAGCGCGGCCCGAATTCCGATCACATCAACAAGCAAACATGTACTTAACCTGCTCGCCATATGATCGGAAATGTCATATGGATCGACACAGGGCACCCCAAAAATAGGTGACAATTACACAAACAGACAAACGTCAGTTTCAATAAATAAATAAAGTGTGATTCAACTCAAAGTGTGTGAGTATGCAACATGACTATAACATGAATGAACCGCTATCAAACAACCACCACCACGATACCGAGACACGCCCAGACATATCGACAACCACACTGGTACCAGGACACGCCTAGATATACCAACAACCACAAACAGGAATCGGGACACGGCCAGACATACCGGGTCCGGAAGCCAATCGGATCCCCTGCCAGACGTCATGTCTTAACCACACGAGTCCCTCCGTAACTCAAGCCATTAATATGCACATCCCTCTTGGAGTGGAAAGCTCCAAGAGGCGACTTAATCATAAGACGGTCTCCCAATCGTCTTACGTCTCCTCAATAACCAAGTAACACCACCAAATAATCACAACCGTCATATTCTCTGATATACATGACGAATACAATAATGCAAGATACCACACAATATGCCAATTACTGACTCCTCAAGTCATCTTAAACAATATAATGTTATAATGCAATCAAACCAACATACTTATCGCCTTAATTATACTATTAACCACTAAACATTCTATAATGCAATTACTCTAATTATGTGATACTAATTACAACATTAACCACAACATATGTAATGACCACATTGTTGAAACTGAGTATGATTAACCTACCTTTTTGCATTCTTCATATGAAATCTGAAACCAGCAAGCATCCATATCATAAAACTGTCTCATCCTACATAATTTCATAACAAATATCACAAAGCATCTTAAAACAACTAATACTACTAATTAACCCTTCATTATTGCCCATTAGTTACTCCTAATAATTAAAACACTAATTAACATTACCCATGAAGATCCCCCAAATTCTAGGATTCAGTCTTAAAACAAATTATCCAAATTAAAAGGAAAAAGGTAGTATAATACTCACCAAGTGATAAGGAACAAGAATATGTGAATGAATCTTCCAAATTCGTCACTCATAGTGTAGATCTAGGATTTAGAGAAGGAGGGATTGTAGAGAGAGGTAGGAGGGTTTAGAAATAAGGAATTAGGGTTTGAAAATGGGAAAAAACAAAAAATAGGGTATTTATATGTCAAGGCTCGTCAATAGAAAAGCCCACGCGAGAAAACTCAGCGGTTCCCGTAGCACTCGGTCGAGCTCTCGGTTCACTCGGTCGAGTGACACACAATCAGGAGCTCTGGATTGTTGTCCAGAGGGTACTCGGTCGAGTGAAGTGCTACTAGGTCGAGTGCTAGTGGCACTTTGTCGAGTGCCACCTCCACTTGGTCGAGTGCCGTTACACTTGCTCTAGTGCCAGCTGCACTTGGTCTGCTGCCAACTGCACTTGGTCTAGTGTATGGTCATACTTTACTTCCAAATACACGTGGGTCCCCTCACATGTCCTGATGTCCTTTTTGGGTCCTAAAATATCCGGGTATTACACTTACAGCTCAAAATGAGGCTACTACATCCAGGGGGAATAATGTGAGAACACTTGAACAGAATGAACAAACAGAAATAAACCCTCAAATACAAAATGAACCAGAACCTACAGTTGACCCAACTGTTGATTCAGAACCCCATGATGCCTCAACATCCTTAAACGTTTCAAAGAAGTGGAAATATAAGAAATCTCACCTTCTTTCAAACTTGACCGGTGATCTTAATTCGGAAAGGAAAACAAGATCATCCCTCAATTATTTCTTCGCATTTCATGCATTCCTCTCTCAAATTGAACCGAAGAACATCCTTGTGGCTCTTGAAGATCCGAGTTGGGTGATGGAGATGCAAGAAGAACTTAATCAATTCAAAAGGAATAAGGTATGACATCTTGTCCCTAGACCTACTGATTGTACCGTCATTGGTACTAAGTAGGTCTTTCGCAATAAGCTTGATGATTCAGGTAATATCGTAAGGAGTAAAGTTAGACTAGTGATGCAAAGATTTAAACAACAAGAAGGTATTAATTATAATGAAATCTTCGCACCGGTATCTAGGCTTGAATCCATACATATACTTATAGCTTTTGGTGTTCACAAAGGCATCAAACGTTTTCAAATGGATGTCAAAACGACTTTTCTAAATGGTTATTTAGAAGAGGAAGTCTTGCAGAGCAACCACCGGGTTTTATGAACAATGAATTTCCAAATCATGTTTTTAAATTAAAGAAAGCACTTTATGTTTTATAACAAGCTGCTCCACGAGCTTGATATGATCGCTTGTCAAAATTTCTTTTAGGAAATGGTCTTGTGTGTAGATCTGTTGATAAAACATTGTTCATAAAGTCACAGTGTGGTGAACTGTTGATTGTAGATATTTATCTCGATGACATAATATTTGGTGCAACGAATAAACTTCTTTATTTGTACTTTTCGGAACTAATGAAGTCTGAATTTGAAATAAGTATGATGGGAAATCTAGGGTTCTTCCTTGGGATTCAAATTAAGCAAACTCAAGATGGTGTGATGATTCATCAACAAAAATACATAAAAGAGATGCTACGTAAGTTCGGTATGGCTATTTTAAACCCATTCTCTACACCTATAGTCTCATCCATCAAGCTTGACAAAGATAAGAAGGGTAAGAAAGTTGATTAAATGATGTCTCGAGGTATGATCGATTCATTACTTTATTAACCGCTAGTCGTCTAGATATTTTATATAGTGTATGTCTATGTGCTCGTTTACAAGCAAGTCCTAGAGAATCCACTTCATTGCCCTAAAGATATTCTTAGGTACTTGGTTGGAACGCAAAGTTTGTATCTTTGGTATCCCTCACATTGTCCTTTTGAGCTTTTAGGATACTCGGATGCAAATTTTGTCGGAAATGTTGTTGATAGAAAGAGTAAATCCGGAATTACCACTTTCTTAGGCCCGTGTTTGATCTCATGGGCATCTAAGAAACAAAACAATGTTGCTCTTTCCACCGCCAAAAGCGAGTACATAAGTGTCGTATTGTGTTGCGCGCAAAGTCTTTGGGTTCGACAACAACTAAGGGATTATTGTATTATCTTTGATTCAACGCCTATTTTGTGTGATAATACTAGTGCTATTAATCTCTCTAAGAACCCAATACAATACTCAAGGACTAAGCATATTGACATAAGACACCACTTTTTACGTGATCATGTGGAAAAAGGTCAAATTCGTCTTAAATTTTGTAGAACGGAAAATTAAATAGGCGACATTTTTACAAAATCGTTGGAAAGAGAACAATTCGTAAAATTTCGGTATGAAATTGGTTTGTTGGATTCCAAGTAAATATTTCATAACGATTTGCCTTATATGATTGACTAGAGTAGATGTTATACATTTTTTTAATATGGGTGATTATGTGTTAATATTACTCAATGAATTAAATGGTTAATTTGCATGAAAATCCAATGGATTAATATATTGCATGCATGGAGCCACTCAATTGCCATCATTACCCATCATATCCTACTTTACCACTTACCCATGTTTAGCCGCCTAAAACTCACCAAAACCGGCTACACACTCCAACCCTCAATCAATCACATAAATGCTAAAACTATTCATCACCTACACCTCACTTACTACATGTAAATTTTCAACTTAACTATGATGAATTCACTTTATACTTTCAAACTTTTCAAATAATTTGATCTATCCCAAATATTCTCTCAAACCGTCAAAGAGCTCCCCCTCCCAACCATTACTTTTACATTCATTATAAAAGTCATGCCTCCAAAAACAACATTGTCTAGAACTTTGAAGGAAATCTGAGACACTTAAAAATCAAAAGCTCCATCGGTTGAATCTCATACCAAAAGTCTTGGTTCCCAATTTGTCCAAAATCAAAAACTGCCAAAGAAACCTAGAATCTTTGTCCCAAAAGCCCTAATGCCGTGAAAGAAAACAGTTCCTAATCGTCCCAAAACCGCATCTGAAGCAAGGAGATTTTTTAGTCGGGTTTTTAGTCTGATATTCGATTTGAATATACTGCATGCAACTGAAACCGAGGGTGAAGTGGGTAGTTCAAGAGTTGTTGGTGATGTTGATGATGATGGTACTCCAATATTTCAAGAAGTTGATGAAGTTATTGTCGATAATAAGGGAAACGAAGTTGAAAAGGAGGTTGTTGGTGAGGAGAAGGGAGAAGTCAAAAATGAAGGAGAGAAAAAAGAAGAAAAAGAAATGGATGAAGGAAAGGAAAATGAGAAAAAGTATGGAAAATAGAATAGTATTGAAAAATCAATTGGAAAAAATGAGGAAAAAGAAAAGAGTGTTGAAAAATCGGTTGAGAAGAGTGATGGGAAATCAAAATCAAAATCAAACGAAAGTGTGAGTAGTGATGTGATGTTGAGGGATTTGGTGGTCAATGGAAGGAAGAAAGGAAAAGGGAAAACCTTAAGTGATGAGAAGGTTGTGGAAACGGAAATTGATAAAGAAAAATTGTGTGCCGTCTTTGAAGATGGCGAGTTGTTCAAGGAGGAACCTGTTCCCAAACCGAAAGCCAAAGCTAGGAGGGTTCAAACTCGGTTGAACTCGAGGAAAAGGAAGATGACGGAAGTTGTTAAGGAAGTTTATGATGAATCCATTAGTTCTATGATTGCCATTAAGCAACCTCTTGATGAGAACAAGTCTAAGGCACTCGGTATTCTTTGAGATTTCTACTTTCCAAACGTAGTATTTGATTGTTGCAAGTATGTCATTCAAGGAAGCCTTAAATCGGGTCGCCGTTATAAGCTCGAATGGTATGATTCATCCTCGGCTTTTAAATTCTTTAAAGATGCAATTCATTCACAAAAGTGGGAAAATCTTCTTAATCTCTATAATCGAGTTTATTTAGCGGAGATTGTTCAATTCTATACCATGGTCAAAGTTGATGTCCAATTTGGTAGCCTTATCGCCGTGATCAATAATAAATTCTTGCATTTAAGTATTGAGAGTGTCAGGAACATGATTCGGTGTCCCTACAACCGGGTTGTCTTCATTTCCGAAGGGTAGTTGGTCGACCATAGATGGTATAAGATCCTTGTCTGTCAAAAAGTTCTTGTGTACCAAAGCCTCATCCCCCATTACACTTAGGGCTAAAGAAATCAAAATAAATCATCGGTTATTCTTCAATTTCATCTTTAGAACCTTGATACCATGCAATGATAACTATGGGATGTGTGGTGTGCTAGACATGTGGTTGATCTTTCATCTTGTTAAACACATTCAAATTAACCTACCCGCTTTGATGTCCTTTCACATTGATCATCTTGCTAAGATTGTTGTGAAGCATAAGGTTGATAGTACCATCATGTTGGCTTATGGGATGTGGTTATCGGTTATTCTTGAGAAAATGGACTTTGTTGACTCAACTAGTTTCAGTGTGGAATACATGTGTGACACTATGACTTCAGGAGTATTGTCACAAATGTACTTGCAAATTCAAGATGGTAAACTTGCTCGACTTTGGTCGGGTATGAAGGCTTCGGATATGGCCTCTTCTTCTTTAAACTCGTCTTCTTTGACAGGTCTTACCAAGAATGTGAAGGAGTTGTTAAATCTTCAACATGCTCAAATGGGTGAGATTGCGGGTCTTCGTTTGGAAGTTACGGGTTTAAGAAAGGAACTTAAGGAGGTAAAGGGCCAAAATGAAGAACTTTTTGAAATGGTTCACGGGTTGGTTGGCAATGGAAAAACCGAATAAGTGAATGATTAGTCTCTTGCTCAAAGGTTGGTTGGCAATCTCAAAACCTTGCATAGCCTATCTTTTCCCAAGCGTTTTGCCGGATCACTACCATGCCTAATGCCACTTTCTAATCTCTTTTTGCCATGGCTTTATGTTTGTGATGTTATTTACTAATCTTTGTTATGTACGTTGTTAATTGTTCAACAATTTGTTTTGTATAACTCTAATCCTTGTTTAAAATATGTGTTCTCCCTACTTGATGACGTGAGGAGGGGAAAGTTGTTTAAAATTGCAGGTGGTGATCCAATAACTCTTAGGCTTGCGTACACCGTAATTATGTTAACTTGACGATTAGAAGTTCTACTTAGGTTAATTAAAAATTTGACCAAAGTACAATGACCATGTATATTTGCATCTTATTTTGATCATGCTTTGACTTTTTAACCTTGACCATGGATTAAGGGAGAATGACACACTCAATTTTATTTGTCTTGCCATCATCAAAGGTGAAAATTGTCGAGATCGAATTTGATTAAGCTAGTGTTGATGATGCCTTAAGACAAATTAATCTTATTGTTTATTTAATCGTGTGCCTCTTAAGTTTTAATCATGTAGCATGAAGCTCCAATCGTCATTTCAAGGTTATCAAGAAGATCAAATATGAAGACTGTTACTTTTGACTCGTCTGTCAAAGAAACATTTCAAAAATACTTTTAGCTATTGTTAAAATGCTTTCAACTTTCACAAATGGTTTTCTGAAAATGTTTTGATGTCTTTGAATAAAATCTAACTTTGAATGTCTTGCTAAAGAGGTTGCTTGGAAAATAAGACACTTACTATAAATAGGTAGTTTACTTTTATATTTATGAAAATGTTTATGGTTTCCATAAATACAACCATTTATGCTCATTTCTTGATAAAAAACCTACCCCATACTTTTGTGTATACAAAAATGGTTTCTTGCATTAATGTGCACTGATTTCTTGAGGAAAAATATTGGTTGGTTGATGAAGAATTTCGATGATGTGTGCATGTTGCCCGAGCAAACTATTTATAATATTTTTATCACTTGAACTAATGGTGTGTGAGATGTTTTCATATGTGAAGTATACACTACTTGGACATTATAAATACCTTGCTTAATTCATTTTCGGAAAATTCACGTGGTACCCTCTAACTTTTCCATTTTGCACATAGTACCCAACTTTTTAAGTTTGTGTACATTATACCCTCCATGTTTGTTTTTTATGCACAACATGCCATTTTTGTCGCTATAAAAAAACTCAATTGCGCATAACTCCTAGAACGGAATTAAGAATCGACCAAATTTTTTTCTTAAAATGATTATCTCGTCATAATCTACGATTTGTGAAAAAAAAATTGTCGACTTGACATTTTATAGGGTTTTTTTTAACGAAAATCTCAAATCAACCATATCTTCGATCTTAAATTTCCGAATGACCATTTTAGTTTTATTAATTTATAGATCTCGAAGAGGTAATCAATTTGAAAAAAAAAATTAGTCAATTCCGATTTCTGGTCTATAATTTATGACCAATTGAAAATTTTAAAAACGATAAAAAGGCACGTTGTGCTTGAAAATCAAATTTAAAGGATATTATGTGCACAAACTTAAAAAGTTGGGTACCACGTGAAAAATGGCAAAGTTTGAGGGTACCACGTGAATTTTCCGATTCATTTTTACAAGTGCACAACGAGTTTAAAACTGAAAAAATACTTAAGTTTTATCGAGTAATTAACTTTGCAAAATCGTTTATCACATACAAATCATTAAGTCACATTATGCAAGTTTATTTTTCTTTGAGTCTTTTAACGAGTATGATGTGTGGAACTTAGTTGGTCAATCGAGTGTAGGATCCCGTGTTAATACTTAAACTTTATGTCCTCCGTTCATTGTGTGAACAACATTGAGATAAGTGGAGTCTTGTAACAAACCGGGTAGAGCCAAACCAAAGTCTTAGGATAGAGTTATATTAAGCAAGCTAAGAAGTCTTATTGCGGAGTAGCTTTAAGAACGAAGCCTTCGAAGCGGAGTAGCTTTTGACCATGGAGTCTTTTGGCGGAGTAGCCTAAAGCAAGAGTTTTATTGCGGAGTAGCTTTAAGCAAAAGTTTTGGAAGTGAGTAGCTTTTAAGCAATAATAACCGGAGTAGGTTAAGGGGTTGTTTTATTATTCGGGGTGGTCTTAGTTTGTATGAGTTTACTTCTAAGACGTTTAATAAAATAGCGTTGGACGTAGGTCGCGGAGTAGTGACCGAACCAGTTTTAAAAACATCGTTTGTCGTATCTATTTCGTTTTATTTCCACTACCACTAGAAACTCTCGTTTTACAGTCAGAAACAACAGTCGAGTACACAGTGACTTCTGCTTGCTGAATCGTTGTTGATTACTTCTAAGTTTATAGTTCTAAGTATCAACTTCTCCTTTTATCTAAGTAATGTCTAAAGTGTTTAAAGAGTTTTAAAAGAAACTTTCATTAAACTTAAAATTTTAAATAGACACTTAATTCACCCCCATCCCCCCTCCTTAGGTGCTCCGTGCTTGACTCTTCATATATCGTTTTCAAGTTTATGGCAAGTTTTAGGCGATATTATATAATCCCTAACTGTCTTGGACATTAATCTTTACCACTATTTGTTCCCTGTATATTTGGATTTAGCTTAGAAACCTCATACTGATGTATGTGTTGTGGTTGCCTATTGCCGTAAGAAGACATCATCTAAGTATTCAGTTTGTGCAGCACTATTGCCTATTGTTACGAGCTTAATCTTTGCATAGTTCATCTCTCTTAAAACTACTACGCAAAAAAAATATCACCTATGGGCAGCAGTGAATGTGAGGTGATCGGTTTACTCTCTTTATCTTATTGTTTCCATTTCAATTTAGGGGGGATTTAATCAAACACAAAAATACATTGTGAGATTATCTCTCTAAAAACTTACTCTTAAGGGAAAAAAAGACGTGCACCTTGAATTAGAGAGCAGAGATAGTATTATTGTGCTAGAGCTAGTGGTAGTTAATAATATAAGGATAATCTTAGATATTCAATTTTTTTCCCTTAACTGAATTTTGAAATGGTACAACATTTTATGGTACAGTACGGCTCCTCTCACAGCCATACGTATGACCTACAGTACTAGAAATAAAAGTACAACTTATTAACGGTCGACGAAAGATGAGGTGTCAGGTCACAGCTTCATGTTGGTGGAGTACGGTAGCTTGGAAACAAGCTTCATCATGCGCGACATCTACATTGCACGAGACTCGCAAAGGCCAACGAAACGTATAATTTGACAAGCAACAAGAACAAGATGCACTTACGCCACGAGGACGTAGAAAAGGAAAGGCAAAAGCACGCAAGCCAAATTGAGTTGCCTCTAAAGGAGAAAAATCTCCTACATCTTGAAGAACCAACTTGACAAACCAAAGTCCAAAAACCCAAGTAACCACTCCAATAGACGAACCAAAACACAAATCGCTCCTGAGTAAAACGCCTAGCCATAAACACCATAGGCAGCCATCCTAGGATGCAGTCAACATAGACCGGGCACAAACTCATCCCGTCATTATTTCTATAAGATATTATTATATGGAACAAACAGAATAGAATGCAAGATTTAAGCAGCATGGATGAAGTGATGCAGACCACTGTATCCAACCAGACCAAACACCACTATCAACCTAACTCAGACCTACGCAGACCCACCTCCAACAGAAAATAAGATCATTCCAACTCTGGCCCGTTTCAACCAAAGACAACAGCCCACCCACCAAACCATTCAAGACCATCAAAAGGCCAGTCAACAGCGACAACCAAGGCCACCACTAAAACCAAAGCGAAAACCCAACAACATCATAAACAACCAGACATGGAGCCCCGAGTAAGACACCAAGACACATGAAAACACCATACAACACCATAAATTGACCCGATAGATAGGGAAAGAGGTGAAGGGAAGGGGAACACCATATCAACCCAAAACACAACACCATATGAAACACCACAACTCGAAAAAGATGGTTTATGCCCATTCCAAGGACCCAAAAGGTGGGGGAAGGGGCGAGGGGGGGGGGGGGGACACTATATCGGTCCAACGAACAACACCACATAAAACACCATGACTCGAAAAGGATGGGTTATACCCATCAAGGGACAAACTGAAAGAAAAGTCGTATCAGGGGTGGGGGAAGAGGCGAGAAGTGGGGAAACACACCCCTGAGTTGCATATAGGCTGTCAACGGGATGACTGAAGCAAATCGATCAAACTGAAGGTAGACCGGCCAGGCAGACGGAAACACCAAAGACAACAAGTGATCGGAGGGAGGCAGAACAAAATACAACAAAATGTGGTCAAAACAGGAATGAAAAATTATCGTCGGAGATGAGATCGATCGCCGGAGATGGACTAAGGATAGACCCATCTCCAGCGACTGGGTAGAAGAAGAAGAAGAAGGGTGATAGTGGGTGGGAGGAGGAGGCGGCAGCTCAAGTAAAGTTAGGGTTTTTGTTATTTTTTGGGTTTTCTAGAGAAAAGGTAGAAATTTTTTTCTAGAAAGATACAACTCAAAAAAATTTCATGATAAATTTTAAGGATAGTGAAAATACTTTTTGGTTTCAAGGTGTATTATGTCTGAACATTCAATGGCAATACAAAATATATATTCAAGGTTAGGTTGATAGTTAATCATAAAACTTTCCGTGCATTGCACGGGGTACAAAACTAGTTCTATTATAATAACTGGTTATTTATGCGGATATATTTTTACTAATTAATATACCAACAAAAAAAACTCATCGCTCTTCCCATACAATACATTTTTTATTACTCCCTCCATTTACCTATTTTCTTCCCATTTTCCATTTTTGGCAATTTTTTTTTTCATGTTTCTCGTCTTTCCTTATTTAGACATCCAAATGACAAAAATATCTTTGCCCCACTTGTGTGTTTACATTATTTGCCATTACTTTTTCATTACTTTGTCATTCTTTAATCCTTTTCATTATTTTTCCCTTACTTTTCATTACTTTTTCATTTTTTTAATCCATTTTCTTAATTGTTGTGCAAAAAAAAAAATGAGATAAAAATAGATAAATGGAGGGAGTATTTCATATGAAAAATTCGAACGATTTTTTAAAATAACGGTCAAAAATAAAATATTTCTCGTTTTAGGTCGGTTTTGAAAATATTTTTCAAAATGGTGTCCACGTAGGCTCGGGGTTTTCAAAACCTAAAATACGGAATAAACACGTCATTACCAATGCCGTGTTTTATGAAGGAAACACGCCATTAGCATTGACGTGTGTTTACAGTTATTTCCCAACTGACAGACTCCCATGAACTTTAAAAAAAATTATACATACACGCCATTGGGAGTGGCGTGTTTCCTCCCCCAAAACCGTCATTCCCAATGGGGTGTATCCTTTAGTCCATTTTATAGAAGTTCTTTCCTACTTACTATAAACACGCAATTAGTAATGGCGTGTCTGTTCCGTGTTTCAGGTTTTGCAAACCCAAGCCTACGTGGACACCATTTTGACAAATATTTTCAAAACCGACCCAAAACGACAAATACTTTATTTTTGAGCATTATTTTAAAAATGGATTCGAAAAATTCTTAGGTCCTCCGGGAGGACCATTAATGTGTCCTCCCTAACCAATAAGAAGCATTCATCTTCATTTGAAAGCTATAAATATAATGGTAGATATAAGGAAAATTTTAGCATGAATGCTTCTGATTCGTTAGGAGGGACACATTAATGGTCCTCCCAAAAGATCTAAGAATTTTTCTATTTCATATACATATTTTCATAAAGTTTTAAAGACCACCTTCCTCGCAATCAAATACACATTGATAATAAAAATAAATAAAAAAGTATCCAATTTAGCATATCATTTGGCAAATTAGGCTAATTTTGTACTTTATCAATGTCATTATTAGTAAGTATTGTTTGCTCTACATCAATATTAATAATATATGACAAAACAGTTGGTCTTTTTTGTGACGGTCATAAATTGTAACGATTTCGAATGTGACCACTTTATGATAAAAAGTAATTACTTATAAAATGTTACCTGACAAATAATGGTCACATTTATTCATAAAAGCGGTCACATTTAGAGTCGTCATAATTTGTGACGAAAAAAACCCATCACAGAGAATCTGTGGTGACCAAAATAGGAGTGTTGAATATGTTTAGCACATCCTTTTGGCAAATTCGACTCATTTTCAACAATAGTAGGCTTCATCCAGTCGTCATCTTATCTTTATAAATACCAAAACATTTAAAGCAACTTCATGTATATCCACCTCATCATACGCAAGTTTATTTTTTAATTATCTATTTCCAAAAAAGCAGTGATGGTGGACCCCATTACTTCACATCCCAATTAATTTCTTTGTGATTTATGTTGTTTATTCTTCGCTCACCTAAGTTTTTATAAACAAAAAATTTGTACGATTATGAAATTATGCAGTAAAAAATAATATACAATCAAAAGTTTAATTGCAACAATTGGCAAAATTAAATATAATTACAACAAATTATAACATTTGGTTAAAGTAAATAATATTACAACAATTGATAAAAATCACATTTTTATTAATAAACATTATTAAATATGAAATACTAAATACAACTATCAATTTACTAATAAATAAAAATGTTAAAGATAAACAATATAGTTTAACAAAAATATATCAAAATTGGACATATCACTAACTATCAATTTACTAATAAATAAAATATTAAAGATAAACAATTCAGTTCAACTCCGATAATTATAGTTGATTCGAGCCAACAAACAAGACGGGTGATTGGTGACATAATGTAAACACGATCATTAAACAACACAGTTTAAATGACAGTATGATGTTTAAGAAGTGAGTTATACATCTAGAGTACAAGACATATTAATAATAAGAGATACATCAAAAATTAGCGGTTTAAATGTGTCTATTTTATTCTTTGAAAAAAGTAAGCCAGACACCGTATAATCAATTAAATATATAAATTATAAACATGACATTTATAACATCACAAATTCTCATTATATATGGAGAAACCCCTCTATAGCCATAAACGGGCCAAACATGACATATATAACGTACATTACATATATTTTTAAAGATTTTTTATAATATCAATGTTTTAAAAGCAATGCCGCGCAAAATTGCTCGGGTTAAAAACTAGTTTTCATTATTGTTATTGACATAATTATACAAAACTTTTATCTTTCATGAACTATTACAATTCTAACAACAAATTTATCAATAACACCTTGTAGTGATTTAGTGAACTCTTTATCAATTTCGCTCTTTTTTCTATTTTTAACTACGAGATAAATGTTTTTTAGACAACATTACCGTTACCGTTACCGTTACCCTATACCCTTACCCTTATCATATTCCTCCTTCTCTTACACTCACACTCTTAACTCAATCTCGTACTCTTACTCTAACCAATGTTGTCAGGATCGGGATTCTAATTTGAATTGCTCAGGTTCCGTGGGATTGGATTGTAGGATCTGATTCTCGCTAATTTAGGAATGATTGATGGAAGGGATCTCACAAATGTGTAAATTAACTATAAAATAACATAAATGAAGTATTAATTATATAATTATAAAAGCCACTATAGTGTTTTTGAACAAAAGAATTGATAATTCAACCGCTAATGTCACTGTTGCTAGTTTACGACAACGAAGGCCCAAAATGTTGAAAAAATAGGTAAAGGGGACAATTATAATCTCGAACACATACTAATATCTACACTAGTTATCAAAACTTATTGTTGAAAAAATAGTGACAGGCACAATTGGAGTCTTGGACAACAACCGACCCAAAACGACAAATACTTTATTTTTAAGCATTATTTTAAAAATGGATTCGAACAATTCTTAGGTCCTCCGGGAGAACCATTAATGTGTCCTCCCTAACCAATAAGAAGCATTCATCTTCATTTAAATGCTATAAATATAATGGTAGATATAAGGAAAATTTTAGCATGAATGCTTCTGATTCGTTAGGAGGGATACATTAATGGTCCTCCCGAAAGATCTAAGAATTTTTCTATTTCATATACATATTTTCATAAAGTTTTAAAGACCACCTTCCTCGCAATTGAATACACATTGATAATAAAAATACATAAAAAAGTATCCAATTTAGCATATCATTTGGCAAATTAGGCTAATTTTGTACTTTATCAATGTCATTATTAGTAAGAATTGTTTGCTCTACATCAATATTAATAATCAATATGACAAAACAGTTGGTCTTTTTTGAGACGGTCATAAATTGCAATGATTTCGAATGTGACCACTTGTGGACGTAGCCACCTGCAAGCCCAGCCGATCTGTGGACACACAGCGGTCTTTTGAAAGCCACGCTCGGCGGCGTAAAAATGCTTTCGACCAGGTCGTTTTAGATCGGTCGATTTCGTCTCGGTAAGGGTCTCGAAACGATTAGAGATGTCCGGAGTAGCCACCAAGCATTTTTAGGATTCTTGGAACCCGTTCGAATCCACTTTATACCTCGGTCAAACGAAGCACAAAGCAGTGTTTTACATAGGTACTAAAGATAAGGAATCGTCCCTCTTTATCATCCTATCTCTAGAATGACTCTCGTACGCCCTGGATAAGGTCGTCCACTATCCAAAGTTTCTGAGTAAGAGGTGAAGGTACGTATTGGGAAGCCTTTTAATTAATCAGACACCCAATCCCGCCCGCGGTAGCGACCTCTACTGATCGGTCTTGGTTGGTTGAATGCAAAAGTTGATAAAACGGTTTTAATGCATGAATGCGCGTCCAATAATTTAAACCTAACATGTGAGAGCTTTCTAAGTCGGTTAGTTTAATCCAAGTATCAAGTATAAGATGTCGAGTTGGGTTTATGGTTGATTTGCATGCAAGACGGAAATTAAACATCCATTTACCGTATTAGGTTTATGGTGCATAACGTGATCCATTTCTCTTAGTATGGCATTTTGCAAATACGATTTTTGCATGAGCAAGTTAGTCGTCTGATCCGTCCTATATCCGGGTTAGCCGGAGTCGGGTCATCCTTGACTAATGCAGAAAGGGGAACAGACCATGCACCAGGCAGCCATATGAGGCGCGAGCCTATTGGCGGTGTAAGGGGGTCTCCCCTGGTTTGAAAATAGGAAAAAAGATGGCCTGTTTAGGCGCGGTTCAGTCAACGGTATATGAGGTGTTCTGACCATTGAAAAACGTTTATAAAACGTGTTGAAAATGGGTATTTGAACCCGTTTTGGTTTGAAAGGACCTTTTAGGCCGCATTTGTGTTGATTTGAAGAACGAGACTTGAATAATCGTCATTGTTTTGACGGTATTCGATGTCGGGTTCGACTTGACAAGCTTGACATGAATAGTTTTGAAAATGAATATGAACTAATTGTTTTAAGTTAATTTGAATATAATGAGTCGGTACTCATCATTGTACTCGGATTAAAATCCGGCATGGTATGTAGAACCAAGGATGACTTTGTGTTGGTGACTAATACATTTATTTGAAAATGTAAAGAAATGGTGAAAGG
Source organism: Silene latifolia (assembly GCF_048544455.1). Taxonomy (NCBI): domain Eukaryota; kingdom Viridiplantae; phylum Streptophyta; class Magnoliopsida; order Caryophyllales; family Caryophyllaceae; genus Silene; species Silene latifolia. Next base: position 105,332,732 of record NC_133531.1, read on the forward strand.
CATTAAAATACCTTCCAAAATGTGAAGAAATGAAATAAAAAATTTTAAAATACCTTTTAAATGTAATTAACCAAATATTATCACCGAAACACGGATTAAACCGTCATGGTATTATGAACCAAGGGTGAAAAATGTTTTATGGTTATAAACTTGTAAAAAATGAATAAAAGGGTTTGAAAATATTTGAAATGGTAAAAACCGATTACAAATATGAAAATAGATTAAAGAGGAAAGACGAGAACAAACACGGTTGAGTCTGGCCTGGACACCCCATTGAGGCGCTGTGGACATGGCCCACCTGCGCGCCCAGCCGATCTGTGGACGTACAGCGGTCTCTTTTGAAAGCCACGCTCGGCGGCGTAAAAATGCTTTCGACCGGATCGTTTTAGATTGGTCAGTTTCGTCTCGGTAAGGGTCTCGAAACGATTAGAGATGTTCGGAGTCGCCACCAAGCATTTGTGGGATGCCTGAAACCCGTTCGAAATCCACTTTATACCTCGGTCAAATCGAAGCACAAAGCAACGTTTGACATAGGTACTAAAGATAAGGAAATCGTCCCTCTTTAGCATCCTATCTCTAGAATGACTCTCGAACGCCCTGGATAAGGTCATCCACTATCCAAAGTTTCTGAGTAAGAGGTGAAGGTACGTATTGGGAAGCCCTTTAATTAATCAGACACCCAATCCCGCCCACGGTAGCGGCCTCTACTGGTCGATCTTGGTTGGTTGAATGCAAAAGTTGATAAAACGGTTTAAATGCATGAATGCGCATCCAATAATTTAAACCTAACATGTGAGAGCTTTCTAAGTCGGTTGATTTAATCCAAGTATCAAGTATAAGATGTCGAGTTGGATTAAGGATTGATTTGCATGCAAGACGGGAATTAAACATCCATTTACCGTATTAGGTTTAGGGTGCATAACATGATCCATTTGTCTTAGTAAAGTGTTTTGAAAACACGATTTCGAATAGTCATCTGATCCGTCCTATATCCGGGCTAACCGGAGTCGGGATCGTCCTAGACTAATGCTGGAAGGGGACAGACCCTGTACCAGACGGCTATATGAGGCGCAAGCCAGCCGGCGGTGTAAGGGGCCTCTCCCTGGTTTTGAAAATGAGAAATCAAGGGCCTGTTTAGGCGCGGGTTAGCCCACGGTTTATGTGCCGTGTTCTGACTTTTTAGAAAACGTTATAAAACGTGTTGAAAATGGGTATTTGAACCCGGTTTGATTTGAAGGGGTCGTTTAGACCGCATTTGTTAATTTGAAGAACTAGACTCGAATAATCATCATTATCTTGATAATATTCGGTGTCGGGTTCGGTTTGACAAACTTGACATGAATAGTTTTGAAAATAATTATGGATTAATTTTTTTAAGTCCATTTGAATGTAATTAGTCGATACTCATCATCGTACTCGGGTTAAAATCCGGCATGGTATGTAGAACCAAGGATGACTTTGTGTTGAGGACTAATATGTTTATTTTTAGAAATGTAAAGAAATGAAATAAAAGGTTTTAAAATACCTTTTAAATGTCATTAACCAAATATTATCACCGAAACACGGATTTAACCGTCATGGTATGAGGAACCAAGGGTGAAGAATGTTTTATGTTTAAAACAAATATCATGAAATAAAAAGGGTTTGAAAGTATTTGGAATGGTAAAGACCGATTACAAATGTGAAAATGGATTAAAGGGAAATGACGAGAACAAACACGGTTGATCTCTGACCTGGACACCCCATTTAGGCGCGGGCAAGCTGGTGACCTAAGGGGCTTCTGTCTCAGGCCAAAAATCAGTTTTGGCTCGTTTATCCCATGTTTTGGTTCATGTTATGCACGTTTTAGCATGTTATAGTCATGAAAAAAATGAAAACATAATAAAAGACGATTTTTACACCCTCATACTTACATGTTTGGTTATGGCGAGTGACCGACGTAAGTGTAACAACTCGTTTGATCGGAAAAAACTCGGTTTAAAACCGTTTTGGTAAGTAAAAAGAGTGTTTCAATATTAGTGATGGTGTAGTGGTCGAAGTGGTCGGTCAAGTGATTTAATGCACGATGACGGTACCAAACAATGTGTAAGGCTTGTATTTACGATCGGTAGGTCGTAAATACGCGTTGGGTTGTAACTTAAGAAGTCGAGTCGAGAATTTTAAGGGAGAAAAGAGGGGGCGGACACTCGCGTAAGTCTCAAATGGTGGAATTTGAGGGGTATCTATAGGAGAATGAGTGGTTGTGTGAGTTTTGAGCGACGTGGCCACCTGGGCTGCTCAAAGAGGCGCGAGCCACGTCGCGGTTCTTCGAGGTGAGTTGTCGCTTTCACAACAAACGCAATCATGATTTGTTCTATCATATGTTTTGTAGTCACATGTTTGGTACTTGACCGTTCATGAATCCGGGAAAACTTAAGGTAGAAGGTTTGAAATGTTTTTTTTTGGTGGTTGACTCGGTTTGACTCGTTGTTGCAGTCGGGATTTGAATTTTTGAGTCGGTTTTTGGTCCGGTGTCGGTTTTGACTCTAGTTAGTGTCATTGCGACCCCGTCGTCGTGCATTAAACACTCCAGGTATTTTTGAAATGTTTTTAAATGTTTTATTTTCGAAATCGTTTTAAGTTTTCCGACGTAAAGTTGTACACAATTTGTCGATCAAACGTCGCGATTCCAAAGCATGTTGTAGTCCGATAATCATCGGGTGTTTGTTGGACTCTCAGCAGATACTGGGTATCTACAGAGCCCCCACTTTGACTGAGGCTTGGACAGGGAAAAAGTCAAAGTAGAGCCCCCAGATCAATCGAAGATTATAACCTGGAGACCCAAGCGACGTCGAGGCGGCTCGAAAGGATTCGGGCCAAGGACCTGCCTTCGGGAAGGGCGACGCCAAGGTGACTCGAGGGTAAGAGCCAAGGACCTGTCGTCAGGAACAGTTTAGAGTCTATCGACTATCCGTGCAGGTCGTTTAAAGTCCGTTAGACTACGTACAAAGGCTCGCCAGCTATAGGAAGGAGTCATACCTTTGGCATCTTCGGATATGTCCTGGCTTGTTTGCGGACAAAGGCTCGCCAGCTGTTGTAAGGAAATGTACCCGAGGCATCTTCAGGATCTGTCCTTGCTTGTTTGCGGACAAAGGCTCGCCCGCCATTGTAAGAAAATGTACCCGAGGCATCTTCGGGATCTGTCCTTGAGTGCTTGCGGACAAAGGCTCGCCAGCCATTGTAAGGAAATATACCCGAGGCATCTTCGGGATCTGTCCTTGTGTGCTTGCGGACAAAGGCTCGCCAGCCATTGTAAGGAAATGTACCCGAGACATTTTCGGGATCTGTCCTTGAATGTTTGCGGACAAAAGCTCGCCAGCCATTGTAAGGAAATGTACCTGAGGCATCTTCGGGATCTGTCCTTGAGTGCTTGCGGACAAAGGCTCGCCAGCCATTGTAAGGATATGTACCCGAGGCATCTTCGGGATCTGTCCTTGAATGTTTGCGGACAAAAACTCGCCAGCCATTGTAAGGAAATGTACCCGAGGCATCTTCGGGATCTGTCCTTGAGTGCTTGCGGACAAAGGCTCGCCAGCCATGGGGCAGTCGATTAATGGACCATGAGAATAGTCGCGTCAAAGGGGCTTGCTTGAACGTAGCGAACTCGTGATGCCGCCGTGGAAATAGTGAAGTCAAATTTTCACTATCACTGTTTTCGAAATGAGCGGGTTCCGCGAGGAAGCCCCCTGCTGGTATTTGAAAGAGATAGTGAATTTGGAATCTTCACCATTCGTCGTTCTTTTTTGAACTTGAAGTGGCGGTTTCGATCGCCGTTTGTTTGAATTTTGAAGGAAATAGCAAATTTTAAATCTGCTATTACGTTTGAAGTGACGGTTTATGTGCTGCTATTGACATTTGATGGAAATAGTGAATTTGGAATCTTCGCTATTAATTGAAGTGACGGTTTATGTGCCGCCGTTGACATTTGATGGAAATAGTGAATTTGGAATCTTCACTATTAATTGAAGTGACGGTTTATGTGCCGCCGTTGACATTTGATGGAAATAGTGAATTTGGAATCTTCACTATTAATTGAAGTGACGGTTTATGTGCCGCCGTTGACATTTGATGGAAATAGTGAATTTGGAATCTTCACTATTAATTGAAGTGACGGTTTATGTGCCGCCGTTGGCATTTGATGGAAATAGTGAATTTGGAATCTTCACTATTAATTGAAGTGACGGTTTATGTGCCGTCGTTGACACGTGTGGTGAAAGTAGTGGAATTTAATTTTCAGCTATTTTTGAAAATAACGGTTTTAATTGCCGTCGTTTGAGATTTGAAGAAATAGCGGATTTTGGATTCTCGCTATTATTTTTGAAATTTTTGAAGGAAATAGTGAATTTTGATTTCACCATTATTTTTTAAATTGGCGGTTTTGATCGCCGTCTGTTTGAAAATTTCGAAAATAGCGAATTTAAAATTTCACTATTTGTTTTTGTCTTTGAGAAAACGACGATCGTCGATGAAAATTCGAAGTTTAATATGTGAAATTGGGCCAAAGCCCAAATTTCGGTGAAAAAAAGCAAAGGGATGCCTGATTAAGGCGCGGGTCCTCTTGCGAATCAAAGGGGCTTCCCTTTTTTTTTGTAAAAGACGCGAGTTCAGGCCACATCCCATTCATCTTCGTCTTCTCCAAATTTTGACAAAAAACAAGCCAAGACCGCCGTTGTTGAACCTTCTAGCTCGCTTCCAATCGTGCCATTAACAACAATGTCATCTCAAGGTATGTATTTCCTCATGAATTCATTTAAATTTGTTGATCTTTAGCTTGAATGAATTAGGGTGGAATTTTACCCTAGAAAATCGAATTGGGCGTTTTTGATTGAGCCCATTTCGAGTGAAATTGATGCTTGCCTTAGGTTAGAAACTTGTTTAGGAGTATAGGGGTGCTTTAAGTTTGCATTTTGGTCCCCGTTCCCGCTCCCTATGCTCGAAAAACGTGAGTGAGGTGAGAAACCGTCACATTTCGCAATGCCAAGTTTGTTTGCTTGGATAGTGGGTCCCACTAGGTTGCATTGTAGTCGGGAGAGACCATATTTGCCGTTATGGACCTTTGTTGGGTATTGTGGGCAAAATTTGGAATTTTTGCCTTTTGTGGCGGTCTTATGTCTGACAAAATAAGCGTCTGTTTGAGCTTGAATTGAGTCAGTTTGTCTTGAAATGGACCTCATTGGTAGTTTAGGTCGCTTTGAGGCGTGATAAACTCACGTTTGCCTTTTTTGCAGCTGTTTTTGAATTTTGACCGGCTTGTGCTCAAATTGGCGCATGAATTGCCTCTTCGAGTCATAGAAAAATACCCCATTGTGTTGGGAATGCATTTTGGTTTGTTGGCGGACCTTGTATGGGTCTTGGGATGCCGTTTTTTTTTGTGATGGTTGTGACTCGTCTTTTGCTTGAAAAGAGGGGCGAGTCGTTTTTTGTTTGTATTTGTTTTTGTGAATGGTTTTGTTTATTTTGCTTTTTTTTTTGATTTGTCCATTTCATGCCGTCGTAGTGCCGAAATTTCGGCTGACGTTCTTTGTTTGTAGGAGAGTGTTCGGGACAGGCTGAGTCCCTTGCTGGGACTCTCGAGGAGTTGTTCGGGGCTGGGCAGGTTAGTACTCCGGCTAGCACGCCCGCCGGTTACCGAGGAGGAGAGACCTCCCGAGCAGGCTGTTGGGGCCGCGGGGGCCACTGAGGAGCGTGAGGTGCCCGTTGTTGAGGCCACTGTCACTGGGAGAGCTCATACTGGGTCTGAGGCTGGTACCTCCGGGAGGAGGATTTCTATGAGGCCACATCGTCCCCGGGCGACCAGACGGATGTTACAGAACGTCACCAAGGTCGTTGAGATGGGCCTTATCTATCACGTTGAGTCTCGCGACCATAAGAGACGGAGGGCGGAGACGGCCGAGGATGATGCCGACGTTGCGAGCTGGAGAGCCAGGCGAGCTACAGCCCCACGGGGGTTGCACTTACGACCTGCGCCTGCTTGGGCCGAGGGTTTTGACGGTAGCCAGTTGTTGCTTCGACTGGACAGGCACCTCTCCTATCGTGCTCACGAGGGCTTGGTGAGTCGTGTCCCTCGATTGAACCTTTGTCACTCTTGAAATGTCAGGCCTGAATAGGAATTCTGACGTTGTTTGTTTTTTATTTCAGGAGATCGGCACCATGAGGACTTTTTCGGCCTTCTCTACCTGTTTGGGTTTCCACGGCGTTCTCCGAGCCGGTACGAGGGCGTTGATAGAGAGGTCGGATTTTGGGCCGTTGGTGGCAGCCTGGCGGGACATTTACAGGTCCTTGATTAGGGTGAACCTGTGTCTGATCCGCGCCATGTTGGATCGGTACTGGGACACGACGTCGTCGTTCCACATGGAGTTTGGGGAGGTCGGCGTGACTTTAGAGGACTTTGCCATGGTATCCGGCCTTCCCTGTGGCGAGTTGCCCATTCAGTTTACCGAGACGCCGGAGAGAGTGTCCTCTCCTGCGGTTACTGCTTTGATCGGTACTGCTTTGCCGGAGCCTTCCGACGTCACTCCGTACTTGATTGCGAGTTCGTACGTGAAGGACCACTTCACTGGGAGGGTGGCAGGTGTTACTCCGGCGCCGTTGGAGAGTCCGGAGGCAGAGGTTGAGGCCGACACGAAGGAGGCGCAGCTGTGGTTGTGGTACTTCTTGGGTACCACGTACTTTGGTGACAAGGGTGAGCGCTTGTCGACCAAAGTGCTTCCTCTCCTTACTGACCTTGACACTTTGGGTCGGTTTGAGTGGGTTACGCCGGCTCTGGCGAGTTTCACTCGGTGCTTGCACGCGGCGGTGCGTCCGGAGACAGTGGGAGAGGGTAGTGCTCCTGCTTTGGTTGGTCCCGGCCTCATCTTTGAGGTACGAGTATTTTTTGTGGTAGCTTTTTTTTAGTTTGATTTTGATTTTGATTTTGGCAATTTTTTGAGAAATAGGCTGATTTGTGTTTGTTGTGTTTGATTACAGGCTTGGTTGTATGCTTACTTCACTCCTTTGCGTCCGGGGACCACAGACGGTGTTCCCTCGACCTACCCTGCTGTGAGGGGTTGGACGGTGGCTCGGAAGAAGTCGATTAAGTCGACTTACGAGGACTGCAGGCGTCGCGTGAACAAGCTTCGGGTTGCTGACGTAAGTTCTTGCTCTCTTTCCCCTCTTCTCTATAGAAATAGATAGAGCTAGGATGACTAGGTAGTTTATGAAGCCCCCAGTTGGCTGAGTAGCTTTGTCTTGAATGCGGTTTGTTGGGTGGCCTTGGGAGCACTACACGGGCGTACCGGCTGCCATCAGGGAGCGTTTGCGGCCTCGCAGCTCCTTGCGTTTGTACTTGGAGACGGCAATTGAGCCGGTTTGGTACTTGGGCGAGCGTTTAGTTCGTCAGTGCTTCACCGAGACTTTCATCTTGCCGGTTAACCCACCTAGGTGTTGTTCCAGGAGTCGACCCCTGATGAGGTTGAAGAGCACCTTCACGGTCAGGGAGGTGAGGAGCTGTTGTTGCGGGACGTTGACTACGACACCTTCCGGTTGTCGAGGCTTGCTTGGTACCCGATCGAGGTATGTTTTCCTCTGCCCTTTTGTTTTCATCGCCTCCCTTAATATGAGGGTTTGTCATTCTTGATGTGGATCCAAATGGTAGGGAGTCGATCTGCTGATGAGGACTCAGCCCCCAGCTTTCCCGACGGAGACCACTTTTCAGAGGCCGGGTGACAAGGAGCTTCAGTTGCGCTTACCGGAGCCCGCGGCGGCCGAGGTGACCGATGCTGGCATGGAGTGGAGGTTGATCGTTCTGAGGGTGAGTTCCTGACTTGAACATTTTCCTCGATTGCACTTTGCCTTACATTGTATTGAAGGACATTTTTTATTTGTAGGTGACGACTGTTAGTCACCAGGACTTGTGGCGGACGGCTAACCGCTGGAGGGCGCTTGCTGGTGACCTGGCTGCGAGGGAGGCTCGGCTTTCTCAGGTACTTTTGTGTGCTGTTTTTGTGTATTTTGTGTTGTATTCCATGTTTTTAGATCTTGAGGATCTGTTATTGTGTTTTGTAGGGTACTGCGGATCCGGCGGAGCTTGCTCGGGTCCGTGCTGAGTTGGAGGTAGCCAGGTCGACGATCGAGGGCCAGGAGCTGGGGATCATCCGTCAAGACCAGGATTTGAGGCGTCGTGAGGACGAGCTGCGGAGCCAAGACGCGGAGATTGCCTCTCTCAGGGCTCAGTTGGCTGCGGCGGAGGAGCTTCGCGTCGTGATGGAGCAGGAGACGCTGGAGAGTTCCCCGGAGAGGGAGCCTGAGCAGGTGGTGGTGTCTGCATTGGCGGCGACTCCTAGTGAGACCAGGACTGGTCCGATGGGAGACGTTGAGTAGTTGTTGTAGTTTGTCCGTGTCTTGGACTCTTGTCTGTACATATTTACATTTTACGTGAGGCGGTTTGTATATATGTGTTTTTGGATTGTGGTTTATTTTGTGATTTTTGGCTTTTTGTGTTGTGTTTCGGAGGACCGCTGTCGGCTGTCGATTCTCCTTTTGCCTTGCACCACTTCCTGTATCGTTAGTGTGGAAAACAGGCAACAGATAGCACATATACATAGATGTAAACACGTAAAAGCATTTGAACAAAATTTAACCAAGATGACTCGAAGTGAAATTTGGAATGAATTTTGAAAATTCCGCGACAAGTCGTCACGTTCGGAATTCAAAAGGAATTGATTTGAAAATTTGAGCAATTAACACGTGTCGCGAATTAAATTGCATCGAAATTATTGAAATTGATTTGTGACTCGAAAAATTCAAACTCAAACCGTCAGGAAAGAATTTTAGAAAAGGATTTTTGCGAGTATATTTGATTTTTGATTTATTTTTGAGGTCAAGACTCTAATTTGTGAGTACTTAAATTTTGAGGGAAATTGACGTCGTGTTATCAATTTTCGACTTTTATTTTGATGGAAAATTGCAAAAAAGCGAAAAATTTTCAGAATTTCGACTGACATGGAAACGATCCATCGCGGATCGGGGCGACTATCCCTTCCCCTCTTTTAAAAAAGAAAGAAAAATCCGTATGTTTAAAGCTGCGCCATGGAAACCGTGTCGGATTTCGTAAAACGCGAAAACAATAAAATGTGAGTGTGAGGAAACACAAAGAAGTCCCAGATCATCCCGAAGAGGCGCGAGCTTCCTGGCGGGATGTTTGAGGTGTCAGGAGAAAACACAAGTTGAAAGAGACAAGTCAACAGCGGGAATCCTGGGGAAGCCTCAAAGAGGCGCGAGCAGCCTGGCGATGGAAGCCAGCTCTCCCCTTTTTTCTGAAAAAATGCGCTGATCATTTTGTATAAATAGGGACGTTTGCGCTTTATTGTTTCATCATCCGAAACACGAAATCATCTCTACAAAACCTCTTCTTCTTCCACAAAAATATTTCATGGATGCTTTTGAGAACGCATTGCGACAATGGTCCCGGGATTTGTCGCCTCCCGAAAAGTATCAACTCGTTTGCATGGAAGTTGGGCAATTGTTGGTGCTCCGTCAAGTCAAGGTGCAACCTTCATTTCTTGAAGCATGTTCTCGGTTTTGGGATTCAAAACACCATGTTTTTGTTTTCCCGAAGGGTGAGATTTATCCTCTTGCCGAAGAAGTTGGAGCCATTGGTGGGTGGTCGGGTTGTATTCCGGTGCTTCCTCCGACTCGGTTGTGCTATAAGGAGAAATTTCGTTCCATGTTGGGCTTATCAACAAGCCAAATCAACTTTCTTCTTGCTCCATACGGTGTGGATATGTTGGCTCTTATCAACATCTTTTCAAACCGATTAGATGCTAATGTCTCGGAGGTGGGTAGGAGAAGGGCTCTTGCATTTTTGCCTTGTCCATGTGTACCTCTTTGTTGATGTCTTGAAGAAGGAGGGGCCAAAATGCCATGGTAGCATGACCCTTATTCATATGATTGAGCAAATAGAGCATGGTAGAGATCCATCATGGTTGGTGCTTGGAGAGATTATCCATGCTTTGGACAAGGAAGGCTCTTGTGGAGAAGCTCCCTCTTTCGGATCCCCAAGGATCCTCCAAGTGTGGCTATTGGAGAGACTAAGGTATGTAGAGCCTCCGGTTGATTCTTCTTCTTATTCCTTCCGTCATCTTACCATGAGGAAGAAATTGTACCCGGATAGTTTCGCCTCCACCGAGGCCTATTGGGCCACAAGATTGGCAGAAGAGGGTGGTCCTCATATCCGTTGGGTGGTGCCGTGGTGGCACTTGAGGTCCTTTACGGGGTTGTCCGCTTCGGGTGATAGTCCTCGTTCTTTGATGGTGGTGGGTTTGAAGGTTGTTTCCTTCATTTATCCCGAAAGGCTCATGAGGCAAATGGGGCGTCAGCAAAAGGTGCCCGCTCAAGATACTCTTGTCCAAGAGAATGTTTTCCAGAACTCCGAGCTTGTGAAGGTCTTCGAAAGGTGGTGGGCCACTCGGCCGCTTTGGCAGGTACTAAACCCCGTTGCCACGACACGGGTGACTCCCGCTTATGTCAAGTGGTCAAGAGCTCCGTCCTTGGAAGAGAGGTCCAAATTCCGTAAGGACGAGGTTGTCGACTTGAAGTACCGAGAGGTTAGCAAGGCCAACCGTGCCTTCTTTGAGGAGTACGTTGATGGAGCTACCCCCGATGTGATGAGACCACCGAAGAGGAGGAGTTCTAGCCCCAAGAATATGATGGGTCGTGCATTGGCTCGTCTTGGGTCGAATATGGGGTCTTGTGCTAGACCGGAGGCCGTCGCCGTCTCAAATCCGTTGAGGATCTGTTTCGAGGAGGAAATCCATGCTAGGCGGGCCAACAAGAAGAGCAAGAGGAAGATGTACCCCGAAGGAAGAGGCAAGGGTAAAATGGAAGATTGAAGACCTCCATTACCCGCTTTATTATTATGTTGTAGTAGTGTTCTGAGTTTTTTATTTTGTTGTACTAGCTAGTTATTGTGCGTTTTGTGCTAGTTTTATTATGTGAAGTGTTTTAGTTGACACCTTAGCTTTGACAAGTTGTAGACTCGTCGAGCTTTATTTGTTGTTGAAATTGTAATACCTCCCATTATTAATTAAATAAGAGGATTGATTGTGTCGAAAATTGTGAACGCTTGTTTCTTCCATCCATTTGGTGAAGGCAATTCAATTTGAATCGTCCTAAACAAACTTGGGAAAGTGAAGTTTTTGGGAAGGGAGAAAGGCTCATTTTTGTATTTTTGTGGGAAAGGGAATGTTTTTCCCTTTCCTTTTTTTGAAAGTTGATGTGGGTGATTTTGTTTTTTTTTTTATTATGGGGATGGTTGTATCCTTCTTGTGTAAGAAAGGACTGCCTACGTATCAACCTGAAGAGGTGAAATCAAACCATGCTCGTAGTTCAGGGGTTTTTGTTTTAGTGCAAATGGATGTTGCCTTTGACAGATCAAAGGACATTTGAAACGGGCAAGGTGCCGCAGCTTAGACTCGATAAAACATGCAATTTCAAATCAGAACACGTTGAGGAACTTGACTTGAAAAGGGTTGAGGTGGTTGCTAGTTGCAAGACTAGGCTTAGGTCGTTGGTTGCTATGGTTCAAGGGTAGTATTTCTTGAGTTGGTCTAGGTTGGTCGGGTTTGTAAAGTCCTCCCCATCTAGGTCACTCAGTCTCACTGCGCCCCCCGAAAGTATTTTCTTAACCAGGTATGGCCCGGCCCGATTGGGTTTGAATTTTCCCCTGGATCGACGGGTAATGGTGCTCGAACTGACTTGAGGACCATGTCGCCCTCCTGGATGTTTCTGGGTTTAACCTTCTTGTTGAATGCCCGTTGTATACGTCGTTGGTATAGTTGGACGTTGTGCAAGGCGTTGAGTCGCCGTTCGTCTAGAAGAGTGAGTTGTTCGTACCTTCGACGGGTCCATTCCGCCTCAGGGACTTGACTCTCCAGTAGAATGCGTAGAGAAGGGATCTCTAACTCTACCGGTTGAACCGCCTCCATACCGTAGGCTAGGTAGAAGGGTGTGGCGCCTGTCGGTGTTCGGATGGAGGTTCGGTATCCCCAGAGCGCGAATGGGAGCTTACTCGGCCAATCGCGATAGTTGTCTTGTATTTTCTTGATAATGGTGACAAGAGTTTTGTTAGCCGCTTCCAACGCTCCGTTGGTTTGGGGACGGTAGGGGGATGACCGATGTCGTTTGATCCTGTATTTGTCCAGCAAAGCTTGAGTTTCCGCCCGGAAGTGAGAGCCTTGATCGCTGATGATTTCATGGGGTACCCCATACCGGCAGATGATGTTGTTTTGAATGAATAAGGCCACTTGTTTGGCGGTTAAGACTGCATATGACTGCGCTTCCACCCATTTGGTAAAGTAGTCGATGGCGACGAGGACGAAAAAATGCCCCTTAGTGCCTACCGGGTTGAATCTCCCGATGATGTCGATGCCCCAGGTTGAGAAAGGCCGGGGTGATGTCATGGTGTATAAAAGGGATGGTGGTATGTGTTGTATGTTGGCGAAGATTTGGCAACTATGGCAATGTTTGACGTAGTTACGGCAGTCGTCTTCCATGGTGGTCCAGTAGTAGCCTAGCCGTGTGATTTTTCGAGTAAGCATCATTGCGCTCATGTGAGGGCCACATTCTCCGTTGTGAACCTCTCACATGACTTTGTTGGCTTTGTGATGGTCAATGCAAAGGAGGAGAATTCCTTGGGGTGTTCTTTTGTATAGTTGATCTTGGTTTATCACGAATTGTGATGCAAGTAAACGGATGGCTCTTTATCCTCTTTGATCAGAGTTGGGAGGAAATTCGTTTTTGGTTTTGTAATTGAGGATGGCTTGGTACCAAGGTTCATCATGGCTTTCCTCGTCGTTGATAATGGCACAAATGTGGGCTGGCTCGCTCCTTCTCTCGACACATAGGGGCATTGATGTCATATCGTCAGGTATGTTGACGAGCGCGGCAAGTTTTGCCAGGACATCAGCGAATTGATTTTCCTCGCGTGGCAAGTGGAAGTAGTCGATTTGGTCGAAAAAATCGGCCTCTTGATTGATCTTTGCTCGGTAGGGAGCTAAGCTGTCGGATCGGATTTTCCATGATCCAGATACCTGATTGATGATGAGTGAGGAATCGTCGTGGACCCTCGGTCTCTTGATGCCAAGTTTGATGGCTGCTTGTAGGCCGATGAGACATGTTTCATATTCAGCGGCATTGTTGGTGACGGCAAAGTCTGGCTTGACCGAGATCGGAACATGTTCTCCCTCCGGTGATATTAGAAGGATCCCTACCCGAAGCCTCTCAGATTAGACTCACCATCGAATTATAGGTCCCATGCGTCGGAATCGGCATAAAGGATGTCTTCGTCAGGAAGTGACCATGTGTCGGTCGTTGAGTTCTCGTTGACGGGATTCTCTGCCAGGAAATCAGTGACTGCTTTTCCCTTGATAACCTTGAGGGGTACAAACTTGAGATCAAACTCGGATCGCATGAGTGTCCACCTAGACAGCCTTCCGTTTAGTACGGGTTTTTCGAAGATGTATTTGACCGGGTCCATCTTGGAGTAGATGTGGACCGTGTAGCTGAGCATGTAATGCCGCAGCTTCTTTGTCGACCATAATAGGTCAAGGCATATCTTTTCCAGTTAGGTATACCTCGTCTCGTACTCAATGAACTTTTTGCTGATGTAGTAGACGGCCCGTTCTTCGTTGCCGACTGTTTGTGCTAACATTGCTCCCATGGCTGTGTTGGTAAAAGTCAGGTAGAGGGATTGAGGAATCCCCGGTTGAGGTGGAATGAGGACAGGAGGTTTGGATAGGATTTCCTTTATCCTGTCCACGGCCTTCTGACAGTCGTCGTCCCAATCGGTGTGATCGGAGGCGCGAAGCTTTTTGAATATTGGTTCACAAATCATAGTGAGCTTGGCAATGAAACGGCTGATGTATTGGACCTGACCGAGAAATCCCCGAATCTCCTTCTCGTTCCTAGGCCGAGGCATTTGTTGAAGGGCTTTGATTTTGGTTGGATAAATCTCAATACCTTTTTTGCTGGCGACATGTCCCAAGAGTTTTCCGGAGGTGACCCCGAATGCACACTTCTGAGGATTTAGTCTCATGTTATACTTCCGTAGTCGAGCGAAGAATTTCCGGAGGGCATTGATGTGGCCGTCCCGTTCCTTTGATTTGACAATCATATCATCGACATACACCTCTACCTCCTTGTGCATCATATCATATAGGAGAGTGGTAGTGGTTCTTTGATAAGTTGCTCCGGCATTGATGAGGCCGAAGGGCATGACCGTGTAGCAATATGTACCCCACTGTGTAGTGAACGCCGTCTTGTGCATGTCTTCCTCAGCCATTTTAATCTGGTTGTACCCAGCATACCCGTCCATGAAGGATAGGAGAGCATGTTCAGCGGTATTGTCCACCAGAATGTCAACGTGTGGCAAAGGGATGTCGTCCTTTGGGCTAGCCTTGTTCAGATCCCTAAAGTCGACGTAAACCCGAATTCTTCCGTCTTTCTTTGGTACGGGCACAATATTGGCCACCCAATCAGAGTATTCAGACACTTTAATGAAGCCTGCCTTGAACTGTTTATCCACTTCTTCCTTGATTTTTAGGGCCCATTCAGGACGCATCCGGCGTAGCTTCTGCTTCACAGGTTTAGCTCTGGGTTTAATGGGTATCCGGTGCTTTGAAATTTCTCTGTCAATCCCAGGCATGTCTCTGTAAGACCAGGCGAACACGTCCTTGTATTCGTGGAGAAGGTCAATGAACTGTTGTCTTTCCGAGGGGTCCAGGGTTGTCCCTATCCTAAGTTCTTAAGGTGTGTTATCGGTTCCTACGTTAATAGGTTCGTTCTCCTCAATGATGGGGGTTCTGGTTTCTCGTTTGTCAAGTTCTTTGGCTAGGTGAGGTGGGTAGTCACTCAAGTCAAATTCCTCATAGTCATTTAGAATTGCATTGCTATTAAAATGAGACGAGTCATAAGCAAATTTAGCGTTCATTAAGTTGACACGAGCGAAAAGCTCGGAGAGGACAGACATCTCGTGGTCAGTCAGAGGCGACACAACAGAGGAGGTAGCCCCTGGAACAGGCTCCAGGTTGTCACCTTTCATGGGAGTGGGGCTGACCCTAGTAGACTCAGCCTCTGAATCAGCCACGACTTTGCGATAAAACAGTGGGAAGGGGACCTTGACTGGGACATCAGAAGTGTTGGGAGCTACGACAGACTCTAACTCCGACTCAGGCTCAGACTCAGATTCTTCTTCACTTCCTTTTTTGAACATAGGGCCTTCTCCAGTTGTGATTTTGAGAATGCGGCCTTGGCGATCGGTCCATTTGACGATTTTCCTCCAGCCTTGGGTAGCTTTCTCCGGGTCAGTGTCGGAGATCAAGGCGGTGGGATCAAATTGGTTGTCCTTCAGGGCGATGTTGATAATGTCCTCATAGTCGAGGTGCTTGATGTTATCTTCCCCAAAGAGGAGAGTGACAGCTTGTCCGTCGAGGTATGGCGATGGCTTAGACTCAGTGGATGAAGCTTCGATGTTGTCGGGGATGAAGTAGCAGTCTTGGAAGGCTTCCACTCCCGGGTACCTAGCCCTGGCCACAGAGTCATAGATTGGCTCCGGAAAGCCATGGTAGAGCTCAGATTCTCCCTCGAGGACAAAGTATCCGTTGAGGGTCGGATGATAGGGACGGAGGATAACTCCGTGCTTCTTGCACTTTCGAATTAGGAGGTTCATCTCCTGGATATCCTCATCGGTAGGTTCATATCCCAGTCCAAAGGGGATATTGGGGACCTTAGCCTGTTTCAAGGGAGACAATAGGTCCTTCAGTGGATTGAGCGGATAACCCGGGAAGTAACCCTGACGCATCATGATACGGTTGACTGTGAGGTTGGTGAACGGGTCACAATCAGAGGGTGTTGATTCATTAGTTATGGCGTTCACAGCTTGGAAACCCCACATTTCGTTATCATCCTCCTCAATGGCTTGGGAGGCTATCCCCTTTCTCATGACTGCTTTGATCGGGGAAGCAGGAATTGTGATTGATTTCCCGTTGAAGGGGACCCTGATTTTCTGGTGGAGAGTCGAGGTGACCGCCTTGACGGCGTGAATCCAGGGATGTCCCAATAGCATATTGAAAGAGGCGTCGATGTCGACCACCTGAAAACTGGTTTGTCTTTCCAGTGGTCCGGTCGCGATAGCCAGAGCGATAAGCCCCGCGACCTTGCGACGAGTGCCGTCGTAGGCGCGTACTCCTTTATTTGTTGGGACCAAATCAGCTTCCCTAATGCCCAGCTTGTGAGCAGTCTTTAGGGGAATGACATTCACCGCAGATCCGTCATCCACGAGGACCATGGGTACATTTTTCTTGAGGCATTGTACGGTGATATACAGGGCCAGGTTATGATTGGCTCCGAACGGAGGGATATCCTCGTCGGAGAAGACGACTGGGTTGTTCAAATCAGGGGCGTCCCTCATCATATGTGTCACTATTTCTTCAGGGGAAGAGGTGGAGGGCACTGTTAACTTTCCCAAAGCCTGTAGTAGGGCCTGTCGATGCTCAAAATATGTTGTGATTAGTTGCCAGATTGAGATTTCAGCTTTCGCCTTCTGAAGCTGTTTAAGGATTGAATTCTCAGGAGCCCTTGGTTAAGTGTCCACCTCTGGGATGACTTGGTCATTCGTTGTTGGAACGACCGTTAGGACTGTTCGGGTTCTGATAGGGACGTCCGGACCGGGTGAGATGTCTGATTTCTTTCGCCCGTTTCTCCTTCTCTGGGATGATATAGACATCCTCAACATCATCTTTCCAGATGCCATTAATTTCAGAGTCCCGAGGGTACCTTGGGGGGGTATTCATCGGTGGGCAGTTCTTGTGAGGAATATTTTTATGAAGGTGGTTTTTATGAGGGTAGTTATTGTGAGGGTGATTTTTATGGGGGTAGTTATTGTGAGGGTAGTTATTTTGAGGGTGATTTTCGTGAGGTCTATGCCAGAATGGTCGCGGGAGCAATCCATCCTGGGGTGGGTAGTTTTGAATGCTTGGGGAATTCTCCCTCGGGCGCGGTGGTGGAGGATTGAAGATGAGTCGACGGTAGGCGTCGTCAAGTCGAGTGATTCTCTCGGAGAGGCTGGCTATGGCCTCCTCAACCTGTTGGAACATATTGAGCATAGTGGCAGCACTGAACACAAACACTCCGTCTGAAGGATCTTTTTCCAAAGCATTCACCTCGTCATCAATTGGCAGGATGAGGTGAGAGGAGTCTAAAGTCGGCTCATCGTCAGAGATTGCGTGGATTCCCAGAGGGTTCGTTTTGTTGTTCGGTTTAGTCGGTGGGGGTAAAGGCAAATCTCCTTTCTCAATCATGTCTTGGATGATGTGTTTGAGTTTGAAGCAGGTTTCGGTATCATGCCCTTTCCCCTGATGGTGCTGACAGTAGGCACTGGGGTTCCAGAACCGGGACTTCTTGGCATCGGTCGGATCCGGGGTGGGTCCGATCGGTTGTAACTTCCCCTGGTCCATGAGCCTCTTCAAGGCACTTGCATAAGTCGACCCTATGTTGGTGAACACTCTCTGAGGGTGCTCAGTTCTCTTAGCAGATGGTTCGACGAGGTTAACCTCATCGATCTTGTTCGTCTGGCCGTATGGGCGAGATCCGATTGAGGTGGATCCGTGGTAGCCTCTGCCAGTGTTCTTGGCCAAGACACCCTTTCGGAGGTCATCTTCAATACGTGTCCCCAGAATCTGCAGGTCTTGGAAGGTCTTGATATTCTGATACCTCAGTAGGTTGGCATAAACTGGGCGGAGATTGTTGACGAACTTTTCCACCAAAGTTGATTCACTTGGCTTACTGACCAGTTGAGTACTTACCCTCCTCCAATGGGTTAAGAACTCAGTGAACCCTTCCTTATCGTTCTGGGTTGGCACCTCGAGAGTACGGGTATTGGCCTGGATTTCGACATTGTCGGCATATTGTTTGGCAAACTCGACTGCGACCTCATCCCAAGTAATAAGGTTTTTCGGATCAAGGGAGTAGTAACATTAGCGAGGGATCGGTTCCAAGGAGGATGGGAAGATCCGGGTGAAGAGTTCTTGTTTGACCCCTTTAATGGCCATGTAGTCTTTGAAAGCGCGGATATGGTTGAGTGGGTCCTCCACTCCCTTGAACTTAGGCACATCAGTTAGGGTGAAGTTGTTAGGTAATTGATCCCCAACAGGTTCGAACCTTCGGTTGTTCTCAAGATGGATATTGTTGCCCCGGGCTAGAAGCTGTTCTTCCAAGAGCTTTAGCCTCTTCTCAGTTTCAGTCAGAGGTGGAGTATTATGTTCTCCAGTTTCCTTGTTCTACAGGGCGTCGATACGGGTCTCGACACAATCCAAGGTGACCTTAAGAGCGGTAAGCAGGCTGGTTAGCTGATCAGTCGTGACATCTCTGTTGTTATCATTGTTGTTGGACGAAGCTGAAGAAAGGGGCCATGGCTCTGAGGCAGAAAAACGGCTCACATTACAACTCAATCCGACATGGTTCCAAGACCAAACGCAGAAAACACAAAGGACGACACAAAGATTATACTCAACAAGATGAGGGTGACCGTGTGTGGTTCCTCGGTGTTGACTCGATTTATGACGTGATGGTTTGTGACCGAACCTTTGACACGAGTCTAACGTAACGGCGCGACGCCATTGGACGGGTCTCGTGGTGAGATGACTCATAAGTAAAGACCCATAAGTACGTTTGCTTCGACTCGATAGACACGAGGCGGAATTGAAATGGTGGACTCAAGTTTTCGAAA
Source organism: Silene latifolia (assembly GCF_048544455.1). Lineage (NCBI taxonomy): Eukaryota > Viridiplantae > Streptophyta > Magnoliopsida > Caryophyllales > Caryophyllaceae > Silene > Silene latifolia. The sequence continues at coordinate 105,351,531 of NC_133531.1, forward strand.
ATAGAAATTTTCAAAAGGATTCATTTGTCGCTTTAATGGACGGCTTCCGAAGATAGAGATCTCCGCAAGTCGATCGGTTGAAAGAGTTGTCTTAAGTTTATTTGCAAAAGACGGTTTGAGTTTGAATCGGCTCGGAAAACAGTGCATTGTCTCCCAAAACGGTTTTGAAATTCAAAATTGCATGTTTTGAAAATCGAGTTTGAAATGTTTGAAGAGGTCTCGGGGACGATGCATGGTCCTCGGGATCCCGAAAGTGTCTCGAGAAAAGGGTGCGTGCTTTTCTCGGGTTTTGAAAGAGCCATTGTCAGCACGAAACGGGTTAAAATCCGTGTCTAGACGCGGCGAATAACGGCGTAAAAAGGTGATTCGAAATGGTTGTAGAAAACCGGGTTTAAAAATCGTCATTACGACGGCCTAGAAAGGCGTGTTGAAATGGTTATAAAAACCGGATTTGAAAAATCATCATTACGACAGCCTAGAAAGGCGTGTTTAAAATGATTATAAAAACCGAGTTTGAAAAATCGTCATTACGACGGCCTAGAAAGGCGTGTAACGGTCGGCGAAAGACCAAGGTTTGAAACGGCCATTATAACGGCGCAAAAAGGTGATTTTGAAAGTTTGAAAATGACAAGGAAGGACTTATGATCAAGTAGCACATAAGCAGTCAAAGTTTCATTATATTATGCATTATGTTGACACAGGTTTTGGCTTAAAAGGGTGGGTTACATACCAAGCAGTCAAACCCCGATTTGCGACAGGGATACCAATCCAAACAAAATGTGTAAGGAGGGTGCCCTAGCCTCGTGCTCGAAAGTGATGAAAGCTCTTTGACGAAACAGAAATGTGTAACGTCAATGGTATGCTTGACTCAATCGGGATTCAAAACGCGGGGATGAGAAAACTCACGCCGACGAGACGAGCCAATTGGTCGAAAAGGGTTAGGTTGTGGGCCCGGACAAGGAACCCGACCGTGACCGTAATATCAATTAATGCATTCCAACCAAGACCTCGTTCGAGTCTCACCATCTAGGGATCACAAAGACATAAGTGTCCTAGTTTTCCCCAGCGGAGTCGCCAATCTGTGGACATGGCCCACCTGCGCGCCCAGCCGATCTGTGGACGTACAGTGGTCTCTTTTGAAAGCCACGCTCGGCGGCGTAAAAATGCTTTCGACCGGATCGTTTTAGATCGGTCGGTTTCGTCTCGGTAAGGGTCTCGAAACGATTAGATATGTTCAGAGTCGCCACCAAGCATTTGTGAGATGCCTGGAATCCGTTCGAAATCCACTTTATACCTCGGTCAAATCTAAGCACAAAGCAGCATTTGACATAGGTACTAAAGATAAGGAAAATCGTCCCTCTTTAGCATCCTATCTCTAGAATGACTCTCGTACGCCCCTGGATAAGGTCGTCCACTATCCAAAGTTTCTGAGTAAGAGGTGAAGGTACGTATTGGGAAGCCCTTTAATCAGACACCCAATCCCGCCCGCGTTTAGCGGCCTCTACTGATCGATCTTGGTTGGTTGAATGCAAAAGTTGATAAAACGGTTTAAATGCATGAATGCGCATCCAATAATTTAAACCTAACATGTGAGAGCTTTCTAAGTCGGTTGATTTAATCCAAGTATCAAGTATAAGATGTCGAGTTGGATTAAGGATTGATTTGCATGCAAGACGGGAATTAAACATCCATTTACCGTATTAGGTTTAGGGTACATAACATGATCCATTTGTCTTAGTAAAGTGTTTTGGAAACACGATTTCGAATAGTCATCTGATCCGTCCTATATCCGGGCTAACCGGAGTCGGGATCGTCCTAGACTAATGCTGGAAGGGGACAGACCCTGTAACAGACGGCTATATGAGGCGCGAGCCAGCCGGCGGTGTAAGGGGCCTCTCCCTGGTTTTGTAAATGAGAAATGAAGGGCCTCTTTAGGCGCGGGTTAGCCCACGGTTTATGTGCCGTGTTCTGACTTTTTAGAAAACGTTATAAAACGTGTTGAAAATGGGTATTTGAACCCGGTTTGATTTGAAGGGGTCGTATAGACCGCATTTGTTAATTTCAAGAACTAGACTCGAATAATCATCATTATCTTGATAATATTCGGTGTCGGGTTTGGTTTGACAAACTTGACATGAATAATTTTGAAAATAATTATGGACTAATTATTTTAAGTCCATTTGAATGTAATTAGTCGATACTCATCATCGTACCCGGGTTAAAATCCGGCATGGTATATAGAACCAAAGATGACTTTGTGTTGAGGACTAATATGTTTAGTTTTAGAAATGTAAAGAAATGAAATAAAAGGTTTTAAAATACCTTTTAAATGTCATTAACCAAATATTATCACCGAAACACGGATTTAACCGTCATGGTATGAGGAACCAAGGGTGAAGAATGTTTTATCGTTAAAACAAATAACATGAAATAAAAAGGGTTTGAAAGTATTTGGAATGGTAAAGACCGATTACAAATGTGAAAATGGATTAAAGGGAAATGACGAGAACAAACACGGTTGATCTTTGACCTGGACACCCCATTTAGGCGCGGGCAAGCTGGCGACCTAAGGGGCTTCTGTCTCAGGCCAAAAATCAGTTTTGGCTCGTTTATCCCATGTTTTGGTTCATGTTATGCACGTTTTAACATGTTATAGTCATGAAAAAAATGAAAACATAATAAAAGAGGATTTTTACACCCTCATACTTACATGTTTGGTTATGGCGAGTGACCGACGTAAGTGTAACAACTCGTTTGATCGGAAAAAACTCGGTTTAAAACCGTTTTGGTAAGTGAAAAGAGTGTTTCAATATTAGTGATGGTGTAGTGGTCGAAGTGGTCGGTCAAGTGATTTAATGCACGATGACGGTACCAAACAATGTGTAAGGCTTGTATTTACGATCGGTAGGTCGTAAATACGCGTCGGGTTGTGACTTAAGAAGTCGAGTCGAGAATTTTAAGGGGGAAAAGAGGGGGCGGACACTCGCGTAAGTCTCAAATGGGTGGCATTTGAGGGGTATTTATAGGATAATGAGTGGTTGTGTGAGTTTTGAGCGACGTGGCCACCTGGGCTGCTCAAAGAGGTGCGAGCAACGTCGCGGTTCTTCGAGGTGAGTTGTCGCTTTCACAACAAACGCAATCATGATTTGTTCTATCCTAGGTTTTGTAGTCACATGTTTGGTACTTGACCATTCATGAATCCAGGAAAACTTAAGGTAGAAGGTTTGAAAAGTTTTGTTTTTGGTGGTTGACTCGGTTTGACTTGTTGTTGGAGTCGGAATTTGAATTTTTGAGTCGGTTTTTGGTCCGGTGTCGGTTTTGACTCTAGTTAGTGTCATTGCGACCCCGTCGTCGTGCATTAAACACTCCGGGTATTTTTGAAATGTTTTGAAATGTTTTATTTTCAAAATCGTTTTAAGTTTTCCGATGTAAAGTTGTACACAAACTGTCGATCAAACGCCGCGATTCCAAAGCATGTTGTAGTCTGATAATCATCGGGTGTTTGTTGGAGTCTCAGAAGATACTGGGTATCTACAGGTGCGAGCCTCTGTGTAAAACAAGGGGCTTCTGTCTCAAACCGAAACTCAGTTTTGGCTCCTTTAACTTATATTTGGACTATGTTATGCATGATTTAGCATGTTATAGTCATGAAACAAGTAAAGACATGATAAAAGAAGGATTTTTACACCCTCATACTTACATGCTTCGCTTATGGCGAGAAACCGACGTAAGTGTATCAACTCGTTTGGTCGGAAAAGACTCGGTTTAAAACCGTTTTAGTAAGTAAAAAGAGTGTTTTATTAAGATTAGTGATGGTGTAGTGGTCAAATGGTCGGTCAAGTGGTTTAATGCACGATGACGGTACCAAACAATGTGTAAGGCTTGTGTTTACGATCGGTAGGTCGTAAACACGTGTCGGATTGTGACTTAGGAAGTCGAGTCTAGAATTTTAAGGGAGAAAAGAGGGGGCGGACACTCGCGTAAGTTTCAAATGATTGCATTTGAGGGGTAATTATAGGAAAATGAGTGGTTGTGTGAGTTTTGAGCGACGTGGCCGCTTGGGCTGCTCAAAGAGGCGCGAGCAATGTAGCACGTCTTCGAGGTGTCTTGTCGCTTTCACACAAATGCACTCATGATTTGTTCTATCCTAGGATTTATATGCACATGTTTGGTACTTGACCATACATGAATCCGGGAAATCTTAACATGGAAGCATTTGAATGGTATGTTTTTTGTGTTTGACTCGGTTTGACTCGTTGTTGGAGTCGGAATTTGAATTTTGAGTCGGTTTTGGTCCGGTGTCGGTTTTGACCCTAGTTAGTGTCATTGTGACCCCGTCGTCATGCATTAAAAACTCCAGGTACTTTTGAAAAAATTTGAAATGTTTTATTTTCAAAATCGTTTTAAGTTTTTCCGACGTAAAGTTGTACACAAATTGTCGATCAAACGCCGCGATTCCAAAGCATGTTATAGTCCGATAATCATCGGGTGTTTGTTGGAGTCTCAACAGATACTGGGTATCTACAGAGCCCCCTTTGACTAAGGCTTGGACAGGGCGAAAGTAAAAGTAGAGCCCCCAGGTCAATCGAAGATTACAACCTCGAGACTCGAGCGACGCCAAGGCGGCTCGAAAGGATTCGGGCCAAGGACCTGCCGTCGGGAAGGGCGACGCCAAGGCGACTCGAGGGTACGAGCCAAGGACCTGTCGTCGGGAACCGTTTAGAGTCTGTTGATTATCCGTGCGGGTCATTTAAAGTCCATTAGACTACGTACAAAGGCTCGCCAGCCATAACAAGGAGTCATACCTGAGGCATCTTCGGATATATCCTTGCGTGTTTGCGGATAAAGGCTCGCTAGCTGTGGTGCGTACATGAGGAGGGCTCGCCAGCCGCGGTGCGTTGTAAGGCTCGCCAACCATGGGGCGTATATGAGGAGGGCTCGCCAGCCGCGGTGCGTTTTAAGGCTCGCCAGCCATGGTGCATACATGAGGAGGGCTAGCCAGCCGCGGTACGTTGTAAGGCTCGCCAGCCATGGGGCGTATATGAGGAGGGCTCTCCAGCCGCGGTGCATAGTAAGGCTCGCCAGTCGTGGTGCGTTGTAAGGTTCGCCAGCCATGGGGCGTATATGAGGAGGGCTCGCCAGCCGCGGTGCGTTGTAAGGCTCGCCAGCCATGGGGCGTATATGAGGAGGGCTCGCCAGCCGCGGTGCGTAGTAAGGCTCACCAGCCATTGGGCGTATATGAGGAGGGCTCGCCAAACGCGATGCGTTGTAAGGCTCGCGGGCCATGGGGCATATATGAGGAGGGCTCGCCAGCCGCGGTGCGTAGTAAGGCTCGCCAGCCATGGTGCGGTCGGTTGATCGACCGCGAGAATAGCCGCGTTGGATGGGCTTGTTTGAAAATAGCGGACTCTTGATGCCGCCGTGGAAATAGTGAATTTGAATTTCACTATTATTGTTTTTGAAATAAGTGGGTTCCGCGAGGAAGCCCTCTGTTGACATTTGAAGGAATAGCGAATTTTGAATTTTCACTATCCGTTTTTGAATTTGAAGTGGTTGTTTTAATCGCCGTTTGTTTGAGTTTGGAAGAAAATAGCGAATTTTGAATTTTCGCTATTATGTTTGAAGTGACGGTTTATGTTGCCGCCGTTGACATGTGAAGGAAATAGTAAATTTTGAATCTTTACTATTACTTTTTGAAGTGACGGTTTATGATGTCGTCGTTGACAGGTGCAGGAAATAGTGAATTTTGAATCTTCACTATTGCTTTTTGAAGTGACGGTTTATGTTGCCGCCGTTGACAGGTGAAGGAAATAGTGAATTTTGAATCTTCACTATTGCTTTTTGAAGTGACGGTTTATGTTGCCACCGTTTGTTTGAAATTTGTGAAAATAGCGAATTTTGATTTCACTATCATTTTTGAATTTGCAAAATGACGGTTCCTAATGTCGTCATTGAAAATTTGAGGTTTGATGGGAAATTGGGCCAAAGCCCAAAATTCCGTTGAATAAAGCATGGAGCACCAGTGAGGCGCGAGCAACCTGGCGAGATAAGGGTGCTTCCCTATTTTCCTGTAAAAGACGCGAGAATGGTTTGCATACCATTCTCATCTATCGTCTTGAACCTCTCGATAAAACACGCAAAACCGCCATTGTTGGTTTATAGCTTTCTCCCATTCGTGTCATTATCAATATGTCATCTCAAGGTATGTATTTCCTCTTGAATCCATTTGAATTTGTTGGTCTTTTTGATAGATTGAATTAGGGCGAAATATTTACCCTAGAAAATCGATTTGGGTGTTTTTGATTAAGCCCATTTCGAGTGAAATTGATGATTGCATTAGGTTAGAAACTTGTTTAGGAGTATAGGGGTGCTTTTAGTTTGCATTTTGGTCCCCGTTTGCGTCCCCTATGCTCGAAAAACGTGAGGCGAAGAAACCGCCTCACTTCACAATGTCAAGTTTATTTGCTTGGGTAATGGGTCCCACTAGGCTGCATTGTACTCAGGAAAGACCGTATTTACCATTGTGGACCTTTGTTGGGTATTGTGGGTAAAATTGGAATTTTTGCCTTTTGAAGCGGTCTTATGTCTGACAGAATAAGCGCTTGTTTGGGCTTGAATTGAGCCAGTTTGCCTTGAAATGGACCTCATTGGTAGTTTAGGTCGCTTTGAGACGTGGTAAAATCACGTTGTCTCGTTGTGGTCGTATTTTGAAATTTTGACCGGTTTGCGCTCAAACTGGCGTAGGAATTGCGTTTTCGAGCCGTAGAAAAATACCCCATTGTATCGGGAATGTATTTTGGTTTGTTGGCGGACCTTGTGTGGGTCTTGAGATGCCGGTTTTTTTGTTGTGGTTGTTTTGACTCGTCTTTTCCTTGAAAAGAAGGGCGAGTCGTCTTTTTTTTGTGCGTTTTTGTAAATTGTTTTGTTTAGTTGGGTTTGGGCGGGATTTCCCTTGTTCTGCTTTGCAGGTTTTTTTGGATTTGTGCATTTTATGCCGTTGTAATGCCGAAATTTCGGCTGACGTTCTTTGTTTGCCTACAGGTTCTGTCGTTGAGGCATCGGAGGAGGAGGGTGATCCGGGAGGAGGAGAGACTACTGTTTTTTGCTACAGGCTTGGTTGTATTTCTCCCTGGCGGCCTTTTCCTGGCCAATGATCGGGTACCGATCGTTGGTCGTTGTCTGCAGAGGCTCGGATGTCCGATGAGTGAGGTTCAATACGGGCGTGTCATTCCACGTTGTCGTCTTCGATTATTGTCGAGTTCTGCTGATTGGGGTTCAGCATCAGGGTAACGCCCGGTGTGATGGTTCCCTTTCATCCTTGAATTCTGATGGTTGGGAGTCAACGTCGGGATGACGTGCTAAGTTACGATCCTCGGTTGTCGTGTCATTCGAAGTCTGCCAGGCATCATTTTTCTTTTTGTCATGTAGTAGGAACGCGGTGTTACCGTCATGGTAACCACCTCTGCTTCCGCTGGTACTCCTCTGTTTCCCTTGTTGCTCCTTTTCTTTTCCGATTGGAAGGATAGGGAGTGCTTAGTTCGGTAGGTGGCAGGTAGCCCCCAGTTTGTTATCTTAGGCCAGTGTCTGTATGATAAATGTCTGTACTGGATCCTGTTTGTATGGTCAGTCATTTGTATCGAATGTGTTTCGATGTATTTTGCGTGAGGCGGTTTGTATATATGTGTTTTTGGATTGTGGTTCATTTTGTGATTTTTTGGTTTTTTTGTGTTGTGTTTCGGAGAAGCGATGTCGGCTGTCAATACCCCTTTTTGCTTGGCATTAGTTCCTGCATTATTAGTGTAGAAAACAGACAACAAATAGCATATATGCATAAATGTGAACACGTAAAAAAGCATTTGATTGAAAACAAAATTTAACTGCGATGACACGAAGTTAAAAAATTGAAATTTGAAATTTGAAATGATATTTCGAAAATTTTCGGCAAGTCGTCACGTTTGGACTTCTCGAAAGGAATTGACTTGAAAATTGAGCAATTAACTCGTGTCTTGAATTAAATTGCATCGGAATTGTTGAAATTGATTTGTGACTCGAAAAATTCAAACTCAAACCGCCAGGGTGAATTTTAGAAAAGATTTTTGCGAGTGTATTTGCTTTGATTTTTGTGAGATCAAGACTCGGATTTGTGAGTGCTTGAATTTTTGAGGAAAATTGATGTCGTGTTATCAATTTTCGATTTTATGTTTGGCAAAATCGCGAAAAAAGCGAAAAAATTTCGGAATTTTGACTAACATGAAAACGATCCGTCGTGGATCGGGGCGACTAGCCCTTCCCCCTTAAAAAAAGAAATAAAAAAAAACCGTATGTTTAAAGTTGCGTCATGGAAACCGTGTCGGATTTCGTAAAACGCGAAAACAAGGAAATGTGAGTGTGAGGAAACACAAAATGTCCTGGACTGTCCTCAAGAGGCGCGAGCACTCCAGCGGGAGGTTTGAGGTGTCAGGAGAAAACACAACTTGAAAGGGACAATTCAAGGTGGGAATCCTTAGAATAGGCCTAAAGAGGCGCGAGCAGCTTGGCGATAGGAGCCAGCTCTCCTTTTTTTTTGAAAAACGCGCTGATTGCTTTGTATAAATTGGGACGTTTGTGCTTCATTGTTTCATTATCCAAAATACGAAAAACATCTCTACAAAACCTTTTCTCCCTCCACAAAAATATTTCATGGATGCCTTCGAGAATGTGTTGCGACAATGGTGCTGGGATTTGCCGCCTCCCGAAAAGTATCAACTCATTTGCATGGGAGTTGGTCAATTGTTGGTGCTCCGTCAAGTCAAGGTGCAATCCTCATTTCTTGAAGCATGCTCTCGTTTTTGGGATTCGAAACACCATGTTTTCGTTTTCCCGAAAGGTGAAATTTGTCCACTTGCCGAAGAAGTTGGAGCCATTGGTGGGTGGCCGGGTTGTGTTCCGGTGCTTCCTCCGACTCGGTTGTGCTACAAGGAGAAATTTCGTTCAATGTTGGGCTTGTGTACAAGCCAAGTCAATTTCCTCCTTGCTCCTCATGGTGTGGATATGTTGGCTCTTATCAACATTTTCTCAAACCGAATCGATGCCAATGTTTCGGAGTTGGCTAGTAGAAGGGCTCTTGCCTTTTGCCTTGTCCATGCGTACCTCTTTGTTGATGTTTAGAAGAAGGAGGGGCCAAAATGCTATGGTAGCATGACCCTTTTGTACACATAGTTGGGCAAATGGAGCATGGAAGAGATCCATCATGGTTGGTGCTTGACGAGATCGTCCAAGCTTTGGACAAGGAAGGCTCTTGTGGAGAAGTTCCCTCATTTGGATCTCCAAGGATCCTCCAAGTGTGGCTATTGGAGAGGCTAAGGTATGTAGAGCCTCCGGTTGATTCTTCTTCTTATTCCTTCCGTCACCTTACCATGAGGAAGAAGTTGTACTCGGATAGTTTTGCTTCCACCGAGGCTTATTGGGCCGCAAGATTGGCGGAGGAGGGTGGTCCTCACATCCGTTGGGTGGTGCCATGGTGGCACTTGAGGTCCTTCACGGGGTTGCCCGCTTCAGGGGCTAGTCCTCGTTCTTTGATGGTGGTGGGTTTGAAGGTTTCTTCCTTCATTTATCCCGAAAGGATCATGAGGCAAATGGGGCGTCAACAAAAGGTGCCCGCTCAAGATACCCTTGTCCAAGAAAATGTCTTCCGGAACTCCGAGCTTGTGGAGGTCTTCGAAAGATGGTGGGCCACTCGGCCACTTTGGGAGGTACCGAACCCCGTTTCCACGACATGGGTGACTCCCGCTTATGTCAAGTGGTCAAGAGCTTCGTCCTTGGAAGAGAGGTCTAAATTCCGTAAGGACGAGGTCGTCGATTTGAAGTATCGAGAGGTTGGCAAGGCCAACCGTGCCTTCTTTCAGGATTATGTTGATGGAATTAGCCCGGATGTGATGAGACCACCAAAGAGGAGAAGCTCGGGTCCCAAAAATGTAGTGGGCCGTGCGTGGACTCGTTTCGGGCCGAACATGGGGTATTGCAATAGACCGGAGGCCGTTGTCGTTGTAGATCCGTTGAGGATCCGTTCCGAGGAGGAAGTTCAAGCTAGGCGGACCATCAAGAAGAACAAGGGGAAGATGTACCCCGAGGGAAAAGGCAAGGGTAGAATGGAAGAGTGAAGACCTCCATTACCCACTTTATTATTATGTTGTATTATTGTTGTGAGTTTTTTATTATGTTGTACTAGCTATGTATTGTGTGTTTTGTGCTAGTTTTACTATGTGAGGTGTTTTAGTCGACACCTTAGCTTTGACAAGTTGTAGACTCGCCGAGCTATATTTGTTGTTGAAATTGTAATCCCTCCCATTATTAATTAAATAAGAGGATTGCTTTTGTCGAAATTGTGAACGCTTGTTTCTTCCATCCATTTTGTAAAGGGAAATCGGTTTGAATCGTCCTAAACATTTGCACTTGGGAAAGTGGGATTTTTGTAGGAAGAGAGAAAGGCTTCTTTTTTGTATTTTTTGTGGGGAAAGGGAATGTTCTTTCCTTTCCTTTTTTGATGGGTTTTTTTTATTATGGGGATGGTTGTATCCTTCTTGTGTAAGAAAGGACTGCCTACGTATCCACCTGAAGAGGTGAAATCAAACCATGATCGTAGTTCGAAATGTTTTGTAAATTTTGATTGGGTTTTGTGGTTGTATCCCTCATGTATAAGAAGGACTGCCTACGTATCCACCTGAAAAGGTGAAATCAAACCATGCTCGTAGTTCAGAGTGTTTTTGTTTAGTGCAAATGGATGTTGCCTTTGACAGATCAAAGGACATTCGAAATGGGCAAGGTGCCGCAACTTAGACTCGATAAAACATGCAATTTCAAATCAGAACGCGTTGAGGAACTTGACTTGAAAGGATTAAGGTGGTCGGTAGTTGTAAAACTAGGGCGAGGTTGCTACGGTTCAAGGGTAGTATTTCTTGAGTTGGTCTAGGTTGGTTGGGTTTATAAAATCATTTCCGTATAGGCCACTCAGTCTCACTGCGCCCCCCGAAAGTATTTTCTTGACCAGGTATGGCCCGGCCCAGTTGGGTTTGAAATTTCCCCTCGGATCAACGGGTAGTGGTGCTCGGACCGACTTGAGGACCAATTCGCCTTCCCGGATGTTCCTGGGTTTAACCTTCTTGTTGAATGCCCGTTATATACGTCGTTGGTATAGCTGGACGTTGTGCAAGGCGTTGAGCCGCCGCTCGTCTAGAAAAGTGAGTTGTTCGTACCATCGACGGGTCCATTCCGCCTCAGGAACTTGACTCTCCTGTAGGAGGCGTATAGATGGGACCTCTAACTCTACCGATTGAACCACCTCCATACCGTATGCTAGGTAGAAGGGTGTGGCGCATGTCGGTGTTCGAATGGAGGTTCAGTATCCCCAGAGTGCGAATGGGAGTTTGCTCGGCCAATCGCAGTAGTTGTCTTGCATTTTCTTGATAATGGTGACAAGAGTTTTGTTAGTTGCCTCCACCGCTCCGTTGGTTTAGGGACGGTATGGGGATGATCGATGTCGTTTGATCTTGTATTTGTCCAGCAAGGTCTGCGTTTCCGCCCGGAAGTGAGAGCCTTGATCGCTGACGATTTCATGGGGTACCCCATATCTACAGTTGATGTTGTTTTGGATTAACTTGGCCACTTGTTTGGCGGTCAAGACTGCATATGACTGCGCTTCTAACCATTTAGTGAAGTAGTCGATGGCGACGAGGACGAAGCAATGCCCCTTAGTGCCTATCGGAATAACTTTCCCAATGATGTCGATGCCCCGGGTTGAGAAAGGCCAGGGTGATGTCAAGGTGTATAAAAGGGATGGTGGTATATGTTGTATGTTGGCGAAGATTTGGCAATTGTGGCAATGTTTGACGTAGTTACGACAATCGGCTTCCATGGTGGTCCAGTAGTAACCTAACTGCATGATTTTTCAGGTAAGCATCATTGCGCTCATGTGAGGGCCACATTCTCCGTCGTGGACCTCTCCCATGACTTTTTTGGCTTTGTGATTGTCAATGCAAAGGAGGAGAATCCCTTGGGGTGTTCTTTTGTATAATTGATTTTGGTTTATCACGAATTGTGATGCAAGTAAACGGATGGCACTTTGTCCTCTTGGGTCAGAGTTGGGAGGGAATTCGTTTTTGGTTTTATAGTTGAGGATGGCTTGGTACCAGGGTTCATCATGGCTTTCCTCGTCATTGTTGATGGCACAAATGTGAGCTGGCTCGCTCCTTCTCTCGACACATAGGGGCATTGATGTCATGTTGTGAGGTATATTGACGAGTGCGGCAAGTTTTGCTAGGGCATCAGCAAATTGATTTTCCTCTCGTGGCAAGTGGAAGTAGTCGACTTGGTCAAAGAACTCGGCCTCTTGATTGATCTTCGCTCGGTAGGGAGCTAAGCTGTCACTTCGGATTTTCCATGATCCGGACACCTGATTGATGATGAGCGAGGAATCACCGTGGACCCTCAGATGCCAAGTGTGATGGCTGCTTGTAGGCCGATGAGGCATGCTTCATATTCAGCGGCATTGTTGGTGACGCCGAAGTCTAGTTTGACTGAGATCGGAACATGTTCTCCCTCTGGTGATATTAGAAGGATTCCCACCCCGAAGCCTCTCAGACTAGATGCACCATTGAAGTACAGGTCCCATGCGTCGGAGTCGGCGCAAAGGATGTCTTCGTCAGGAAGTGACCATGTGTCGGTCGTTGGATCCTCGTGGACGGGATTCTCTGCCAGGAAATCGGCAACTGCTCTTCCCTTGATAACCTTGAGGGGTACAAACTTGAGATCAAACTCGGACAGCATGAGTGTCCACCTAGACAGCCTTCCGTTTAGTACGGGTTTTTCGAAGATGTATTTGACTGGGTCCATCTTGGAGAGGATATGGACCGTGTAGCTGAGCATTTAATGTCATAGCTTCTTTATTGACCATAATAGGGCAAGGCATGTCTTTTCCAGTTGGGTGTACCTTGTCTCGTACTCAATGAACTTTTTGCTGATGTAGTAGATGGCTCGTTCTTCGCCGCCGACTATTTGTGCTAGCATTGCTCCCACGGTTGTGTCTGTGACAGTCAGGTATAGGGATAAAGGAATCCCTGGTTGAGGTGGCATGAGGACAGGAGGCTTGGATAGGATTTCCTTTATCCTGCCGAAGGCCTTTTGACAGTCGTCATCCCAATCGGTGTGATCGGAGGCGCGAAGTTTCTTGAATATTGGTTCACAAATCATGGTGAGCTTGGCAATGAAGCGGCTGATGTATTGAACCTGACCGAGAAATCCCCGAATCTCCTTGTCGTTCTTAGGCCGTGGCATTTGTTGAAGGGCTTTGATTTTGGTTGGATCAATCTCAATGCCTCTTTTGCTGATAACATGTCCCAAATGTTTTCCGGAGGTGACCCCGAATGCACATTTCTGAGGATTTAGTCTCATGTTATATTTCCGCAGACGAGCGAAGAATTTTCGAAGGGCACTGATGTGGCTATCCCGTTCTCTTGATTTGACGATCATGTCATCGACATATACCTCTACCTCCTTGTGCATCATATCATGTAGGAGAGTGGTAGCGGTTCTTTGATAGGTTGCTCCGGCATTGATGAGGCCGAAAGGCATGACCATGTAGCAATATGTACCCCACTGTGTAGTGAATGTAGTCTTGTGTATGTCTTCCTCAACCATTTTGATCTGGTTGTACCCAGCATACCCGTCCATGAATGATAGGAGAGCATGTTCGGCAGTATTTTCCACCAGAATGTCAACATGTGGCAAAGGGAAGTCGTCCTTTGGACTCGCCTTGTTCAGATCCCTGAAGTCGACGCAAACCCAAATTCTCCCGTCTTTCTTTGGCTCATGAACGATGTTGGCCACCCAGTCAAAGTATTAGGACACTTTGATGAAACAAGCCTTGAACTGTTTATCCACTTCTTCTTTGATTTTTAGGGCCCATTTAGGACGCATCCGGCGCAGCTTTTGCTTCACGGGTTTAGCTCCGGGTTTAATGGGTATCCGGTGCTCTGAAATTTCCCTGTCAATCCCGGGCATATCCTTGTAGGACCAGGCGAACACGTCCTTATATTCGTGGACGAGGTCAATGAACTATTGTCTTTCCGAGGGATCCAGGGTTGTCCTTATCCTAAGTTCTTGAGGTGTGTTGTTGGTTCCTACGTTAATAGGTTCGGTCTCCTCAATGATGGGGGTTCTGGTTTCCCGTTTGTCAAGTTCTTTGGCTAAGTGAGGTGGGTAGTCACTCAAGTCAAATCCCTCATAGTCATTCAGAATTGCATTGCACTTAAATTGAGATGAGTCATAAGCAAACTTAGCGTTCATTAAGTTGACACGAGCGAAAAGCTCGAAGAAGACAGACATCTCATGGTCAGTCAGAGGCGACACAGCAGAAGAGGTGGCTTCTAGAACAGGCCCCAGGTTGTCACCTTTCATGGGAGTGGGGATGACCCTAGTAGACTCAGCCTCTGAATCAGCCACAAGTTTGTGATAAAACAGCGGGAAGGGACCTTGACTGGGACATCAGGAGTGTTAGGAGCTGTGACAGACTCCGACTCTGACTCAGATTCTTCTTCACTTCCCTCTTTGAACATAGGGTTTTCTCCACTTGTGATCTTGAGAATGCGGCCTTGGCGATCGGTCCACTTAACGGTCTTCCTCCAGCCTTGTGTAGCTTTCTCTGGGTCAGTATCGGAGATCAAAGCGGTCGGGTCAAATTGGTTGTCCTTCAGAGCGATGTTGATGATGTCCTCATAGTCGAGGTGCTTGATGTTATCCTCTCCAAAGAGGAGAGTGACAGCTTATCCGTCGAGGCATGGGGACGGCTTAGACTCGGTTGATGTAGCTCTGGTGTTGTCGGGGATGAAGTAGCAGTCCTGAAAGACTTCCACACCCGAGTACTTGACCATGGCCACAGAGTCATAGATTGGCTCCGAAAAGCCATGGTAGAGCTCGGACTCTCCCTTGGGGACAAAGTATCCATTGAGGGTCGGATGATAGGGAAGGAGGATAACTCCGTGCTTCTTGCGCTTTCGAACTAGGAGGTTCATCTCCTGGATATCTTCATCGGTAGGTTCATAGCCCAGTCCAAAGGAGATGTTGGGGACCTTAGCCTGTTTCAAGGGATGTAAGGTGCTCTTCAGCGGATAGAGGGGTAAACCCGGGAAATAACCCTGACGCATCAGAATGCGGTTGACTGTGAGGTTGGCAAACGGGTCATAATCAAAGGGCGTTGACTCATCAGCTATGGCGTTCACGGCTTGCAATATTCAATTTTCATTGTCATCCTCCTCAATGGCTTGGGAGGTTATTCCCTTTCTCGTGACGGCTTTGATCGAGGAAGCAGGAATAGTGATTGTTTTCCCGTTGAAGGGGACCCTGATTTTCTGGTGGAGAGTAGAAGTAACTGCCTTGACGGCGTGGATCTAGGGACGTCCCAGAAGCATGTTGAAGGAGGCGTCGATGTCGACTACCTGAAAACAGGTTTGCCTCTCCAGTGGTCCGGTTGCGACGGTTAGAGTGATAAGCCTTGCGACCTTATGACGAGTGTCGTCATAAGCGCGTACTCCTTGATTGGTTGGGATCAAATCAGCTTCTTTGATACCCATTTTGTGAGCCATTTTGAGGGGAATGACATTCACCGAGGATCCGTCATCCACAAGAACCATAGGCACATTCTTTTTGAGGCATTGCACGGTGATGTACAGGGCCGGGTTATGGTTGGCTCCGAAGG
Source organism: Silene latifolia (assembly GCF_048544455.1). Lineage (NCBI taxonomy): Eukaryota > Viridiplantae > Streptophyta > Magnoliopsida > Caryophyllales > Caryophyllaceae > Silene > Silene latifolia. The sequence goes on from NC_133531.1 coordinate 105,367,258, forward strand.
GAGGGATATCTTCGTTAGAGAAGATGATAGGGTTGCTCAAATCGGGGACATCCCTTGTCATGTGGGCCACCACCTCTTCTGGGGAGGAGGTAGAGGGCACAGTCAATTTTCCCAAAGCTTGCAGCAGAGCTTGTCGATGTTCGAAGGACGTGGCAATCGGTTGCCAAATTGAGTTTTCGGCTCTCGCCTTCTGTAGTTGCTTGAGGATAGAATTCTCAGGAGCCTTGGGTTGAGTGTCCGCGTCCGGGACGACCTAATCGCTCGTTGTTGGAGCGACTGTTGGGTTTTGATAGGGGCGTCCGGACCTGGTAAGATGACCGATCTCTTTCTCCCGTTTCTCTTTCCCTGGGACTATATAGACATCCTCAACATCATATCTCCAGATGCCTTGATTTCGGGATCTTGAAGGTACCTTGGAGGGGTATTCCTTGGTGGGCAGTTTTTGTGAGGGACATTTTTGTGATGGTATTTTTTGCGAGGGTGATTATCGTGAGATGCATGCCAGAATGGTCGCGGGAGCAATCCATCTGGGTGAGGGTAGTTTTGGGTGTTTGGGGGACCCTCCCTCGAGCGTGGCGTTGGAGGACTGAGAGTCAGACGGTGGTAAGCGTCGTCAAGTCGAGTTATCCTTTCGGAGAGACTGGCTATAGCCTCCTCGACCTGTTGGAACATGGTGAGCATTGTCGCGGCACTGAACACAAATACCCTGTCTGAGGCATCCTTTTCCAAGGCATTCACCTCGTCATCAATTGGTGAGATGAGGTGTGAACAGTCCAAGGTTGGCTAATCATCAGAGATGGCATGGATTCCCAAAGGGTTGGTTTTGTTGTTTGGTTTAGTTGGTGGGGGCAAAGACAATTCTCCCTTCTCGATCATGTCTTGGATGATGTGTTTGAGCTTGAAGCAGGTTTCCGTGTCATGCCCTTTCCCTTGGTGGTACTGACAGTAAGCATTAGGGTTTCAGAAGCGAGATTTCTTAGCATCAGCAGGATCCGGGGTGGGTCCGATCGGTCGTAATTTCCCTTGGTACGTGAGAGCCTTTTCAGGGCACTTACATAAGTTGACCCTATGTTAGTGAACGCTCTCTGGGGTGCTCAGCTCTCTTAGCGGTTGGTTCAAGGAGGTTGACCTCATCAATCTTGTTCGCCTGACCATAAGGGCGAGATCTGGTTGATGTGGATCCCTGGTAGCCTCTACCGGTGGTTTTGGCTAGGACACCCTTGCGGAGGTCGTCTTCAATGCGTGTCCCAAGGATTTGAAGATCCTGGAATGTCTTGATGTTTTGGTACCTTAGTAAATTGGCATATACCGGGCGGAGATTGTTGATAAACGTTTCCACCAAGGTTGACTCACTCGGCTTGCTGACCAACTGAGTACTTACCCTCCTCCAACGGGTTAGGAACTCGGTGAATCCCTCCTTGTCATTCTGAGTTATGACCTCCAGGGTACGCATATTGGCTTGGATTTCAACATTGTCGGCATATTGCTTAGCAAATTCAACTGCGACCTCATCCCAGGTGGTGAGATTCTTCGGGTCAAGGGAGTAGTACCATTGGCGAGGGATCGGTTCCAAAGATGACGGAAAGATCTGGGTGAAGAGCTCCTGTTTAACCACTTTTATGGCCATGTAGTCTTTGAAGGCTCGGATATGATTGAGTGGGTCCTCCACTCCCTTGAACTTGAGTACATCAATCAGGGTAAAGTTGTCGGGTAGTTGATCCCCAACAGGTTCGAATCTTCGGTTGTTCTCAAGGTGGATGTTGTTACCCCGGGCTAGGAGTTGTTCTTCCAAGAGCTTGAGCCTTTTCTCAGTTTCAGTCAAAGGCGGAGTGTTGTGTTCTCCAGCTTCCTTGTTTTCCAGGGTGTCGATACGGGTCTCGACACGATCCAGAGTGACCTTAAGAGCAGTGAGCAGGCTGGCTAGCTGAGCAGTTGTGACATCTCTGTTGTTATCAATGTTGTCGTTGGACGAAGTTGAAGACGGGGCCATGGTTCTGAGGCAATGGTTCTGAGGCAGAAAAACGGCTCACATTACAACTCAATCCGAAACGGTTCAAGGACTGAACACAGACAACGCAAAGGACAAGACAAAGATCAGACTTAACAAGACGAGGATGACCGTGTGGTTCCTCGGTGTTGACTCGATTTATGGCATGACGGTGTTGACCGAACTTTTAACATGCATCTAACGTAGCGGCGTGACGCCATTGGACGAGTCTCGTTGTGAGATGACTCATAAGTAAAGACCCATAAGTACATTTGCTTCAACTCGATAGACACGAGACGGAATTAGAGTGGTGGACTGAAGTTTTCGAAAATAGAAATTTTCAAAAAGATTCATTTGTCGCTTTATGGACGGCTTCCGAAAATAGGGATCTCCGCATGTCGGTTAGTTGAAAGGGTTGTCTTAAGTTTATTTGCAAAAAACGGTTTTGAGTTTGAGTCGGCTCGAAAAACAATGTACTGTTTCCCAAGACGGTTTTTTGAAATTCAAAATTGTATGTTTTGAAAATCGGGTTTTGAAATGTTTGAAGAGGTCTCGAGGACGGTGCATGGTCCTCGGGATCTCGCAAGTGTCTCGAGGAAAGGGTGTGTGCTTTTCTCGGGTTTTGAAAGAACCATTGTCGGCGCGAAACGGGTTAACATCCGTGTGTAGACGCGGCGATTATAACGGCATAAAAAGGTGATTTGAAATGGTTGTAAAAAAACCGGTTTGAAAATCGTCATTACGACGGCCTAGAAAGGCGTGTTGAAATGGTTACGAAAACCGGGTTTGAATATCGTCATTACGACGGCCTACAAAGCCGTGTTGAAATGGTTATAAAAACCGGGTTTGAAAATCGTCATTACGACGGCCTAGAAAGGCGTGTTGAAATGCTTATAAAAACCGGGTTTAAAAATCGTCATTATGACGGCCTAGAAAGGCGTGTTGAAATGGTTATAAAAACCGGGTTAGAAAATCGTCATTACGACGGCCTAGAAAGGCGTGTTGAAATGGTTATAAAAACCGGGTTTGAAAATCGTCATTACGACGGCCTAGAAAGGCGTGTTGAAATGCAACGGTCGGAAAAAGACCGAGGATTGAAATGGCCATTATAACGGCACAAAAATGTGTTTTTTTTGAAAGTTTGAAAATGACACTGAAGGACTTATGATCAATTAGCACATAAGCACTCACAGTTTCATTATATTATGCATAATGCTGACACGGGTTTTGGCTTAAAAGGGTGGGTTACACACCAAGCAATCAAACCCTGATTTGCGAGAGGGATACCAATCCAAACAAAATGTGTAAGGAGGGTGCCCTAGCCTCGTGCTCGAAGGTGATAAAAGCTCTTTGACGAAACAGAAATGTGTATCGTCAATGTTATGCTTGACTCAATCGGGATTCGAAACGTGGGGATGAGAAAAATCACGCCGACGAGAAGAGCCAATTGGTGGAAAAGGTTTAGGTTGTGGGCCCGGACAAGTAACCCGACCGTGACCGTAATATCAATTAATACATTCCAACCAAGGCCTCGTTCGAGTCTCACCATCTAGGGATCACAAAGACACAGATGTCCTAGTTTTCCCAAGCGGAGTCGCCAATCTGTGGACGTAGCCATCTGCAAGCTCAGCCGATCTGTGGACATACAGCGGTCTTTTGAAAGCCAAGCTCGACGGCATAAAAATGCTTTCGACCGGATCGTTTTAGATCGGTCGGTTTCGTCTCGGTAAAGGTCTCGAAACGATTAGAGATGTTCGGAGTCGCCACCAAGTATTTGTGGGATGCTTGGAACCCGTTCGAATCCACTTTATACCTCGGTCAAACGAAGCACAAAGCAGTGTTTTACATAGGTACTAAAGATAAGGAATCGTCCCTCTTTATCATCCTATCTCTAGAATGACTCTCGTACGCCCTGGATAAGGTCGTCCACTATCCAAAGTTTCTGAGTAAGAGGTGAAGGTACGTATTGGGAAGCCCTTTAATTAATCAGACACCCAATCCCGCCCGCGGTAGCGGCCTCTACTGATCGATCTTGGTTGGTTGAATGCAAAAGTTTATAAAACGGTTTAAATGCATGAATGCGCATCCAATAATTTAAACCTAACATGTGAGAGCTTTCTATGTCGGTTGGTTTGATCCAAGTATCAAGTATAAGATGTCGAGTTGGATTTATGGTTGATTTGCATGCAAGACGGAAATTAAACATCCATTTACCGTATTAGGTTTATGGTGCATAACGTGATCCAGTTGTCTTAGTATGGCATTTTGCAAATACGATTTTTGAATGAGCAAGTTAATCGTCTGATCCGTCCTATATGCGGGTTAGCCGGAGTCGGGTCGTCCTAGACTAATGTTGGAAGGGGAACAGACCCTGCACCAGGCAGCCATATGAGGTGCGAGCCTGTTGGCGGTGTAAGGGGGCCTCCCCTGGTTTGAAAATAGGAAAAGAGCTGGCATGTTTAGGCGCGGTTCAGTCAACGGTATATGACGTGTTCTCACCATTGAAAAACGTTTATAAAACATGTTGAAAATGGGTATTTGAACCCGTTTTGGTTTGAAAGGACCGTTTAGGCCGCATTTGTGTTGATTTGAAGAACGAAACTTGAATAAAAATCGTCATTGTTTTGACGGTATTCGATGTCGGGTTCGACTTGACAAGCTTGACATGAATAGTTTTGAAAATGAATATGAACTAATTGTTTTAAGTTCATTTGAATATAATTAGTCGGTACTCATCATCGTACTCGGATTAAAATCCGACATGGTATGTAGAACCAAGGATGACTTTGTGTTGGTGACTAATACATTTATTTGAAAATGTAAAGAAATGATGAAAGGCTTTAAAATACCTTTCAAAATGTAAAGAAATGAAATAAAAGGTTTTAAAATACCTTTTAAATGTAATTAACCAAATATTATCACCGAAACACGGATTAAACTGTCATGGTATTATGAACCAAGGGTGAAAAATGTTTTATGGTTAAAAACTTGTAAAAAATATATAAAAGGGTTTGAAAATATTTGAAATGGTAAAAACCGATTACAAATATGAAAATAGATTAAAGAGGAAAGACAAGAACAAACACGGTTGAGTCTGACCTGGACACCCCATTGAGGCGCGAGCCTCTGTGCATAACAAGGGGCTTCTGTCTCAGGCCGAAACTCAGTTTTGGCTCGTTTAACCTATATTTGGACCATGTTATGCATGATTTAGCATGTTATAGTCATGAAACAAGACATGATAAAAGAAGGATTTTTACACCCTCATACTTACATGCTTCGCTTATGGCGAGAAACCGACGCAAGTGTATCAACTCGTTTGGTCGGAAAAGACTCAGTTTAAAAACGTTTTATTAAGTAAAAAGAGTGTTTTATTAAGATTAGTGATGATGTAGTGGTCGAAATGGTAGGTCAAGTGGTTTAATGCACGATGACGGATTGACGGTACCAAACAATGTGTAAGGCTTGTGTTTACGATCGGTAGGTCGTAAACACATGTCGGATTGTGACTTAGGAAGTCGAGTCTAGAATTTTAAGGGAGAAAAGAGGGGGCGGACACTCGCGTAAGTCTCAAATGGTTGCATTTGAGGGGTATTTATAGGAAAATGAGTGGTTGTGTGAGTTTTGAGCGACGTGGCCACCTGGGCTGCTCAAAGAGGCGCGAGCAATGTAGCACGTCTTCGAGGTGTCTTGTCGCTTTCACACAAATGCAATCATAATTTGTTCTATCCTAGGATTTGTATGCATATGTTTGGTACTTGACCATACATGAATCCGGGAAATCTTAACATAGAAGCATTTGAATGGTTTGTTTTTTGTGTTTGACTCGGTTTAACTCGTTGTTGGAGTCGGGATTTGAATTTTGAGTCGGTTTTTGGTCCGGTGTCGGTTTTGACTCTAGTTAGTGTCATTGCGACCCCGTCGTCATGCATTAAATACTCCAGGTACTTTTGAAATGTTTTGAAATGTTTTATTTTCGAAATCGTTTTAAGTTTTTCCGACATAAAGTTGTACACAAACTGTCGATCAAACGCCGCGATTCCAAAGCATGTTATAGTCCTATAATCATCGGGTGTTTGTTGGAGTCTCAGCAGATACTGGGTATCTACACCACTTTGTGATAAAAAAATAATTACTTATAAAATATTATCTGACAAATAATTGTCACATTTATTCATAAAAACGGTCACATTTAGATCCGTCACAATTTGTGACAAAAAAAACCCATCACAGAGAATTTGTGATGACCAAAATAGAAGTGTTGAATCCTTTTGGCAAATTCGACTCATTTTCAACATTAGTAGGCTTCATCCAGCCGTCATTTTATCTTCATAAATATCAAAACATTTAAAGCAACTTCATGCACCCACCTCATCATACACAAGTTTATTTTTTAATTTTTTATTTTCAAAAAAGCAGTGATGGTGAACCCCATTACTTCACATCTCAATTAATTTTTTTGTGATTTATGTTGTTTATTCTTCGCTCACCTTAGTTTTTATAAACAAAAAAATTGTACGATTATGAAATTATGCAGTAAAAAATAATATACAATCAAAAGTTTAATTGCAACACTTGGCAAAATTAAATATAATTATAACAAATTACAACATTTGGTTAAAGTAAATAATATTACAACCATTGATAAAAATCACATTTTTATTAATAAACATTATTAAATATGAAATACTAAATACAACTATCAATTTAAGAATAAATAAAAATGTTAAAGATAAACAATTCAGTTTAACAAAAATATATCAAAATTGAACATATCACTAACTATCAATTTTCTAATTAATAAATAAAAATATTAAACAATTCAGTTCAACTCCGATAATTATAGTTGAGCCGAGCCAACAAACAAGACGGGTGATTGGTGACATTATGTAAACACGATCATTAAACAACACAGTTTAAATGACAGTATCATGTTTAAGAAGTGAGTTATACATCTAGAGTACAAGACGTATTAATAATAAGAGATACATAAAAAATTAGCGATTTAAATGTGTTTATTTTATTCTTTGAAAAAAGTAAGTCAGGCACCGTATAATCAATCAAATATATAAATTATAAACATGGCATTTATAACATCACAAATTCTCATTATAGATGGAGAAATCCCTCTATAGCCATAAACGGGTCAAACATGACATATATAACGTACATTACATATATTTTTAAAGATGTTTATAATAACAATGTTTTAAAAGCAATCCCGCACAAAATTGCGCGGGTTAAAAACTAGTTTTCAATATTATTATTATTGACATTGTAACACCCCACGGTAATTGAAGAGGCCCATTGATAGGCTTAAATGACTAGTGCTTAAAGGGATTGAAAGTACTACTCATATGAACAAAGTGCACTTTCTTTTATGGTCATCCATGGAAAAGAACTCCAAAGTTAAGCGTGCTTGGCTGGGAGTAGTTTTAGGATGGGTGACCTCCTGGGAAGGTTCCCGGGATGCGCATGAACTTTTATACAAAACTTTTATTTTTCATGAACTATTACAATTCTAACAACAAATTTATCAATAACACCTTGTAGTGATTTAGTGAACTCTTTATCAAGTTCCCTCTTTTTCCATTTTTAACTTCGAGATAAATGTTTTTTAGACAACGTTACCGTTACCGTTACTCTTACCCTATACCCTTACCCTTATCATCTTCCTCCTTCTCTTACACTCGCACTCTTAACTCAGCCTCGTACTCTTACTCTTACCAATGTTGTCAGGATCGGGATTCTACTTTGAATCGTTCGGGTTCCGTGGGATTGGATTGTAGGATCTGATTCTCGCTAATTTAGGCATGATTGATGGAAGGGATCTCACAAATGTGTAAATTAACTATAAAATAACATAAATGAAGTATTAATTATATAATTATAAAAGCCACTATAGTGTTTTTGAACCAAAGAATTGATAATTCAACCGCTAATGTAACTGTTGCTAGTTTACGGCAACGAAGGACCAAAATGTTGAAAAAATAGGAAAAGGGGACAATTATAATCTCGGACAACATACTAATATCAACACTAATTATCAAAACTTATTGTTGAAAAAATAGTGACAGGGACAATTGGAGTCTTGGACAACGTACTAATTCAACACTAGTGTCAAAGCTTATTTTAGGGTTCATGAGTGATGAGTAATGGTAGAAGATTATTGAATGTTAAGTTGGGCATTAGGGTTGTTCGTGGGTATTTCACAAAAGAAATTTGAGTTTACCAGTTTAGTTGAGGCTTATTTTTACGTCTTTTTTACTTCATTTTTCATATTTTTGTTAGTCAGACGAGTTAACATAACTAAGTGGCCACATAAGTCAATGAAATAAATGGAATTAAGAGTGTAATAGGCCTTAAAAAATTGTAAGAACATGTGACCCATCGCCCCATTACATGAAAAGGCATTTATTATAGGCAAAACATAGAATCGTACGTTTCTACAACGATTGTACGATTCTGACCGATTCTACCGCGATTCAACCTCATAACGATCGTATGAGCGATTTGGATCGTTTATCCTATTTTTGGATCGTAGAATCGTATGATTCTACGATTCGGATTGCGATTTTAACAAAATTGACTCTTACTCTTATACTGTCAGTCAAAATGCTGTAAGAACAAGTGTTTGGTGAGAATTTCACCCTTAATTTTGAGTGAGAATTTAATAGACACCGGAAAATGATTCTCTTTATTTCTAGTTTGTTTCTCGCCAACATTTCCTGTCCACAAAAGTGCATCCTTATAACCGGAAAAGGCTGAGTACGCTTCCAATTCCATAAGAAGTGGGCTGAGACACAAAGCAACGTATCTCGAGAATTAGAAAAAGTTGAACCTGATTGAGCCCATCACTCCGTTTTCCAACAGGTTTATGGCCTTTGTCAGTGAAGGTGAATTTAGAAAGATCTCAAGTTCACCAAAATCTCAAGGAAATGACCCTACTTTTTTTACAGACAAACCATACACAAAAGTCCAGCAGTTGGAACAATTTTATTGCAAACCAGACGGCAAACATCGGAATGTAAGCGTTATATAGTTTGAAACATATTCGAATACATTTGGAGAGGACAGATAACAATTTACTTCCGAGCAACGATACAGGGCAGCAGGTGTGTCAACTTGTGCTTGGAGGTTTTTCCTTCGGATGTTTTGAACCGTAGTGATCAGTAAGCTGCTTCTCATTTGCTAGTTGTGTCTGCAAAGCCCATTATAACAAATTATCAGGGTACTCCTAATCACAGTTATATATGTTGAACAACACTTGTGAGTCGTGAGTGATAGCAGCAATATCAAGGCCATCGTAAGAGGGTAGGGTTGGATGTACATATCCTTAACTTATGTTAGAAAACACGGTAAGTTTTCAAACGACCCATAAACAATTGTATCGGAAATTGCATCATCTGGCTGCTGTTTTGCATTGGGAAACACAGCCAGTTCAATATTCACAAGTCTTTTACTTTATTTACCAACAAAATAAATTCTATTTTGGGGGTAAAAGCATTCAATAGTTCTTGACTTCGTGATGGTTGACTGAAAAACACACACACACACACACACACGATCAACAAATACATTTTCAGAGCAGATTTATTTCATCTCCAGGGAGAACGACTTAGCCATGTTCTTTTGGACCAACCTACGTTACCTGAATTGAACTCATAGGACAACCTGAAATGAAGAGAAAAATAAAAATGAATTGAACAAAACTGAACTGACGTGACCTGGAGTGAACTGAAATTAAGTCCATATGAAGAGGGCCTTAGCTACTCACGAAGACAGACAGTCATATGTATGAGAGTCTCTCCAATGCCATAGTCCAACTAAAACTTGAAACACCATTTCAACTCTAGCATTTTGTCTGTATATATTCTACCCAACATCGTAGTCCAAGTAAAAGGTGTCATAGTCCAAGTAAAGGTTCACACATCTAAACTTTTTGGGAAACTATGTAAAATGATGGAGAGTCGTCAAGCAAAGCTCTATGCTATGAAAATAATATTCGTAACCATTCTCAATGGCAAGAAGGCCAACGGAGAGGGGAATTGGAACAGGTCGCACAGCTATCTCCCATGGGGACAATACGACAGATCATGGACATAAAGCACTAGAAATCTAAATTATATTTCTAAAAGGACTTTTCTAATGCAACAAAACAATTGCATTGGCAGCACGCAAGAGAGAAAGGGCAGAAAAATCACCTTAACAAATCTGACATACTATTAACATTAAAGAGAATTCTATTTCTCCATGACATTAGTAGTAATAAACCAACATGGAAACTATGAGCAAATTTACTAGTTTGGATATTTGTTTGAAGTGCGTATTTGTTTGGATAGAGAGATTTGGAAGGAAAGAGTGAAACAAATACACTTGTTTAAATAGCAAAATTGGTTGGAGGGATCCAATTCCCTCCCTACATGCCAATGCAAATTAAACCACTCGAACATAGGAAAGATTTGAAGAGAAGACTCCCTTTGCTTCAATTCCCCTCCGCTTCATCCCCCTCCCCCTTTCCTTCCCTCCTAAAAGTGTATCCAAAGATATTGGAAAGCAAATGACCCAACTTCTCAGCCAACTCGTCAAGTGGATTAGACTATTCCATTACAGATTCCATAGAGGCTAGAATACATCACCTTGAGAAAACTGATCACCAATGTTACTCAGATTTGTCTAGACGTATCCGAAACGGGTGCGTGGGTGTGTGTCTAGGTGTCCAAATGCCATACTAAGCTACTAATACACATATTTTGGTTCAGAATGAAGTGTCCAAATGCCATACTCGTGATTAAATATCACATGTAACACACAGGTATGTGATAGTGATCTTAGAATACTAGATGGCATCAAAAAGACGAATTTTAGTCGTACAACTACCCAACAACTAATTGCCAATAGAGACGGCACAAGGAGGATCAATGGGGCCCACCACTGGCTTGACAAAAAATTCCAACAATTGCTAAGTTTATATCGATAGAGCTCAAACATTGTAGAACTTATCCGTAGTCCTACAGTCCTTCTAAGTACTAACTTCTTCAAATTGGTTTTCTAATGTTGAGTTCATCTCATGAAAAGAATACTCATAAGGCCATGTGGTCAAGAAGGATCGCTTGGCTTTGGTTTTCATGGTAAAGAAGCACAAAAAATTACTCAAACCAGTGTGAGGCCAATTGCTATGTATTTGGCAGATGAGGTTTTAAATGTAGATTACGCTTAGACGAGCATGGAAATCCCAGAGATCCAAAGTGATGAGGCTGAAGTTACTTGAAGGTATCTGACATTCACAATAAAGTGTATTGGCGTCATTTTCCTTCTGCACATGATTAAGTTTCTTTTTTTTCCCCATTTTTGCTTAAAAACGATGGGTACAATGCTTGATAAAAGCATATACTGAAAATAGCTTGCCACCGAAACAGCAAAATGATAATTTATTTTAAATGTAGATTACGCTTAGACGAGCATGGAAATCCCAGAGATCCAAAGTGATGAGGCTGAAGTTACTTGAAGGTATCTGACATTCACAATAAAGTGTATTGGCGTCATTTTTCTTCTGCACATTATTAAGTTTATTTTTTTTCCCCATTTTTGCTTAAAAACGATGGATACAATGCTTGATAAAAGCATTTACTGGAACTAGCTTGCCATCGAAACAGCAGAATGATAATTTACCACTTGTCTTTCATTAACCAATGTATACACTTGTTGCATGGGTCAAATGGGTGCATGAATCATTTTATACTCAAAGAAAGCCTAGAAAGTGTACCCACTCTTGTAGTTGGCTTTGACTTTCAAAGTTCAAGACAATTGTGATGAACACAATTAGGTTCTCCTGAGAAAAATCAAGCCCAAAACTAACACGAAGTCAGTGCCTCACAAGTAACCTGTATTCGTATCTCTTGACAAAGGATTTATAATTCATAAATATTGAATTATAAGCCAATAAGAGGAGCCATAAATAAACTCTACTCAGTAATTAGCATAGGTCATATGGAAGACTGACACATTGATCAAAACATATGATAAACTAACTTGGACACGCCCACAGCTCACCTTATCAGAAGAAACCCAAGAGTGATGAACATTTAAACAAAGCAGAATATCCGTCTTGGAGATTGAATTAAAGAACAAAAGGCATCAAGAGGCCTTCAAACACTAGCTAACATGTTATCAACAATGATATTGGACCGCCGATAAAACAAGCAAAACATGGACGAACTAATTCATTTAAATCTATATGTTTAGCCCTATAATATTTTCGTTAATCTGAAAGTAGCAGATAAGACTATTAAAAGATATATTACTTAAGAGGATTGCTATTTACCTTGTCCCTCCCACCTTCTCCTTTTGCCCTCTCACAGTCAATTAAGATAATATATATCGTGTGGGGTCGGATGGCAAGTGGATGAAGCCAAATATACTATACTTTAACCGGTTATTAGAGGAGAAGGTAGAAGAAAAGGTAGAAAAGAGAAGGTGGACAGCAATTCTCATTACTTAAAGACCATCAATTTTAAGTTGGGTAACAACCCAAATTACAAAGAACACACTCCATCGACAACTAGGACAATAGAACATATTCTAGCATATTTAAAAGATGGGTCACTTAGTCACTATTGTATTGGTCAATCATATACGGTACTAGATCGTCAACCTACTCGTTCAAGACTAGATGAGTAATCACGATCATCTTCATATCACCAGTGAGGATGTCCATTCTATTAGCAGAGCTAACAGCTCAGTATATACTCCAACTAGCTACTCCCTCTTTTTAGCAAGTCTTTTTAAGATGTTACACGAATCAGTAAAATTCATTAGAAATGTTACAACATTAGCTAAGTCTAATAACTAGCCCTTGTTGGAAAAGAAACTTTAATCTCTGTATCAGGTCTTTACCTAGACATTAACTTTGGTTTGTAAAATAGTTCATGAAGATTTGCAATTGGAGAGAGAAGTTAATTACAAAATGAAAAAAGACAAATAAAAAAAGCCGTTTTTTCCCAAAAAGGACTTATAAAACGAAACCGATGGAGTATAAGACTAAAGGTAGTGACCAACTGGCCATGAGCCTAGGAGAGAAGGATGTCAAGACTCCGGAAAACTATCAAAGATGAAAGTAAAAAATTATGTTCTGTGAGGTTCAGATTGGGAATGAAAGGAGGAGAAGAGTGCATGAATTCTGTTCCAAGGGCAGTAACCATGAGGCTAGGAGAGTATGAGCTCAGAATTACCAGGAGACATGACGGCACAATATTATGTTATGAGACTTTGAGATTGGGAATGGGAAGGAGGGGATCCGGTGTGAAATTATTTTGAAGGATATCCAAACATTATAATATTAGAATTGAATTTCACAACTCCGATTTCTAAAATTCAGATTATAAATTGACGTTGACTTGACTCTGCAAACATCACCCAAGGTTGGTTTGATAATAAAAGCAACAATGACGTCCTCCTCTATATTGTAATGCCTTGTAATTCATTTGACACAAAACAAAAAAAGCAACAGTGATCAAAATGGCAGTCATGTTGTTGACCAATTACATACTAAAATTAGGGTGTAGGCTAACGAAACTACTCTTATCAAATAGATCCCCCAATGGTATAATTGATGAGAACCGAGCAAGTCTCTTTCTTTTGTTAATCACAAAATAACTTATAATATGATCTCTTCATAAATATTTACACACGACACCTCTAACTACACTCTTAATTTCAAATGAGTGTGCCTAAAGAGCGTCTTGGATGAGGCACTAGCCAAAACGCCTTGATGCATTTTAGGAACCCCTTTTAGATAAGGCTCACCTAACAAGGCTCATAAGTACATACTTTCCATATCTTTTTTTTTTTTTCCTTCTAGTTCTTTGATTATGTCATTTCTTTCCCCATTATTCCTAACTTTTACTCATTTACATGTTAGGCAACTCTTATGCCCCTTAGCATCTCGATGAGCCATGCGCCTCTCCAAACTAAGAACTACAGGAAACTTCATTCGTGATTATCAATAAGGCTTTAGATCTAGAGGAAGGTTGACATTAAACTATAACATGATCTCTAATGACCCACTTCCGTCAATCAAACAAAGTCTCATCAGTAATCCGATAGTACAAATTAAACTAACTAGAAACTAGGGTTACGAACACTTTCTGAATATCGATAACCAACCGTAGAAATGCCAAGGAATTATTGATCACAACTTTGTGGGAACTTCCAAACGTAAAGATGAGCCAACAACCCCAAATTGGAAAACAACTCAAAATTGCAGAATACAAGAAACATAAATGGGTAAAACAATAAATTTTATCCGAAAATAAATCGATTGTGATTGTGAGGGTCGCCTAAACTTAAGACGGTGTTTGTTTAACAAAAGATTAGTGTACCTTGCAAATGGAACAGATGATTTTGAGACCCTCAGCACGAGCATCGAGTTGGGAGCCCTTGGATTTCTGGTTTTTCTCAGCATTTCGTTTTTGAGCGTCTATTTTCTGCTTCCCTCTCGTCATCTCTCTCTATCTCTCTTGGATTGCGGATTCCCCAAGTCCTACCCCCTCTATTCTAATTCCAAAAGCGCACTCCCACCATAGCTGTACATCCCATATGAGCCATATCTAACGCTCGAGTAAGGGGTGGCTACTGGGCCGGGCTGGTGTGGGCTGGTCTGAGTGGAGGAGCCCGGGCATGACATGGCACTGTAAGCAAATAGTGTCGGTCCGTGCCAGCTAGGGCTGGTAAAACGAAAGATAATTTATTTCAGGTACCTGAAATCTCAAATGTTCTTTCTAAAGTGAAGATTTCATTTCAATTAACTTATTTAACTAAATAAAACCTTGTCAAAACACTTGAAAAGAGGTAGCTGAAATTTTGGTCAAATAATCTACTTTGGTTAAATAAGCTATCTGAAATGTCTTGTCAAACGGAGCCTTACACACTTTCAAAATAAGAAGCCTTGTCATCTTAGGCAAACTTAGCAAATGCCTTATACGAGATAGTATGCTAGGATAAAATTTTATGAGTCTAAACCATTTCATCATTTGAAAAAAAAAGTGCAATTTTTTTTGGTGGAATGATAGGTTCATTTTATATATACTTTTCCTCCCTCATTTAGCTCAATCTCATATTCATTATTCGCTCTTTAGAGTGTTTTTATGAGCTAATGTCGCCCTTGTAGTATTTCTCGTGTTTTAATGTCAATTTTATGATTTGGGTCGTTTTTACGTCAAATCTCGTCACTTGCAAGAATCACGGGCAAGGCGCAGCTATGTGAGACGATTATTGGGGCCTAAGATGGCGTGCCAAGGTCTTAAGAGCGTTCCGAGTCAAGAGGAACAAGTTTCAAGGCATTCCGAGCTCGTATGCATAAGTTACGATGGTTTTGATATTCGTTGTCGAAAACCGTCCACGACCCCAAGCCTCGACTACTACTCCTTGGGGTCATGTTCATGCTCCACAAGGAGAAGAAAATAAGCTTAAAAGTGTATAGTCACGACCTCTATCGGGGTTGATGACCCCTGACCATAGGGGTTGCAAGTGCATGTGATAAAAGTGAAGAAATAAAGCTCAAAAGCCATTTTGCTACGACCTCTATAGGGGTCAGTGACCCCTGGCACTCGGGAAGGCTGACATCTCAACGCCTATTCATATTCCCGCCTCCTCTATATAATCCTAGCTTGTTATTTCACAAAGCTATCTTATTTCCGTCATTTCTATTATGTTCTAGGGTTTAAAAACTTTGTTTTTCATCTTCAATAATTTACATAAACATTTTATTTCATTATTTTACATTTGAATCGGGTTTATATTTCGAGCTTTTTTCTTCCATTTTCATTGATCTTGCTCAAGTATTTCCCATTTAGTATTGTTCTTTTTCCCAATTTCTCTTGTCAATTTCATTTCTCTATTTCTCTATTATTGTCATGCAATTGTCAACATATTTGTTAGTAGTTAGTTTATTTGTTATAATGAGTGAGTAGTTTACATATCTAGGGGAATGGATGTAGCATGTACAATTAGCATGTCTTATTGTTGAATTGGGTTTGTTTTGTCATCATATTGTCTCTACTCTTATGCTTGTTTTCCCAGGATAAACTATGATTTTTGATCAAAGTTATATGTTTATATTTGTCAATTTTCGACCTAAGACCGAAAGCCGGGAAGGAAATTAGACAAAGCATTGAGTAGTAAGGCGACCTAGTAAGATCGAAAGCCTCCAGGACCCGTCTTAAGGTTGACAATAAACGAGAGGCATATGCCTTTGACCTAGACAATACCGACATCACAATACCCGTCTTTGACTATATTTGTATGCTAATTTATATGTGAAACTCGTATCCCTGTATTCCTCTTTATATTGTTATAATTTGATCTTGTTTATCTCTTAATTTTACAAACCAACCATCCAACCAGATCGTAATTGACCTAGATAAAATTCGCTCCATGACAACTTGTTTAGCAACTCCCGTCTCCCTGTGATTCGACCCCTACTTCCCTAACTACATTTATATGTTGTTAGCCTTGCATAGGGTATTTATCTTTGATTTGGGTACGCGACAACCCTATCATGGAAAAGTAAGTAATATTAAGCACAACCCAAAAGGGAAATCACTAAAGTACAACATATCCATTATACATAGTTTTACTGCTTCACTATAGCTCACTCATACATACATTAGCTTAAAACAATATAATAGACCTCTCTCTTGCACCATGTAATATCCTCACGTTGATAGTATCTATTGTGCATTGCATCAGCTTTAGACGACATTCCTCTTTCACAGTTAAGATGAGTTTACTAGGACGTATCACATACTACTCAACTCTTTCTTGCATTCCAGATTTGGTACTGAGCTGCAACCACCATTGAACACAGTAGCAGTCTAACAAAGTTTGAGCACTTCCTAAGCTTAACTATTCCTTCAGCACAAACATTCCCACGTATAGTGATATTGAGCCAATCAAGCATCCTCATATAGCACTACTTGGTATACTGGCATATTACAAACAAATGTTCATGATCCTCACTATGCAGTCCACACAAAAAGCACATGGTTTGATTGGTAATGCCTATTTTAACCAATCTATCCAAGTTAAGCAATCTCTCATTTTGGATGAGCCAAGCAATAAAAGTATGCTTGACTATGTTGAATCTGTTCCACATAATATTGTACCAAGTTAACTTAACACCATGTTCCTGAGAAAGCCACGCATAACCCTCAACTATAGTATATATACTCACCTGGCTTACCCAACCATTTATTATCTACATAAAGTATCTTTGAACCTATTTTTCACTTCACAAATTTTTCGCTATGCCCAAGAGCTTGAACTGTTAGGAGTATAATCCTTCCAATCCATCCCTTTCATATATATTTTATCAATCCACTTGATCCAAAGATGATCCTTCTTGCTGACCATCTACCACACTAGCTTACCCATATCAGCCACTTTCCAAACTTTACTGTCCAAGAAACCCAAGGCACTATATTCTTTACTTCTGGAAATGGTTTTCCATGAGACTAATAGAGCTTTAATTAGAGTATGTGTTTGTTCTTTCCCACAAAAAGTTTCGGCTGAAGGCCTATTTTTTATCCATCACACCAGCAAAGAGAATGAATATTTGTGCCCCATTGTGGACCTATGTCACTCGCACGCCAAGCCAATCTGTGGACATGCGGCAGTCTGAAAGCCACGCTCGGTGGCGCAAAAATGCTTTCGACCGGATCGCTTTAGATCGGTCTGTTTCGTCTCGGCAAGGGTCTCGAAACGATGTAAGAGAAGTTCGGAGTCGCCACCAAGCATTTGTGGGATGCTTGGAACCCGTTCGAATACACTTTATACCTAGGTCAACCAAGGCAAAAAGCGGTGTTTGACATAGGTACTAAAGATAAGGAGTCGTCCCTCTTTAGCATCTTATCTCTAGAATGACTCTCGTTCGCCCTGGATAAGGTCGTCCTCTATCTAAAGTTTCTGAGTAAGAGGTGAAGGTACGTATTAGGAAGTCCTTTAATCGGACACTCAATCCCGTTCGCGGTAGAAGCCTCTACTGATCGATCTTGGTTGGTTGAATGCAAAAGTTGATAAAACGGGTAAATGCATGAATGCGCATCCACAAGTTTAAACCTAACATGTGAGCTTTCTATGTCGACTTTTTTACCTAAATATCAAGCAATTGATGTCGAGTTGGATTTAGTGCTGATTTGCATGCAAGACGGAAATTAAACATCCATTTACCGAGTTAGGTTTATGGTGCATAACGTGATCCATTTGTCTTAGAAATGCGTTTTGCAAATACAAAGTAAAGGTGGCAGGCTTGCCATCAGACCCGTCCGGTATTCGGGTTAACCGAAGTCGGGATCATCCTGGACAAGTGCTGGAAAGGAAGCAGGAACTGCATCAGGCGGCCTGTTGAGGCGCGAGCCATCAGGCGATGCAAAGGGACCTATCCTGGTTTGAAAACTGGAAATCAGTTGGCCTGTTTAGGCGCGAGTGATAGGCTTATCGCGTACCTATGCAAAGATAATTTCCCTAGACACAAATTAATGTAGTAATAGGGGTCGAACACAAGGAAACGGGAATTACGTCGTGAATTGCTATGGATAGATTTTTATCAAGGTCGACTTCGATTTGGGTTTGGTTTGTTTGGTTGATGATTAATAAAAATTATGATGTAAATTATATAATAAAAAAGAGTCTAAAGGGTTCGTGTCACTCATGCAAAGGTGAACATATGAACATGGTAAATTCGGTACTAATAATTTTGTCAATTGTTTAGGCTTAGAGATACCCACCTTACGGCATTAGTATCAACCTTAGACCGGGTCCTAGAGAAACTCTCGTCCATGACTAGGTCGTCCTACCACACATGCTTAGTCTAATTCAATTCCGTGCCTCTCGACTTTAGAACGAATGAACAAACTTAATCTACGATTACGGCCGATAACCAAAGATTAAACGTAATAATACAAACATGTGATGGAAACAATTGAACAATATTATTATCAACCTATTTAAACATGTTATATATTTGATTTTGCATGGCTCCCCTAGCCTTTAGCTAGGAAATTTAGCTACTCATACTAAAATGTAAATTGCAAACTAAATTATAAGAAATGCTAAACATGGTTGTATGATTTATATGGATTAGATGATATAACATGTAAAAGGAATAATGCTAATGTAAGATAAAGTACTTAATTATAAATTATGTGGTAACTAAATTAGTAATGTGAAATTGAAAACTTAGAATTAGAAATATGATACGTGCATTTTGTATCGTCTTTTTAGCCTATTTTAGCACGTATTTCCATGCACTTTTATACTGTTTATATCGCATTATGCCCCGAATTGGCTACTTGGTTCGTTTTTTCCGTTTTGTAGGAATGAACGTGAAAGTAGTGGAATCGTACCATTTTCGTCCTACTTTGCATGCATTTTGAGGAGACGGGATTTTTATGGGTGAGATCTTGCATTGGGATGCGTGAAGGAACGGTCTACGAAGCAGTCGGCTACGAGTTTGGAGTTGTTTAGAGGAAGAACACTCGATCGAGCCCTTTTATTGGTCGATCGAGTGGTTTTTGTGGCTGAGTTGGTCAATCGAGTGGTTTGTTTTACTCGATCGACAGTGCTGGAATTAGAGGTTACTCGTTCGAGTGGTATTTCTACTCGATCGAGTAGATTTCTTGGAGAAGTACTCGATCGAGCTGTTTCAAACTGCTCGATCGAGTTGTTTGGTCTTTAATTAATGGGCTTTAATTAGTCCGTGAACTTATTCTTAGCTTATGGACTTAGTTTATTTCTATTTAAAACGCACAATAATTAGGTCATCAGCATCTAATCATCTACTATTCATTTTTAGGATTCACGTTTACTGCTTTACACTTTCTTCTCTCAAAACCCTCTACTGTAACTTTGCATTTGGATTATTTCTCGCTCGGATTTAGTTGTTCTTTACGCCGGATTCTTGCGATTGTAATCTATCTCTCTTGTTTTATCTTAATCTTTCGTTTATTTACTTTAATTACTTGTTTTGTTCCCTTTAATTTCTGCCCTAATTCTTTTATGCACATTTATTATCGTTTTATCATGTTTAATATTAGTTATTTCGTTGTTATTGGTCTTGACAATATTAATAGCATGAGTAGCTAAATCATTTCATGTTAGGATTAGGGGATCTACGGTAGAAATGTGACGATGTAGTGAATAGATTAGATGAATTATTTGTGAGACTCTGTCCCCATAGCAATATAACTGTATTTACCGACTTAGTTGAGTGCACGCTTCTGAGTCACCCTTTAATCTGGTTAAATTTAATCCTGGATCGGAAGATTAGACTAAATAGACCTGCTATGAACAATAGACTATCCTGACGAGGACGGAAGTTAAGTTAGTGGAAATCTAGGATAGAAAGTGGACCGGAAGGACCTTTCCATATCCGTCTCACAATGATTTATCTAGACTATTTGCAGTAGAGTTACTGGACTACCGTAGTGAACCGAAATCCTGACATGTCCCTTCTTTATTGATAGTTCAGCTCTATTTTCTGCCTTCACTGCTCTTTCCTTGCTTATCTTTCTTTTACACCTTTTAGTTTAGAAAATCAATTATAACCCCCCCCCCCCCCCCCCTCATTTTGTGACCAAATAGACGGACTCTTTACAGATATCTTGCCTCCCTGATGAGATCGACCTGACTTCCCTAGCTATATAGTTAGTTTAGTTAGTTATTTTTGATAGGTATACGACAGCCCTGTCAAATTTTGGCGCCGTTGCCGGGGAGGCAATTGCCCTATCTGTTTTCTGTTTCGTTTATTTTATCCGTCTCAGGGAATTCTTATTCCTTGAGACAGTTCTTATTTATTTTCTTTCAGTGTTGTGTATGCCCAGGTCAAACAGGTTGGAGTTAGTTTCAGCTGATTCTGAGCCAGAGAGACTGTTCGGGCATAGACTTCGTCTGCAAAGAGAATCACGAAAG
Organism: Silene latifolia; assembly: GCF_048544455.1. Classification (NCBI taxonomy): domain Eukaryota; kingdom Viridiplantae; phylum Streptophyta; class Magnoliopsida; order Caryophyllales; family Caryophyllaceae; genus Silene; species Silene latifolia. The sequence goes on from NC_133531.1 coordinate 105,388,211, forward strand.
GAAGACTTGAGTACTTTCGAACCCGAACTTCAGTATTTCCTATTTACAGAAGATCAATCTTTAGTAGAAGATAATCTCAGTTCTGTAAACTAACCAGTAAAGATGCCGAATATTGCAAGTCATTCGGAGCCTAAAGCATCATCTATTCCTAAGGGTTTCAATCTCCAGACTGAGGATGGGAATACTTTTGACATCCGTCCGTCTTATATCAATCTGGTGGAGAGAGATATCTTTAGAGGTGTGGCAGGTGAAGACCCGAGGAAGCATATGGAGGTCTTTACGGACTACTGTTCTACTATCCCCCGCCACAAAGGGGGTAACTCAAGACAAGATTAAGGAGGTGTTGTTTCCTTTTTCTTTGACTGACTCAGACAGGGAGTGGCTGACTGACTTCGACCGTACAGCCACGGGGATCACAGACTGGGAGACCCTTGCTCTTGCTTTTTATAAGAGAGATTTCCCTCCGTAGCACACCAATCAGCTGAGGGCAAAGATCACTAGTTTCAAGCAGGCACCTAATGAAACTTTCTATGAAGCTTGGTGTCGGTTCAAGAGGTTGGTGAGGTCTCTTCCTCACCATGGTTTTGATCCGTGGTTTCTGTCCAATCAGTTCTACAATGGGTTGTACGATGATCACAGAGCTATACTTGATGCCTCATCCAACGGAAGATTTCAAAAGAATACTGATGATGATAAGGGATGGGCGATTATTGAGGATATGGCGACCCATTGTGCTGAGTATGGGAACCCGAGGGATGGTATTCGAACAGTTCACGCAGTTGATAAGGCAGTCGTGGCTCAACTGGAAGCCATGAATACTCGTTTTGATAAATTGGAGCTGCATTCTGCTGGGGAGCCTCAGACGGTCCATTTGCTTACTAGAGGGGAGACCGTCACATGTGGGAGATGTAGGAGCAATGACGGTCATACTGCTATTGACTGTCTTATAGAGAAGGAACATGTCCTTGCTTTTCAACAATACAGGCAAGGAGGGGGTTCCTATTATAATAACCAAAGGGCGGTCCATCCTAATTTGAGGTGGACAAGTCAAAATGTGCTCAATCCTACTCCTCCGCAGCAGCAGCAACAACCATATGTCCCTCCTCATAAGGCTCAACGAGGCTTTCAAAAGCCTCCTTCCTTTCCTACACCTAATCACGGTGCATCATCCTCAGGTGGGGTGAGCGAGTTATCTGAGTTGAAGATGATGTTGCAGTCTTTGACAAAGCAGTGGCAACTAAGTGACCAACAGAAAGATGCATCCATCAAATCGCTTGAAACTCAAGTTGCCCAGTTAGCCGCGAACCAATCCACGAGGAAGCAGGGTCATTTACCGTCACAAGCTGATAAGAATCCACACGAGACGGTGAATTTAATAAATCTGAGAAGCGGTCATTCATATGAGCGGCCGAAATTGTTGAAATCAGACCCGATGAAGGTAATTACTGCTGATGAACAGTGTATTATCGATGAAAAAGGGCTGACGACAAAGAAGATACTCGATCGACTGGTTTCAGGTGGTCGATCGAGTGGAAAATCTGAAGAAAGGACTCGATCGAGTGGAATTTCTGCTCGATCGAGTGACCAGGAAAAAGAACAGCTCGATCGAGTGATTTTATTGAGGATTCTGCTCGATCGAGTAATATATTTGCTCGATCGAGTGATGCTGATAAAGAAGACCTCGATCGAGAGCCTGCTAGTGCTCGATCGAATGAAATGTTGCCTGAAAGACCCCGTTCGAGAGGAAAGAAGTCTCGATCGAAGGATGTAGAGCTTGATCCAGCTGATACGTTGGAAGAGAGGAACAAGGGGCTCGAAATACCCATTACGCTGCCCTTCCCGAGGCGACTACAGAACACAAAGGCTAATCAACAGTTCGGTAAATTTGCCGAACTCCTGAAAAGCTTGCAAGTCACCGTTCCGTTTGCCGAATTGCTGACACAGGTACCCTCTTACCTTAAATTTATGAAAGATATTTTATCACGTAAGAGGCACATTAACGATCATGAGACAGTAGCTTTGACCGAGGTAGGGACGGTCCTAGTTCAGAATAAGTTACCTCCCAAACAGTCAGATCCGGGTAGTTTTTCAATTCCGTGTCGCATTGGTACCCACTTAATTGATAACGCATTATGCGATCTTGGCGCTAGCGTGAGTGTCTTACCACTGTCTCTTGCTAAGAGACTTGGTTTGACCAAGTTTAATTGCACAAATATTACTGTTCAGATGGCCGACCGTAGTATATCACGGCCGTTAGGTGTCATAGAAGACATACATGTTAAGATCGGGAGATTCTTTATTCCCGTTGATTTCGTTGTACTTGACATCCCCGAGGAGACACATACCCCTATCATTTTAGGGAGACCATTTTTATTCACTGCTCGTGAAGTGATAGACGTCGGGGGCAAGACATTGACCTTTCAGGTTGGGGACGAGGAATTGATTTTCCATCAGTCTAAGTCCCGAAGGGCTCCCATCCAAGCTCAGCCTTGCAATGCCCTCTCTTCTACTGACCCTTCTATTGACACTCCAAATGAAGATTTGGAACATTGTGCTGCTATCGTGACCCCTCCGCCTCAGATTGAGAGCAAAAAGGAGGAAAGTTCGTCTGTTTTCCTTGCTTCAGGTACAGATAAAAGTATTGCAGGAGCTGTCAATGGTCATGGTGCAATTACAGTCATTCAAAGTGGGAGTGATAATGTCAAAGCTGGTGAAAAAGGAATAAGGACGAGGAAAGTTTGCGCGTATGTGGACGTCAACTATTCTCCTCCTAATAATTCAAATACAAGCTCGTGGAGGATGAAGAGGACGGTTAATGTTGCTGAGGTGACGTCTTCCAGTCAGAAGCCCTCCGAGGGGCTGCTGAATTGTTTTGAGAAGTGAGCGGGGAAATGCCCCGTGTAACAAATTGTATAAACATTTTTTAATTTCCGTCGGATTTATTTATTGCATTTAATTAGGACAATTAGAATTTAGACATTTTTAGCGTAGTTTAGAAGACTATAGACTGTTACTGTTCATATTTGGTATTTTGGGATATTTTTGCGGATGTTTTTATGCAGGTTTGGGGAGATTATACGCAGTTTCAAGGACTTACACAAGGAAAAGCACTCGATCGAGTACTTTTTGTACTCGATCGAGAGGATTATGCTCGATCGAAAGCAGCTAAATAAGGGAGTACTCGATCGAGAATATTTTTACTCGATCGAGTAGATTTCATACCAGAGCTCTCGATCTAGTTGTTTAAAATCACTCGATTGAGTGGATTTGCAAGGGCTACGCAGGAAGTGTCTTCTAAACTTCCTATTTCCTTCCTTTATTTCATTATTTCGTTCATCATTCACTCTTCCCCTTTATTTGCGATAAAACTTCCCAAAAACCTCCATTTTTATTGCCCCAATACCAAATCCAACACCTACATTTTGTTCATTGCTAATTACTCGACATTTGCCCTCTACTTTCCCTTTGATTTTCGCTGTTTTACACGGTCAATTAGGGGCTTTAGGGTTTGCGATTTTTCGATCAAAAATCGCCCAAATTTGCTTGTTTGTGTCGATTAATTGCCCTTTGTAGGTTCCTTATCACCAAGTAAGTAATTCCTTTACTTCTTTGCATTTTAATTGTTTTAATTTTGCCTTTCTTGAAGTAAATTAGGAATTAGGGTTTCGGGTAGTCATTTTGGGTCGAAATTTTCGATTATAATTGTGATTTTATGTCTAATTTGCCTTACTTGATGATTAATTCCCTTCCCTCATCGCCATTTACATGTTTAATTCGAATTTTATGAGAAATTTGTGATTAGGGTTCATGTCAGTCGAAATTTTCGACTGAGTTTGGGTTTGTTTCTGCTGTTATTGCTTCAATTGATGCTCATTCCCCTCACCCTACCACTGATTACCTGCTAAGTTTGAATTTTTGAGGAACAAATTTGGAAATTAGGGCTGCCAGTCGAAAATTTCGACTGTTTTGGGAAATTCTTGCTGTCTCATTGCTGATTTCTTATCGTTTTCCCCTGCCCTATTTGACTAAGATGGATTCTAGCTCTATGCCTTCTACTAGCTCGACCTCCGTCCTTGTCTTTGTCTGAGACGGTGGTCCCTGCTGCCACCACCGTCTCCGCACCTGCTAGTACCATAGCCGCTGCTTCTGTTTTCCTTGTTAGTGCTACCGGTACTGTCTTTACTTCTGCTAGCACTGCTGCTAGCCCCGTTTCAGCCATAGCTGCTAGCACTGCTGCTAGCCTTTCTTCCTTTGTGGCGGTCTCTGCTGCTTTACGGGCGGCTCTAGTTCCTCGTTCCATCAGAGGACGGGCTTCTACTTCAGATTCTAGAGGCCAGGGTCGTGCATGAGCTACACCTGCTGCTGGCCGTGTTACCATTCGAGTGGACGACACCCTCGACTCCCACCCTGAGTATCCGCAGGTAATTTTTGTTAATGGTGTACATCGTACTAGATTTTATAACTTAGTTGACTGCGAGTTTCTCCCTACTCGTTTCCTTTGCCGTACGTCACTTGAGAGGCTCGGTTTCTATGAGCCAATTTGTGAGCTTTTACGGGGCACAGGGATGGCCGGACTTATCACTATGAGTGGCCATACCTTTCGGGAGCTGAGTCTCGAGTTCTTCAGCTCCTTCACCTTCTCCTCCGGGGCACACGATGCTGCCCCCACTAGTCTTTCTGTGTCCTTCCAGTTGTTCAACCGGACTTTTTCGATGACATTGGAGGAGTTTGGTTCTCGACTCGGACTTTCCTTTACGGGCGCCACTGTTGCCCCTAGGAAGGTCTTCCGTCAGCTTTGGCGGACCTTGGCCCAGACCACCTTTCCCGAGCGAAAGCTCGCTCAGGTCCACCTTCCCCCTGCTCGTTACTTCCTCAGACTGATGGGAAGTACTATTTTTGGCCGAAAGGAGCCAAACAACATCAACAACAACGAGCTCTCCATTTTAGGCGGTTACCTGAACATCGAATGCGAGGGTCCCTTTACCCTCAACATTGCATACTGGACCGCCCAGTACTTCCAGGCTCAGGGGGAGAAGATCACGGGCACTATTGTCTGCGGTGGCATAGCCACCATTCTTGCCCGCTCTCTCCTCCGTGACTTGCCTCGTGACCTACCGTACATAGAGGGAGATAGGTACATGAGCCTAGCGTCTATGCACTCTCAGACCTGGCTGACTTCTGATTACCGGACCTGGAAGATAGATGGTTCCTTGTCCGTAGACCTACCTTGCACCACTCTCCCTCGTCTAGTCCCTTTGCCTACTGTTGCACGGGGCGCCCGACCACCACCTTTACCCGAGTACCACCTACCGGTCCGACCACCTACTACCTTACCCGCTTCTAAGAAGCGGCGTCGACTTGAGACCGGAGAGGGATCCGCACCTTCCACGGGTGGCCAGACTTCCATGGCCACACCTACCCCGATCCCTACTCCTACTCCTACTCCCGCACCTGCTGACCAGACACAGCCGGTCCTACCGGCTAATTTTGTACCTCCTCCACCCTTTGGGGCGTCCTCGGTCATGGACCAAGGGCGCCATGACAGTTTGTTGATTGAGATTGCAGAGAGATAGGCTCGTATGGAGCGGGACTTAGCTTTGACTTTGTTCCCTCTATACGAGTATCACATGAGGCGACACCGTCCGATTCCAGAGGGTTGGACACACCCTTCCTTTTACCGATACCCAGCTGAGGGGTACCCGGAGCCTGCTAGTGAGGAGGAGGAGGAGGACGACGACGACGAGGACCCGGCGGCAGCGGCAGAGAGAGCTCGAGCTGAGCAGAGGAGGAGGAGAGAGCAGGAGGTGGATCCGGACTACACTGTGACGGTGGAGGACGTGACGGAGGAGGTTAACGAGTAGCTGCTGGTCTACTCACTTCCCCAGTTTTCAGGCTGGTTTGGGGAAGTTCGTGTTTTATATGTCTATTCCCGCTCTTTTATTTCTTTTGTCTCCTTTTTATTTTATTGTTTTTCATTCTTTATTGGTTGTATATTCCCGTTCCCCTGTATATATTTGCTGGTGTATGCTGGAGGACAACGAGGGCGTTGTCCGTTTTGGTTTGGGGAGGGTATTGCATCCTTTTGAGTCTACATTTGCATTTGTTTTGCATTCACGTTTATATTTTCAGCTTGCGTTGTTTATTTATTTCATTAAAATTCAAAAAAAAAACCCAAAAAAATTAGAAAATTTCAAAAAATCAAAAAAATATTCACGTTTATTTTTGCATATAGGTTGAGTCGGAACGGTTGATTTCCGTGATGATATTGCACTTTAACTTGTCATTTTACTCGAGCCTTGCACTTTTATTGACGGTTATTAGCTTTGTCATACGCATAGTCTACGAGTTTTTGTTCAAATGTAGCTGACTGTTTAGACTTGACCTGATAAATCGGCAACTTACTTACAATTTCTGAGATTTAGAGCCCATAACTGGTGACATTCATGACCAGTTCATTAGGAATTGAGACTAGTACTCCTTGCATAGCATGTTCATCATTTTTGCACTTTTATGACATTCGATTTCTTGTTAAATGCACACATTCGGGTTTGTGGTCGGTGTCACATGCAGGGAGGTGCTTGCAAATTTTCCCCTTTTCTTATATTTTTCACCCATTTAGCTCCACTTAAGCCAAAACTTGCCTTTTTGACCCATTAGCTACATCCCAAACTGAGCCTGCCTAGTCAAGCTAGTTTAGTATGTCTTTTGTGGTATGCGTTTTCCGTCTGCAGTTTGGCCCGTATCATTTTGATTGGAGTTGGTGAAAATAAAGGAAGGAGAAAAGAAAGAAAAAAGAATTGAAAAGAAGAAAAAAGAGAAGGAAAAACGTGAATAGGAAAAAAAAAAGAAAAAAAGAAAAAAAATGATGAAAAATGAATGATTCACGTAAGTCAGAAAAAGGAAGAAAAAGTTGAAAATAATATTTGTATTTGTATCAGCTGATTCATTAAGACGGTATTAAAAAAGGGAAGTTTGTGACCTTCTAACTCCTCCGTTCTTATTCCATATTTTTGAGGAGATAGTGTATGTGATTAGTGAGTTGTGTGCCAAATGAAGGGCACTTGTACTTTATTTTTCAGTCAGTTGAGATTCAGACGGTCTTATATGGTCCTGTTTAGGAACTAGCTTGGCGCTTTTACCTCCACATTTCCATAACTTGTTTTGCCTTTTCTCACCTAAACCTCACTATTCCCATATCATTTGTAAGCCCTCGGCTGTGACGGACATTGTTGGTTGGAGTGTGTGCATTAGTACTTGAATTGTCTTTCATTTTTGTTGCATGCATGCTATGTAGGTCGCAGTTAGGTGAGTGACTGTTTCTCTTTCTCTCTTTCACATATTTTATTCACCCTTTGCTTCATGTGAGAAGAGTGGCCACGTGAGAATCCGATTTTGTTGGTCTTGCAAGGTTGATAGGTCGGCTATATTTCTGAACAACTTATAACTCGTTTGCGTATTGACTGCATAGCTGTAATTGATAATTTTCGTTGCATTAAATTGGTTCAAGTAGACAAGTTAAGCTAGCTCTGGGTTTTCATTTCCGTTCCATTAGTTGCATTTTAGTTTACTCGAGGACGAGTAAAGGTTCGGTTTGGGGAGATTTGATACGTGCATTTTATATAGTCTTTTTAGCCTATTTTAGCACGTATTTCCATGCACTTTTATACTGTTTATATCACATTATGCCCCGAATTGGCTACTTTGGTTCGTTTTCTCCATTTTGTAGGAATGAACGTGAAAGTAGTGGAATCGTACCATTTTCGTCCTACTTTGCATGCATTTTGAGGAGACGGGATTTTTCTGGGTGAGATCTTGCATTGGGATGCGTGAAGGAACGGTCTACGAAGTAGTCGGCTACGAGTTTGGAGCTGTTCAGAGGAACAACACTCGATCGAGCCCTTTTATTGGTCGATCGAGTGGTTTTTGTGGCTGAGTTGGTCGATCGAGTGGTTTGTTTTACTCGATCGACGAATTAGATGTTACTCGTTCGAGTGGTATTTCTACTCGATCGAGTAGATTTCTTGGAGAAGTACTCGACCGAGCTGTTTCAAACTGCTCGATCGAGTTGTTTGGTCTTTAATGGGCTTTAATTAGTCCGTGAACTTATTCTTAGCTTACGGACTTAGTTTATTTTTATTTAAAACGCACAATAATTAGGTCATCAGCATCTAATCATCTACTATTCATTTTTAGGATTCACGTTTACTGCTTTACACTTTCTTCTCTCAAAACCCTCTACTGTAACTTTGCATTTGGATTATTTCTCGCTCGGATTTAGTTGTTCTTTACGCCGGATTCTTGCGATTGTAATCTATCTCTCTTCTTTTATCTTAATCTTTCGTTTATTTACTTTAATTACTTGTTTTGTTCCCTTTAATTTCTGCCCTAATTCTTTTATGCACATTTATTATCGTTTTATCATGTTTAATATTAGTTATTTCGTTGTTATTGGTCTTGAAAATATTAATAACATGAGTAGCTAAATCATTTCATGTTAGGATTAGGAGATCTACGGTAGAAATGTGACGATGTAGTGAATAAATTAGATGAATTATTTGTGAGACTCTTTGCCATATTGGACCTTCATTGGGCATTATGGTTCAAAATTTGAATTTTTGCCTTTGTGAGACGGTCTTATGCTTGGGAAACAAGCGTCTTTTTGGGCTCAAATTGAGCCGGTTTGTCTTGAAATGGACCTTAACGGTAGTTTAGGTCACTTTGAGACGTGATTAAATCGCGTTGTATTGTTGTGGTCGTAATTTGAATTTTTGATATGTTTGTGCCCGAATTGGCGTAAAATTGCCTTTTTTGAGCTGTGAAAAATAACCAATTGTGTCGGGAGTTTTTGGTTCATATTTTGATGGACCTTGTGTGGGCTTTGAGGTGTTGGGTGATTTTCGTAATTTTTGTCATTGTTTTTACTCGTCTTTTGCTGGAAAAGAAGGGCGAGTCGGTTTTTTATAAAATGTTTTGTTGGATGAGTTCGGGCGGGTTTGCCCTTGCTTTTGTTTTGCATTTGCAGGTGATTTTGTTTTTGGATTTTGTCCATTTTGTGCCGTCGTAATGCCAAAATTTCGGATGACGTTGTTTTTTTTTGTCCTGATTTCAGGTGAGTGTTCTGGGGCTTCTGGGCCCACTGGGTCAGTGGCTGAGGTCTTAGAGCTCTTGTTTGGGACCGGACCGGTTACTACTGCGGGGAGTGTGCCCTAGGTGGTGGTGGAGGACGCTTCCGAGGAGGAGCCCACTGAGGAGGCTGTTAGAGCCGAGGGAGCCGTATGGGCTGGAGCGGGATTCGTTATTGGACTTGTTGGAACTGGGGGAGCCACGGAGGCCTGGGAGGAGCCTACTGTTGAGGCTATTGGTGCTGAGAGGGCTCGGACTGGGTCTGAGGCTGATTCTTCTGGGAGGAAGATTACCACTAAGAGGAGAGATCCTCGGCCCTCTAGACAGGGGCTCCAGAATGTTGTACGAATTGTTGAGAGGGGTCTTCTTCATCCCGTGCAGTCTCGCGGGACAAAGAGGTGAAGAGTAGAGACGGAGGAGGACAACGTCTTTGTCGGTAGTTGGGAGACTAGACGGGTTCAGGCTCCTCGAGGGCTGAACCTGTGGGCGGCGCCTTCTTGAGCCGAAGGCTTTGACAGTAGCCAATCACTGTTGTGGCTCGACACTCACATTTCCTACCGTGCACACGAGGGCCTGGTGAGTTTGATGCTTCGTTGAGCTTTTGCTGTTTTCGTCATTTCAGACCAGAATAGGTGTTCTGATTTTGTGTATTTCCCAATTTTAGGAGATTGCTACCATGAGGACTTTCTCAGGCTTCTTGACTTGCATGGCCTTTTACGACGTTCTCTGGTCCGGTTCGAGGGCGTTAATAGAGAGGTCGACTATGAGGCCGTTGGTTGCTGCCTGGCGCAGATTCACGGGGCTTCGATTAGATCGAACCTATGTTTGATTCGTGCCATGTTGGACCGTTACTGGGAAACGACGTCGTCGTTCCACATTGAGTTTGGGGAGGTCGGTATCACTTTGGAGGACTTTGCCATGATATCGGGCCTTCATTGTGGCGAGACGCCTGTTCAGTTCTAGGAGACGCCAGAGAGAGTGTCTTCTACCGTGATCATGGGCTTGTGAGCGATGTTTTGCATGCGCCGACCAACACTACTCCTTTCCTGATAGCGAACTCCTATGTGACGGACCACTTCAGAGGGAGGGTGACAGGCTTCGTTCCGGAGCCGTTGGCGAGTCAGGAGGCTGAGGTTAGGGCTGACACGCAAGAGGTGCGGTTGTGGTTGTGGTACTTCTTGAGTACCACGTACTATGGTTACAAGGTTGAGCGCTTGTCGACCAAGCTACTTCTTTTTCTTGCTGACCTAGATGCCTTAGGTCAGTACGATTGAGTGACGCCGACTCTGGCGCGTTTTACCCATTACTTGCACGCCGTCGTTCGTCCAGAGATGATGGAGGACAGGAGCTCTCCCACTTTGGTCGGTCCCGGCCTCATCTTGGAGGTACGAGCGTATCTGTGGTTTTTGATTTTGATTTTGATTTTTTTGATTGATTTTCGAGTTTTGGCAATGTTTTGAAAAATTGGTTGATTTGTGGTTGTTGTGTTTTGTGTTACAGGCTTGGTTGTTTGCTTACTTTGTCCCCTTCCGCCCGAAGACGACGAGTGACGTGCCTTAGGTTTACCCGGTTGTGAGGGGTTGGACGGATCCTCGAAAGAAGTCCACCAAGTCGAGCTACGAGGACTGCATGCGTCAGGTGAACGCCCTTCGGGTTGGTGATGTAAGTCATTGTTTCTTATCTTTTTTGTTTTTTAAAAAGATAGAGATAGGATGATTAGGTAGCTTAGAAAGCCCAGTTAGTGGATTAGCTTTACCATGAGTGCAGTTTGTCGGGTGGCCTTGGGAGCACTACACGGGCGTGCCGGCCTTTGTCAGGGAGCGTCTACGGCCCTGCAGTTGCCAGTGCTTGTACCTTGAGATGACAATCGAGCTGGTTTGGTATCTTGGCGAGCGTTTAGCTCGTCAGTGTTTTAGTCAGACTTTCGTGGTGCCGGTCGATTCGCCTAGGATTGTTGTTCCAGGAGTCGACACCTGACGAGGTCGAGGAGCACCTCCACGGTCGTGGAGGTGAGGATCTGTTATTGTAGGAGGCCGACTACGATACCTTACATTTGTCGAGGCTTGCTTGGTACCCGATCGAGGTATGTTTTCCTATGTCCTTTGCTTTATCGCCTCTTTTGCTTCTTTGGCGGAAGGTTTTGTTATCCTTGATCTGTTTTCCCGTTGTAGGGTGTGAATGACCTGATGAGGACTCAGCCCTCAGCTTTCACGGCACAAACCACTTTCCAGGGGCCGAGTAGTGAGGAGCTGCAGTTGTGTCTGCTAGAGCCTGCGGTTCCTAAGGTGACCGACGTTGGCATGGAGTGGAGGCTGACAGTTTTGAGGGCGAGCTTCTAGTTTGAACTCTCTTTCTTATTTGTATTTTGCCTCGTGTCTTGTTTTGTTGAAAGGGTTTTTTTTGTAGGTGTCGACCGTTAGTCATCAGGCTCTGTGGCAGAAGGCTAACCGGTGGAGGGCACTCGCTGGTGACCTGGCTGCGAGGGAGTCTCGGCTTGCGCAGGTGCTTTTTGTTGGTTGTTTTGTGTGTTTTGGTGTTGCATTTCACGTTTTAGATCTTAATGACCTGTTATTGTGTTTTGCAGAGTATTGCGAATCCGGCGGAGCTTGCTCGGGTCCGTGATGAGTTGGACACTGCGAGGTTGATGATCCAGGCACATGAGCTGGGACTCACCATCCGGGATCAGAAGCTGAAGCGTCGTGAGGATGAGCTGCGGAGCCAAGATGTTGAGATTGCCTCTCTTAGGGCTCAGTTGGCCGAGGTGGAAGAGCTCCGTGTTACGACGGAGCAGGAGACGTTGGAGAGTTCTCCTGAGAGGGGGCCAGATCAGGAGGTGGTGTCTGGTTTGCCTGCGACTCCTCGTGAGACCAAGACTGGCCCACCAAGAGGCGTTGAGTAGTTGTTCGTCCGTGTTATGGACTTTGGTTTGTATATATGTACATTTTGCGTGAGGCGGTTTTTATATATGTGTTTTTGGTTTGTAGTTTATTCGTGTTTGGCTTTTTTGTGTTGTGTTTCGGAGAAGTCGTCATGTTTGGATTTTTCAAACATTAATTGTTTTAAGATTTCGAGAAATTAATCCGTGTTTAAATTAAATTGCATCGAATTTTGCTGAAAAGTGATTTGCAACTCGAAAAACTAAAACTCAAACCGTTATGGATGAATTTCAAAAGAGATTTTGCGAGTGTGTTTGATTTTGATTTTTGCGAAATTGAAAACTTGGATTTGCAAGAGTTAGAATTTTTTTGAGAAAAATTGACGTTGTGTTATCAATTTTGAATTTTGTGGAAGAAAGCGAAAAATATTCGGAATTTTCGACTGACATGGAAACGATCCGTGGCGGAGCGGGGCGACTAGCCCTTCCCCCCTTAAAAAAAGAAAAGAAAATCCGTATGTTTAAAGTCGCGTAATGGAAACCGCGCCGAATTTCGTGAAATGGAAAAACAAAGAAAAGTGAGTGTTAGAAAATACAAAAAATTCCGGATAGGCCCGAAGAGGCGTGAGCCTTAAGGCGAGAAATTCTAGGAGTCAGTAAAAAAACACAACTTGATCTGGACAAATCAAGGTGTGGATCCTGAGAATCGGCCTAAAGAGGCACGACTCCCTGGGCGATGCAAGTGAGCTTCCCCCTTTTTGGAAAAAAGCGCTGATTATTTTGTATAAATAGGGTAGTTTGTGCTTCATTGTTTCATCATCTGAAACACGAAAAACATATTTACGAAAACCCTTCTTCTTCTTTAACAAAATAATTCATGGCTACTTTCGAAAATAGGTTTCGACATTGGTGTCGGGATTTGTCGCCTCCCGAGAAGTTTCAACTCGTTGTAATGGGAGTTGGTCAATTGTTGGTGCTTCGTCAAGTCAAGGTGCAATCCTCATTCCTTGAAGCATGTTCTCGGTTTTGGGATTCGAAACATCATGTTTTCGTTTTCCCAAAAGGTGAAATTTGCCCTCTTGTCGAAGAACTGGGCGCCATTGGAGGGTGGTCGGGTTGTACTCCGGTGCTTCGTCCGACTCGGTTGTGTTACAAAGAGGTTTCGTTCAATATTGGGCTTGTCGACGAGCCAAGTGAACTTTCTCCTTGCTCCCTATGGTGTTGATATGTTGGCTCTCATCAACATCTTCTCAAACCGATTGGATGTTAATGTCTCGGAGGTGGCTAGGAGAAGGGCTCTTGCCTTTTGCCTAGTGCATGCTTACCTCCTTATCGATGCCTTGAACAAGGAGGAGTAGAGATGGTACGGTAGTATGTCCCTTGTTCATGTGGTTGAGCAAATGGAGCACGGGTGGGATCCATCGTGGTTGGTGCTTGGCGAGATCATCCAAGCTTTGGACAAGAAGGGCTCTTGTGGAGAAGCTCCCTCGTTCGGATCTCCAAGGATCCTCCAAGTGTGGCTTATGGAGAGGCTAAGGTATGTAGAGCCTGCGGTCGATTCTTCTTCTACTCCTTCCGTCACCTTACTATGAAGAAGAAGTTGTATTCAGATAGCTTTGCGTCCACCGAGGCATATTGGACCTCGAGATTGGTGAAGGAGAGTGGTCCTCATATCCGTTGGGTGGTGCCGTGGTGGCACTTGAGGTCCTTCACGGGGTTGTCCGCTCCGGCCGCTCGCTCTTGTTCCTTGATGGTGGTGGGCTTGAAGGTTGTTTCCTTCCTTTATCCTGAAAGGCTTATGAGGCAAATGGGCCGCCAACAAAAGGTGTCCGCTCAAGATACTCTCGTCCAAGAGAGTGTTTTTCGAAACTCCGAGCTTGTGGAGGTCTTCGAAAGATGGTGGGCCACTCGGCCGACTTGGGAGGTAACAAACCTCGTTGTCACGACATGGGTGACTCCCGCCTATGTCAAGTGGTCAAGAGCTCAAACCTTGGAAGAAAGGTCAAAGTTCCGCAAAGACGAGGTCGTCGACTTGGAAGTATAGGGAAGTTGGCAAGGCCAACGGTGCCTTCTTTGACGATTTTGCCGATGACGTTAGCCGGGATGTAGTGAGGCCAACGAAGAGGAGGAGCTCGGGTCCCAAAGAGATGGTGGGCCGTGTATGGGCTCGGTTAGGACCGAGTATAGGGTCATGCAAGAGACCGGAGGCCGTCGACGTTGTAGATCCGTTGAGGATCCGCTCCGAAAAGGAAGTCCATGCTAGGCGGGCCAACAATAAGAACAAGGGGAAGATGTACCCCGGGGGAAAAGGCAAAGGTAGAATGGAAGAATGAAGACCTCCATTACCCGTTTTACTATTATGTTGTAATAGTGTTGTGTGTTTTTATTATGTTGTACTAGCTAAGTATTTTGTATTTTTGTGCTAGTTTTACTATAAGAGATGTCTTAGTCGACATCCTAGCTTTGACAAGTTGTAGACTTGCTTATCTTTATTTGTTGTCAAGTTTGTAATCCTTCTCATTATTAATTAAATAAGAGGATTGCTTGTGAACGCTTGTTATTTCTTCCATTCATTTTGTAAAGACAATTCGTTTGAATTATCCTAAACGTTGCACTTGTGAAAGGGGATTTTTGTGGGAAGGGAGAAAGGCTTTTCTTTCTTGCTTTTTGTGGAAAAGGGAATGTTTTCCCCTTCTCTTTATTTTAAAGTCGGTATGGGTGATTGTTTTTTGGTGTGGGTATGGTTGTATCCTTCTTGTGTAAGAAAGAATTGCCTACATATCCACCTGAAGATGTGAAATCAAACAATGCTCGTAGTTCGAATGTTTTTTTTATTTTATTTGATTGTTGTGGTTGTATCCTTATTGTGTAAGAAAGGACTGCCTAGATATCCACCTGAAGAGGTGAAATCAAACTATGCTCGTAGTTCAGGTGTTTGTTTATTTTGTTTGAGTGTAAATGGATGTTGCCTTTGACAGATCAAAGGTCGTTTGAAACATGGCAAGGTGCCATAACTTAGACTCGATAAAACATGCAATTTCAAATCAGAACGTGCAGAGGAGTTGACTTGAAAGGGATATTGTGGTCACTAGTTGTGAAACAATGGAAAGGTTTATTGGTCGCTAGGGTTCAAGGGTAGTATTTCTTGAGTTGGTCTAGGTTGGCCGGGTTTGTGAAATCCTCCCCGTCTAGGTCACTCAGTCTCACTGTGCCCCCCAAAAGTATTTTCTTGACCAGGTATGGCCCGGCCCAGTTGGGTTTGAATTTCCCCTTCAGATCGACGGGTAAGGGTGCTCGAACCGACTTGAGGACCAAGTCGCCTTCCTTAATGTTTATGGGTTTAACCTTTTCGCTGAATATCCGTTATATACGTCGTTGGTATAGCTGAACGTTGTGCAAGGTGTTGAGTTGTCGTTCGTCTAGAAGCATGAGTTGTTCGAACCTCCGACGGGTCCATTCCGCCTCAGGAACTTAACTTTCCAATAGGATGCATAAAGATGGGACTTCCAACTCTACTGGTTGAACTGCCTCTATACCGTATGCTAGGTAGAAGGGCATGGCTCATGTTGGAGTTCGGATGGAGGTTCGATATCCCCAGAGTGCAATTGGGAGTTTGCTCGGCCAATCGCGGTAATTATCTTGCATCTTTTTGATGATGGTGACAAGAGTTTTGTTTGCTGCCTCTACCGCTCCGTTGGGTTGGGGACAATAGGGCAATTACGACAATGTTTAACGTAGTTTCTACAATCTACTTCCATGGTGGTCCAATAGTAGCCTAACCTTATGATTTTTCGGGCTAGCATTATTGCGCTCATGTGAGGGCCACATTCTCCGTCGTGGACCTCTCCCATGACTTTCTTGGCTTTGTGGTGATCAATGCAAAGGAGAAGGGTCTCTTGAGGTGTTCTTTTATATAGTTGTTCTTGGTTTATCACGAATTGTGATGCAAGTAAATGGATGGCTCTTTGTCCTCTTATATTAGAGTTGGGAGGGAATTCGTTTTTTGTTTTGTAGTTTAGGATGGCTTGATACCAACGTTCGACATGGTTTTCCTTGTCGTTGTTGATGGTGCAGATGTGAGCTGACTCGCTCCTTCTCTCGATACATAGGGGCATCGATGTTATGCCGTCGGGTATGTTGACGAGAGCGACATGTTTTGCTAGGGCATCATCAAATTGATTTTCCTCCCGTAACAAGTGGAAGTAGTCAATTTGGTCAAAGAATTCGGCCTCTCGATTGATTTTTGCTTGGTAGTGTGCTAAGCTGTTGCTTCGGATTTTCCAAGATCCGGACACCTGATTGATGATGAGTGAGGAATCGCTATGGACCCTCAAACTCTTGATGCCAAGTGTTATGGCTGCTTGTAGGCCGATGAGGCATGCTTCATATTCGGCGGCATTGTTGGTGATGGCAAAGTCTAGCTTGACTGAGATCGGAACATGTTCCCCTTATGGTGTTATTAGAAGGACTCCTATCCCGAAGCCTCTCAGGTTTGATGCACCATCGAAGTATAGGTCCCATGCCTCGGTATCGGCACAAAGGATGTCTTCATCAGGAAGTGACCACATGTCGGTCATTGGGTCCTCTTTGATGGGATTTTCTGCTAGGAAATCGGCGACTGCCCTTCCCTTGATAACCTTGAGGGGTACGAATTTGAGGTCAAATTCGGATAGCATGAGTGTCCGTCTAGACAGGCTTCCATTTAGTATGGGTTTTTCGAAGATGTATTTGACCGGGTCCATGTTGGAGTAGATGTGAACCGTGTAACTGAGCATGTAATGTCGCAGCTTCTTTGTCGACCAAACCAGGGCAAGTCATGTCTTTTCCAGTTGGGTGTATCTTGTTTCGTATTCGATGAACTTTTTGCTAATGTAGTAGATGGCTCGTCCTTCGCCGTCGACTGTTTATGCTAGCATTGCTCCCATGGCTGTGTCGGTGACAGTTAGGTATGAGGATAAGGGAATTCCTTGTTGAGGTGGCATGAGGACAGGAGGTTTGGATATGACTTCCTTTATCTTGTCGAAGATTTTTTGACAATCATCGTCCCAATCGGTGTGATCGGAGGCGCGAAGCTTCTTGAAGATAGGCTCACAAATCATGGTGAGCTTGGCTATGAAGCGGCTGATGTATTGGACGTGATCGAGAAATCCCCGATTCTGCTTCTCGTTCTTAGGCCGAGGCATTTACTGAAGAGTTTTGATTTTGGTAGGATCAATTTAGATGCCCCTTTTGTTGATGACGTGTCCCAGGAGTTTTCCGGGGGTGACCCCGAATGCACACTTCTGAGGATTTAGTCTCATGTTGTATTTTCGAATGCGAGCGAAGAATTTCCGGACGGCACTGATGTGGTCGTCCCGCTCTTTTTATTTGACGATCATGTCATCGACATATACCTCTACCTCCTTGTGCATCATGTCGTGTCGGAGAGTGTTGGCGGTTCTTTGATAGGTTGCTTCGGCGGTGATGAGGCCGAAGGGCATGAAAGTGTAGCAATATGTACCCCACTATGTAGTGAATGCAGTCTTGTGCATGTCTTCCTCAGCCATTTTGATCTGGTTGTACCCAACATACCCGTCCATGAATGATAGAAGGGCGTGCTCGGCGGTGTTGTCTACCAGGATGTCAACATGTGGCAGAGGGAAGTCTTCTTTTGGACTCGCTTTGTTCAGGTCCCTGAAGTCGATGCAAACCCGAATTCTCCCGTCTTTCTTGGGTACGGGGACTATGTTGGCCACCCAGTCAGAGTATTCAGACACTTTGATGAATCCGACTTTGAACTGTTTGTCTACCTCTTCCTTGATTTTCAAGGCCCATTCAGGGCGCATACGGCGCAACTTCTGTTTCACGGGCATAGCTCCGGGTTTAATGGGTATCCTGTGCTCTACAATATCTCTATCAATCCCAGGCATGTCTTTGTAGGACCATGCGAATACGTCCTTGTATTCGTGTAAGAGGTCGATGAACTTCTGTCTTTTCGAGGGTCAAGAGTGGTCCCTATCCAAAGTTCTTGAGGTGTGTTGTCGATTCCTACATTGATAGGTTCGGTCTCCTTTATGGGTGTCATATCCTCTCGTTTGTCAAGCTCTTTAGCTAGGTGAGGTGGGTAGTCACTCAAGTCAAATTCCTCATATTCGATCAGAATTGCATTGTAGTTAAATTGAGATGAGTCGTAAGCAAACTTAGCATTCATTAAGCCAGCCTGAGCGAAAATCTCGGACAGGACAAACATCTCGTGGGCAGTCAGAGGTGACGCAGTCGAGGAGGTGGCCTCTGGAACAAGCTCCAGGTTGCTACCTTCCGCGAGAGTGAGGATGACCCTAGGTCACTCAGCCTCTGAGGCAGCCACAAGTTTGTGATAAAACAGTGGAAATGGGACTTTGATTGGGACATCAGGAGTGCTAGGAACTAAGACAGACTCTGACTCACACTCAGACGCCTTCTCATCTTCGCTTCCCTCTTTGAACATAGGGCCTTCTCCAGTTGTGATCTTGAGAATGCGGCCCTGACGGTCGATCCACTTGACAGTTTTCCTCCAGCCTTGTGTAGCTTTCTCTGGGTTAGCATCAGAGATTAAGGCAGTGGGATCAAACTAGTTGCCTTTTAGAGCAATTTTGATGATGTCCTCATAGTCGAGGTGCTTGATGTTGTCTCGAAGAAGAGACTCACGGCTTGCCCGTCTAGACAAGGGTTTAATTCAAATTTGGTTGACGCAGCTTTGGTGTTGTCGGGGATGAAGTAGAAGTCTTGAAAGACTTCTACGCCCGGATGTTTGACCTTTGCTATGGGGTCGTAGATTTGCTCAGGAAAGCCGTTGCAGATCTTGGACTCTCCCTCGGGGACGAAGTATCAGTTAAGAGTCAAGTTGTAAGGTCGGAGGATGACTCCGTGCTTTTTGCACTTCCATACTAGGAGATTCATTTCCTGGATGTCTTCATTGGTCGGCTCATAGCCTAACCCAAAGGGGATGGTTGGGACCTTGGCCTGTTTCATGGGAGGCAATGTGCTCTTCAGTGGGTTGAGAGGTAGGCCCGGGAAATAACCCTGGCGCATCAAAATGCGGTTGACTGTGAGGTTCGAGAACGGGTCACAATCAAAGGGTGTTGATTCATCGGTTAAGGCATTCACAGCTTGGAATCCCCACATTTCGTCGTCGTCCTCCTCAATGGCCTGAGAGGCTATTCCCTTCTTCATGATAACCTTTATCAGGGATGCAGGAATCATGGTTGTTTTCCCATAGAAAGGGACTCTGATTTTCTGATGAAGGGTTGAGGTGACAACCTTGGCTGCATGAATCCAGGGGCGTCCTAGAAGCATGTTGAAAGAAGCGTCGATATCGACCACCTCAAAACTGGCTTGTCTTTCTAGGGGTCCAGTTGCAATGGTCAAGGTGATAAGCCATGCGACCTTACGACGAGTACCGTCATAGGCACGTACTCCTGATTAGTCGGGACGAAGTCAGCTTTCTTGATACCCAGTTTATGAGCCGTCTTTAGGGGAATGACGTTGACTGCAGATCCGTCATCCAAAAGAACCATGGGTACATTCTTTTTTAGACACTGTACAGTGATGTATAGGGCCAGGTTGTGGTTGGCTCCGAATAGAGGAATATCTTCAGGAGAGAAGGTAAAGGGAACTGTCAACTTTCCCAAGGCTTGTAGCAAAGCTTGCCGATGTTCGAAGGATGTAGAAATCAATTGCCAAATTGAAATTTCGGCCATCGCCTTTTGCAGTTGTTTAAGGATTGAGTTTTTGGGAACCTTGGGTTGAGCGTCCGCAGCCGGGACGACTTGGTCATTTGTTGTTGGAATGGTTGTTGTATTGTTCGGATTCTGGTAGGGGCGTCTGGACCGAGTAAGGTGACCGATCTCTTTTGCCCGTTTGCCCTTTCCCGAAGCGATGTAGATATTCTTTGCGTCGTCTCCCCAGATAACGTTGATTTCGGGATCGCGAGGGTACCTTGGAGGGGTATTCCTCGACCGGTAGTTTTTATAAGGGATGTTCTTGTGGGATTAATTTTTGTGGGGTTGATTATTGTACGGCGCATGCCAGAATGGTCGCGGGAGTAAGCCTTTCTGGAACTGGGAGTTTCGGGTGCTTGGAGGACCCTCCCTTGGGCGTGGTGTTGGTGTTGGTGGGTTGAAAATTAGCCGATGGTAGGCGTCCTCAAGTCGGGTAATCCTTTCTGAGAGACTGGCTATGGCTTCTTCAACCTGCTGGAACATGGACACGTGGTGAGCATGGTTGCGGCGCTGAATAAGAACATCCCGTCTGGGGTGTCCTTTTCCAAGGCGTTCACCTCGTCATCAATAGGTAGGATGAGGTGTGAGCAATCCAAGGTTGGTTCGTCATCAGAGATGGCATAGATTCCCAAGGGGTTTGTCTTGTTATTTGGTTTTGTTGGCGGAGGTAAAAGTAATTCCCCTTTCTCAATCATATCTTGAATGACCTGCTTCAGCTTAAAGCAAGCTTCCGTGTCATGACCTTTACACTAGTGGTATTGCCAGTAGGCATTGGTATTCCAGAAACGGGTTTTCTTAGCCTCGGACGGGCCCGGAGTGAGTACAATCGGCTGTAGTTTCCCTTGGTCCACGAGTCTTTTTAGGGCACTGGCATAGGTTGTTCCCAAGTTTGTGAATACCCTTTGAGGACGCTCAGTTTTTTTGTGGTTGGTTCGAGGAGGTTGACCTTATCAATTTTGTTTGTTTGACCATAGGGGCGAGATCCAGTTGATGTAGATCCCTGATATTCTCTACCGGTGGTTTTGGCTAGAACGCCCTTGCGGAGGTTATCTTCAATGCGGGTTCCGAGGATTTGTAGGTCCTGGAATGTTTTGATGTTTTGATGTTTTGATACCTCAGTAGGTTGGCATAAACTGGACGGAGCTTGTTGACAAAATTATCCACCAGAGTTGATTCACTCGGCTTACTGACCAATTGAGTGCTTACCCTCCTCCAACGGGTTAAGAATTCCGTGAACCCTTCTTTGTCATTCTGAGTCAGGACCTCAAGAGTGCGGGTATTGGCTTGGATTTCAACGTTATTGGCGTACTGTTTATCAAGTTCGACGGCGACTTCATCCCAGGTGGTAATGCTCTTGGGGTCGAGGGAATAGTACCATTGGCGAGGAATTGGTTACAGAGATGATGGAAAGATCCGGGTGAAGAGTTCTTGCTTGACCCCTTGATGGACATGTAATCCTTAAAGGCCCTAATGTGATTGAGTGGGTCCTCTACTCCCTTAAACTTAGGTACTTCAGTCAGGGTAAAGTTGTCGGGTAGTTGATCCCCAACGGGTTCGAATCTTCGATTGTTCTCAAGGTGGATGTTTTAACCACGGGCTAAGAGTTGCTTTTCCAAGAGCTTGAGCCTTTTCTTAGTTTTAGTCAAAGGCGAAGCGTTTTGTTCTCTTGTTTCCTTGTTTTCCAAGGTGTCGATACGGATCTCGACATGGTCCAGGGGGACCTTGAGAGCTGTGAGCAGGCTGGCTAGCTGAGCAGTCGTGACATCTCTGTTGTCATCGTTGTTTTTCGATGAAGCTGAAGATGAGGCCATGGCTCTGAGGCAGAAAATGGCTTACGTTACATCCTAATCCGGCACGGTTTAATGACTAAGCGCAGACAACACAAAAGATGGAAAGACACTTTTGACCCAACAAGACGAGGGAAACCGTGTGTGGCGCCTCGGTGCTGACTCGATTTATGGTGTGACGATGTTGACCGCACTTTGACTCTATAGATTCCTCATTTCTGCACCTCCCGCAAACCACCCGGTGATGATTGGGCCGCATGTTTGGTACACGGAACGATTTGTGACAGTTCGTAAGTTTATCGTAAAGTGATCGCTCAAACACTTGTGTCTACCTCATAGTCGTCATCTACGCGCCGATAAGGTCGTTTTGAAAGTAATTAGAGTACATTTGGAGTCCGGGTCAAAAACCGTCTTCATTTTCTAATAACCGTTTAAAATGCCGAGTCAGAATGTTCCGGATATTTCTATTCCATATTTTTTCCAATATTTTAATCTTTGGTAAAATATATCCCGAAATTATCATACAAAATATTAAGAAAATAAGATTAATCCGCTATTCCATAATAGAAACACGGAAATCTTTCTTCCGCAGGAGGAAACCACTGAGGAAAAGACGCAGCAGGTGCTGCGCCTCTTCCAAGAGACGCAGTGCTTGCTGCGCCACTTCCTCAGTCCTTTTCTACGTATTTTTCATATCTTTTCGAGATTCATTTTCAAAGTTTCTCCGAAAACCCTAATTTTCGTCGTGTGATTAGTATAAATAGAGACCTTCGGTCTCACATATTTCTCACGCGAGTGTCCGCCCTTCTCTTCTCCCTTTGCATTCTAGACCACGTTCTTACTTTTTGGCGTCTACGTGCTTGAACATTCGACCATGTAAGCTCGGATCTTTCTGAGTACCAGCCTCGTTTTGCATGACCGACCAATTTGACCAACTCCACAATCAATCAACTTAATCAATCTGTTTAATTCCTCTAAGAGGGCACTTTCGTCGTACATTCGAGTCGAGCAACCACTAAACGTTAACTTAGTTCATCTCGTTTCGTCAAACATGTAACTCTGAGGGTGTAAATCCTTCTTTTAATTATTGTTCTTTATTTTTGTAATCACTATTGTAAGATTTATGTCGAAAATACACTTAAAACCGATTTATAAAACCTTATTTTAAACTCTTTTTACGGATTAACAGGAGACAAACGTCGAGAAAGGACGCAGCAACTGCTGCGCCTCTTCGAAGGAACGCAACACCTGCTGCGCCTCTTACTAAGGCTGCCGCAGTTCCTGATTCTTTTCTTCCTTCGTCTTTTGTTTGTTCTTTTTGTTTTGTTTCGTTTTCAATTGTTCATATTTCTTTTAACACGATAATCTGAACATGATAGTTTTAACATGTAAATTATATATTTAGTTCATCATTAACATCCCGACTTAAATCCCTTATAATCCATATTTGCGGTTTTTTGTCATTCAAATCAATTCGGGTTTTTAGAGGTTCGATTCATTAATATTGAGTCTCTGGAATTCACCATTGATATATTTTCATCTGTTTATCATCGCCGTCTTAATAACCTGTTTAACCTAATTAATTTGTCTTAGTTCGTTTTAATCCATTATTGGCCTAATTAATCTTGTATATATTCGTTCTAATTAATTTTATCCGTGTTTTATCGTTTTTATGATTCAATCACATGTAAATAATCTGTTAATCACTTCTATCCGAGTCAATTATTCATAATCAAGCATTAAATTTACCTACGAATATTAGCGACATGCAGTTCCGGCTTCACAACCAGAACTCAACCCGAAACAGACGCAAAGAATCAAGTTGCGCCTCTTCCAGGGACGCACTTCATTGCTTTGTTCCCGGTTGATTTTTGTCCCTGAATTCCCGTTTCTGCTTTGACTTAGTTTATTAATTACGTATTTAATTAACTATTATTCGTATTATCACCTAATTTCTCTTTGTTTATTTATTTATTCTTTCCTTTTTAGAATTATCCGTTTTAAATGTATTTTCGACATAAATCAATTAATCCAATGTAATTACTGTAATTTTCTTTATTGTATTTTTATTGTATTTCTTTTATCGTATTGGTTGTATGCTCTCACATGTAATCGATCTTAAATTCCTACTTCGACTCAATTGCATGTTAAATTACGTGATAACCGACTTAGTATTACTTCTCGCATGCTAGGATTAATCTAATGGATGTTGCATTGCATACATATAATCGACAACATATCGAGTATAGACAATTTCCCTAATCATTAGTAGAGGCCGCTATCGAGGCGGGCGGGATTAGGTGTTCGATCAAAAGAGCTTCCTAATACGTACCCTCACCCCTTACTCCAGATCTCTGTGAACATCCGTGTTCATTGGCATCCACGAGAGTCATTCTAGACATAGAATGCTAAAGGTAACGAGTTCTTGGTGTTCATGTCATTACTTTGTGTCTTGACATGGCACGAGGTATTCAAACGGTTTTCAATTTTCCACAATAAATTGGTGGCGACTCAACAAATGCACAAGAAAAGTTTGCTCGCTTTTCGCCCCCGTGGGCCCGCGTCCACAGTTTGGCGATTCCGCTGGGGATTAATACACTTACGTGTAGCCAAGGGTGAAACTTGAACAAGGTTAGGGAATATTTTATACAAGACAGTTGTCGATTTTCATAACTCGGTCTTTCTAGACCGTTTTATTCGGCCTTCCTAGGCCCAACCCAACCCATTCGACCAATCGTCCCGTCCAGACGGTCCAAGTTCTTATTTGGGCCTAAGGATGGATAGCGATTGACGTCAACCATACCATGGTGCTTACTCTTGTTTGTATCAAGGACTTTCACTACTCGAGGAAATGGACTAGGAATCGGCCTTACTCCTGTTTGGTACGAGCCTCTCCATAGACCCCGGGTTTGATTGTTCGGTATGGCAACCCACCCTTTAAGCCAAAACCCTTTTAAATGCACTCAGCATCCCATTATAATGCCTGTATAAATGCTTGTACCGTATGTGATCACCATTTCTAAACAAAACCATGACGATTTTTGTAAAAATCAAAATTTCTTTCAAAATGTAAAAATTTCGAACATAAGCCCAATATTAGCGCAAAACCAGTCAAAACTCTGTCCAATTGTCGAGTCAAAATTCGGGCCTCAGAGCCCATTTCAAAACCTCACTTCAAGTCCACTCCTACAACTACACTACAGTTGACTAGGACCAACATTATCAAACTTTGTCATTTCTTCAAAAACTCACTTGACACGAGTGACACACTCCCACTCTACAAGTCAAAACATTTTTTCCAAATAAGTGTGCTAGAATGGTCGATCGTGTTTTGATTCGTCGTCAATCTATTGTTCAGTTTCCAAGATGCCTGACGCAAGCGACCTGAGCAACAACCAACCCCTGAATGGTAATGATCAAATCTTAGCCGCGCTAGCTCGTCTCCAAGTCACTCAAGACCAAGTGTATGATCGCCTCGACACAATCGATGACCGAATATATACTGTGGAAACAAGGTTGCCTCCTCGAGAAAGTGAAGTGTCTGATGAATTTGTGAATGACTTCGGGAATGAAAATCCTCCTACGGGAGCACATGAGGTTAACCCTCCCGTAGGTACGACTGCAGCTGAGAAGCGACCCCAATATTTGGAGGAACAATTGATGTATCTCAAAGGGGATGATATCTATAGGGAAAATAATCGCAAATATAAGGCCGTGAGCTCCAAATTGTCAACCAACTTCAACATGACGGATATCCCTAAATTCAAGGGGCGTGAAAACCCTTTGAACCATATCCGTGCTTTCAAGGATTACATGTCTATCAAAGGCATTAAACCCGAGATTTTCTTAAGGATCTTTCCTTCATCTCTTGACACTATCCCGAGACAATGGTTCTATTCTCTAGAGCAAAAGGAGATTGCTACCTGGGACGACACCGCAATTGAGTTCGCTAAGCAATATGCGGATAATGCCGAAATCCAAGTCAACATGCGCACTTTAGAGGTTCTTACCCAAAATGACAAAGAAGGTTTCACCGACTTCCTAAGTAGGTGGAGGAAGACTAGTACCCAACTTGTTGAACGTCCAGATGAAGTTACCCTCGTGGAGAAATTCGTGGACAATTTTAAGCCCATCTATGCGAGTCATTTGAGGTACCAAAACATTAAGACCTTCAAAAACTTAATTGTACTAGGAACGAGGATCGAGGATGACATCCGTAAAGGGCTCTTGTCCAAAACGGTAGGTCGTGGATATCAAGGCTCAACAAGTCGTTCTTACGGCTCTACTAGCAAGATTGATGAAGTTAACCTTCTCGAGCCATCTAAGAAGAGTACCCCACTAAGGAAATTCACTAATATTGGGGACACATACTCTAATGCTCTAAAGAGACTGATGAAACAGGGTAAGCTTCAACCCATAGGCTCTACGCCCGAACCAGAAAAGAAATCCAAGTTCTGGGACGAGAATTCGTATTGCGAATATCATAGAGGCAAGGGACATGATACAGAAAAATGCTACAAGCTAATGAATGTGCTTCAAGACATGATTGAAGACGGTCGCCTACCAATACCGCCTGGAGGCAAGCCCAACAGCACTCAGAATCCTCTTGGAATTCTGGTGATTACAAGTGAAGAATCTACCTTAGATTGTTCACACCTCATTTCTCCAGTCGAAAATGAGATCTATGCAATAGAAGAAGAAGGGAACTACTCTACCATTTCCCCTACCATCACTGATTTCATCACATGGGCAAAGAGTGTGAATAGGCAAGTCTCAGAATTAGAAAGTGTAGTGGCAACCGTACGTGATCCCAATGCAACACCCAAAGAACGTGTGCCGCTAATTTTCCCTCAAAATGCTACAATGCAAGAATTAGTAGCCGTGGTTGATGAACTAGTCGACCAAATTATCCAATTGGAGGCCGAAATCATGAGGATGTGAGAACTTGCTACTATCAATGGAGTGTGGGCCGACGATGATGAAGATGAGTATCTCACTGAACACTACCTAGTCAAAGTCAGTGAGGAAATACTCCAAAACAGTGAGGACCAAGATGTAGACCACCTTACTCGTTCGGGACGTTCATACCAAAACACTTCTCAAAATGGTCTCATATATAGCGAATGGTCCAACCAACGTTGTCACACCAAATGATAACGAAGATACCTCTACTGACCATTTGCTAAAGCAACTATAGAAGACAAAGGCTTATCTTTCAGTCTGGCAACTAGTTGCAAGCTCATTCCCCCACATCGCCAAGCTTTAATACAAGCCTTGGCCAAACTAAATGTGGCATATGATTCCACACCCGATGATGTAGTCAACTTGGTCTTCCAAGAATCACCTAAACTAAGTAACCATGTTACTTTCTCGGATGAAGACTTGCCACCCTTTGGCGCTAATCACAACTTAGCTCTTTACATCACTGTTATTTGCTTGAAGAAGAATGTGCCAATGACTTTGGTAGATGATGGCTCGGAAGTTAACGTTATACCTTTGAAAACGGCATACAAACTGGGCATGAAAGAGTCGGATTGGACCCCTACCAACCAAGGTGTTCGCGCATATAATGGTACATGACGAAAAGTGGTAGGACTTGTTAACCTGACCATAGCCACAGGGCCGAACGAACGAAAAGTCAACTTCCAAATAGTAGACATTGAAGCATCCTTCAACATACTCCTGGGAAGACCTTGGATTCACGCTTCCAAAGCGGTGACATCCACCCTCCACCAAAAGATCAAAATTCCACTAGATGGTAAAGTGGTGACAATCACTTCATCACCCATCAAGGCAGTAATAGAAAAGAGATCAAGTAACCAAGTACTCGCGGATCCAGTACATGAACTTGGGGGCTTCATAGCATAAGCGTCATAGAAAGCGAGTTGGCACCCTTGTACTTCAATCCTTACTCCAATTTAGTGGTCAACCACATACTCAAATCCCAGGGATACTTCCCGGGAATGCCTTTGAATCCTACCCGAAGGAACATATTTGCACCCTACAAAGACGGCAACTCACAAAGGATACCACTTGGATTAGGGTACATACCTACTAAAGAGGAAGCTCTCGAGATGCTCGCCCAAGTTCAAAACCGTAAAAACGTGGGAATCCAAATGCAACCCTATCTCCCTACCCTAAATGGATACTTCGTTAGGGAGGGAAGTCAAGAACTCTTTCATGGATTTCCCGAACCTTGGCACTATCTCGAAAGGAAGTTAGCCAGAATCGAGATATTTCACGATTGCTACTTCATTCCTCCAGAAAAGTTCGTACCGTCAAAACTCGTCAAGCACCTTGCTTAGACGAACAAGCTGTTAGCCTACTATTTAGGGAAGATCGATTTATTAAAGCCGCGCAGGATGAGATCATTACCATAATACTTCAAGACGATCATTTCAACCCTACCACATTGATCACAGAAACCAACTCAAATCAGCAGAAAGGATGGAGAAAGTCGATCAAGTGGACGAACAATCAAGGAAGACTCTTCAAGCTCACCATTGGAGAAGGAGAGATGTTCAAATGAGAACCAGAAGACGATGAGTTCAAGTCAGAGTCAGAGTCAGAGTCGGAGTCAGAGTCGAAGTCTAGAGAAGTCCCTAGAGAGTCTCCTCCTGTCGTCACTCCCACTCCCCTTGTTTCTCCTAGCTTAGCATCAAGTAGTAACAGTAGTTCGGGAAATGTCCCAACAGCTGTCCCTTTACCGCCACTGACTACAGAACAGATGGCTTCTTTGTTTCAACTTTTCTCAAATTTTAATATGAATAAATCCGGTTCTGCTTACTCTTTGTGTTATTCTGAATGCAATTCTGTTTACGATGATAATGAGGATAACCCAGATCCAGACTCAATCGAAATACCTCCCTACATAGCCAAAAAAATACTACAAGAGGGGGAAGGGGGACCAGTAATGGAAGACACTAAACCCATCAACGTAGGAACCGAACTAGAACCCCAAGAACTTAGGATAGGGACGACCTTGAGCCCCGCCGAGAGGGCCAGTTTCATAGACCTCCTGCACGAGTTCAAAGACATTTTTGCTTGGTCCTACAAAGACATGCCAGAGATCGACAGGGACATTGCAGAACATAGAATCCCGATTAAACCAGGTTTCAAACCCGTAAAACAGAAGCTTCGACGAATGAGGACAGAATGGGCTCTTAAGATCAAAGAAGAAGTCGACAAACAATTCAAAGCAGGGTTCATCAAAGTTTCCGAGTACTCAGACTGGGTAGCTAACATGGTACCCGTACCCAAAAAGAATGGGAGAATCCGGGTTTGTGTGGATTTCAGATACCTAAACAAAGCAAGTCCCAAGGATGACTTTCCTCTACCACATATCGACATATTGGTGGATAACACAGCAGATCACGCGCTATTGTCCTTCATGGACGGATATGCAGGATATAACCAGATCAAGATGGCTATAGAAGATATGCATAAGACCGCCTTTGTCACTCAATGGGGCACCTATTGCTACACGGTTATGCCATTTGGGTTAACCAATGCCGGAGCTACATATCAACGCACCGCAACTACGCTCTTACACGACATGATGCATAAAGAAGTTGAGGTATACGTAGATGATATGATTGTCAAGTCCAAGGATAGAGAGGGGCATATTGCGAACCTTCGCAAATTCTTCTCAAGGCTACGAAAGTACAACATGAGACTCAACCCTCAAAAATGCGCATTCGGGGTAACATCTGGTAAACTCCTGGGATACGTTGTTAGGCAACGAGGAATAGAAATAGACCCTTCCAAGATCAAACCTCTAATCGAAATGCCGCAACCTCAAACAAAGAAGGAAGTTAGAGGATTCTTGGATAAGGTGCAGTACATAAGTCGATTCATATCAAAACTCACCATGATCTGTGAACCTATCTTCAAAAAGCTAAAGAAAACAGATCACACCATGTGGGATGATGACTGTTAGAAGGCATTCGACCGAATCAAGGAGATACTAGCCAAGCCACCAGTGCTCATGCCACCTCAACGAGATCAACCTCTTGGTTTATATCTCACGGTAACTGAAACAGCTATGGGCGCCATGCTAGCCCAAACCGTAGGAAAAGAAGAAAGAG
Source organism: Silene latifolia (assembly GCF_048544455.1). Classification (NCBI taxonomy): domain Eukaryota; kingdom Viridiplantae; phylum Streptophyta; class Magnoliopsida; order Caryophyllales; family Caryophyllaceae; genus Silene; species Silene latifolia. The sequence continues at coordinate 105,417,822 of NC_133531.1, forward strand.
TTATCTACTACCTTACTAAGAAGTTCTTGGAGTACGAGTGCAAATACACACCACTCGAGAAGACATGCCTCGCTCTTGTGTGGGCTACGAAGAAGCTACGCCATTACATGCTTAGCTACTCCATCAAAATATACTCCAAAATGGATCCTGTCAAATACCTCTTCGAGAAACCCGTTCTCAATGGACGCCTAGCAAGATGGACCTTGATGCTCTCAGAATTCGATCTCAAGTATGTACCTCTAAAAGTTATAAAAGGGCACGCCGTTGCCGAGTTCTTCCCAGAAAATCCCATCAATGATGCACAAACAATAGACACCTGGTCATTTCCGGATGAAGATATACTCCAAACCGATATAGACTCCTGGGACCTTTACTTTGATGGGGCATCGAACTTAAGAGGATTTGGAATAGGAGTGTTGCTCATTTCTCCTGAAGGCGAGCATACACCAATATCTGTCAAACTCGACTTCGAGGTGACAAATAACGCGGCACAATATGAAGCTTGTCTCATCGGATTAAAAGCAGTAGTAGGTTTAGGCATCAAGAATCTTCGCGTACATGGAGATTCATCATTGATCATCAACCAAATTACGGGATCTTGGAAAATTCGAAGTTGAAGAGAATTCAGCCGAACATTCCTCTTTTGAACCCGGTTTTGGACCTTGCACAAGATTGAGGTCTAACATGAATTCCGTCTAAGAAGTCGTGCCTTTTTCCAGCATGGGACTATTCCTTGGTGAGTTTAGGACATTTTTGTGTAGGAACTTGTATCCCAAAGCTTTTCCTATCAAGAGTTTGCCAAGCTTTAAAAACCGTGCGCAACAAGGACCATGGCTGGAGCATGCTTAGTTTATTGTGCATTATGTCGCTATCAACATTCCTCTTTTGATCAAACATAGCTCAAGGGCCCTTAGGAGAGTATTTGCAGCATTGCCAAAGTCTTCCAAGTGAGTCCAAGTGTGCATAAACAAGACTTGAGCTAGTAAACAAGGGATTGTTGTACTATTAGTTTACTTTCTATCTTTTATGCTTTATGTCCTTTTCTTTTCTGAATTCTTGTAAGGCATGGGCTGCCGTGTTTTGTGGCTATTAGCAGCTCTTTTTGTGGCCTTAGGATGCTATCTTAGATGAAGGGAGGGGATTGTCTTGCTTGTCCTATAAAAGCAAACACAACCCTTAGACAAAATCAGATTATTTTGAATGAAAAAAAACCTAAGAAGCAACCTGCTTTCTTTCTTCTTTATCTTTGCTTTGTGCTTGATAAAACTCCCTTGCTTAGTGCTAGGAGGTTGGATAAGTCCTTTGTTAAGTGCTTGGACGAGTCCTAGGCTTAATTCATTGCTTTTTGTTCGAATTAAGTCATACCTTGAGTCCTAAACAAGCTGAGTTTTCTTTGTTTGTCATTTGAGCATTTCGTGTCAAAATCACTCCCAAATCTGATAGTTTTAGTTCAAATTGGTTATCAGAGCTTTGGTTAACAACAAAATCCTTTCTTTGTGAGTTCATCATACCCTAACCACATTAAAAACACAAAAAACAACCATGAGTGAAGAAAGGATTGCTGGAATTGAAACACAAGTTACTCAACTTTCTGAAAAATGTGATTTGTTGCTAGAATCTCTCAATGTTATCATGGCTAATATTCCAACACCACCACCAAGAGGAGGACAACCACCTAGAGGCAGGGATAGAGCTCGTGGCTTCATGGGGAGAGGACGAGCTCATGGTGGCCATGAGGAAGAGGAGCTTTCTGATTCGGAGGAATCCATGGCCGAGGCCTTTCATGGAGAGCCCAACAAAGACTTAAAGGTAGAGATTCCTGATTTTCACGGTAGTTTAAACCCCGAGGATTTGTTAGATTGGTTTAGGACCATTGAAAGAGTCTTTGAGTTTAAAGGTTATTCCGATAGCAAAGCTTTTAAAGTTGCAATCTTGAAACTCAAAGGCTATGCCTCCCTTTGGTATGAGAACTTAAAAAATCAGAGAAGAAGGGATGGTAAGGAACCTATTAAGTCTTGGTTAAAACTGAAAAAGAAGCTTAATGAGAAGTTTATACCTAAAGAGTACACTCAAGACATTTTCATTAAGCTCACACAACTTAAACAAGACCAACAACCACTTGAGTCATATCTTAGAGACTTTGAACAACTTACTTTGCAATGTGAACTCAATGAGAAGCCCGAACAGAAAATTGCTAGATTTGTTGAAGGTTTAGATACCAAGATTGCTCATAGGGTTAGAATGCAACAAGTATGGTCCTTTGATGAAGCCGTTAATTTGGCTTTAAGGGTTGAGAAAATGGGTAAAGGAAAGGCTACAACCACCAAACCAACCACCAAAATAGCCACCTTTAAACCCCCAACCAGTTTCAAAATTAATGAACCACCCTCTCAAAACAAAACCACCATACTTGACAAGGGAAAAGCAGCCAAACCTCACAAAAAAAGACCATGCCTCTCAAAAAATGTTACCAATGCCAAGGTTATGGTCACTTTGCCAAAGAATGCCCAACCAAGAGAGCCCTTAGTAGCTTTGAAGTGGTTCATTGGGGTGATGATGAGATCCTTGTGTGTGATGAGGAAAGGGAGGGAACGGACCATGAGGAGGATGATGTGGTTATGCTGGATGCGGGTCTTAGCTTGGTTACTTGGAGAGTGATGCATACCCAACCCCAACCCTTGGAAATGGACCAAAGACAACAAATTTTCAGGTCTAGGTGCACCATTAAAGGAAGGGTTTGTAATCTTATCATTGATGGAGGGAGTTGTACCAATGTTGCCTCTAGTACTCTCATTGACAAGCTATCATTGCCTACACAAGACCATCCTAGTCCTTATAAGCTAAGGTGGCTCAACAAAGGGGCTGAAGTGAGGGTTGATAAGCAATGCTTGGTTCCTTTTTCCATTGGCAAAAACTATGTAGATGAAGCTCTTTGTGATGTTCTTCCAATGGATGCTTGTCACTTGCTACTTGGGAGACCGTGGGAGTTTGATAGGGACTCGGTTCATCATGGTAAAGACAACACCTACACCTTCAAATTTGGCTCAAGAAAGGTCATCCTAGCACCTTTACCACCTGTTCTCAAGCATATTCCAACAACCTCCATGCTTGAACCATCTAAGGAAGTGTTGCTAATCAATGGGGCAGAAATGTTGCAAGAGTTGAAGGAGGATAGGGATGTGTATGTGCTTATAGCCAAGGGAGTGGTGGGAGAGCAAGAGAAGGGGCTGCCTAGTGAGGTCCAACGCCTACTCAAAACCTATGGTGATGTGTTTCCAAATGAGCTCCCTAGTGGCTTACCTCCTCTTAGAGGAATTGAACACCAAATTGATTTCATTCCGGGAGCTACTCTACCCAACAAGGCAGCCTATAGAAGTGATCCTAAAGCTAGCCAAGAATTGCAACAACAAATTGGAGAGCTTATGAGCAAGGGCTTTGTGAGGGAGAGCCTTAGCCCTTATGCCGTTCCAGCCTTGCTTGTGCCCAAGAAAGATGGGTCATGGAGGATGTGCACCGATAGTAGAGCCATCAACAACATAACAATCAAGTATAGGTTTCCTATACCAAGGCTTGATGACATCCTAGATGAGCTAAGTGGAGCCAAACTGTTTTCAAAGATTGATTTAAGGCAAGGTTATCATCAAGTAAGAATCAAAGAAGGAGATGAGTGGAAAACCGCATTCAAGACAAAGCATGGGTTGTATGAATGGCTTATCATGCCATTTGGTCTTTCCAATGCACCAAGCACTTTCATGAGGCTTATGAATGAAGTGCTTAGGCCTCACTTGGGCAGCTTTGTTGTTGTATACTTTGATGACATCTTGGTGTATAGTCCTAACAAAGAAGAGCACCTCAATCATTTGCAAATATTGTTTGACACTCTTAGGGAACACAAGTTGTATGGGAAGCTTGAGAAGTGTTCTTTTATGCAAAGTGAAGTCCAATTCTTGGGTTTCATCATTTCTGACCGTGGCATATTAGTTGATCAAGAGAAGGTTAAAGCAATCAAGTCATGGCCTATTCCTAGGAATATCACGGATGTGAGGAGCTTTCATGGGTTAGCATCATTCTATAGGAGGTTTATCAAGGATTTTAGCACTCTCATGGCTCCTATAACTGAATGTATGAAGAAGGGGGAGTTCAAATGGGGAGATAAAGCTGAAACTTCCTTCAACACCATCAAGGAAAAGCTATGTGAGTCTCCTATTCTTGCTTTACCGAATTTTGATAAGTTGTTTGAAGTTGAGTGTGATGCTAGTGGCATTGGCATTGGGGCTGTCCTTGTTCAAGAGCACAAGCCAATTGCTTACTTTAGCGAGAAATTAAGTGGTGCCAAGCTAAATTACTCAACTTATGACAAAGAGTTCTATGCCATTGTAAGAGCCTTAACTCATTGGAGCCATTACCTCAAGCCAAGACCCTTTGTTCTTCATTCGGATCATGAGGCTCTTAAGTACATCAATGGGCAGCATAAGCTCAACCATAGACATGCCAAATGGGTTGAGTTCTTACAATCATTCAACTTTGCAAGCAAGTACATAGAAGGGAAGGATAACGTGGTTGCGGATGCTCTATCAAGAAGGTTCATTATGTTGAGTTACATGGAACAAAGAGTGCTTGGATTTGAGCACATGAAAGAGTTTTACCAAGAGGATCCAGATTTCAAGGAGGAGTGGGGGTCATTGCAAAATGGACGAGCTAAAGGGGGTCATTACTTGGTCCAAGAGGGGTTCTTGTTTCGTGGAAACCGTTTGTGTGTGCCAAAGAGTCCCTATAGAAGCTTGTTGGTGAGAGAGGCACACTCCAATGGTTTTGCCGGGCACTTTGGCATTCAAAAGACCTATGACATACTCCAAGAGCATTTCTATTGGCCTAAGATGCTTGGGGATGTCCAAGATGTTATCAAGAGGTGCGCCCCATGTCAACAATCCAAGTCCTACTTCAAAACAGGCCCCTATACTCCTTTACCCGTCCCAAACCAGCCATGGGAGGACATTAGCATGGATTTCATAGTTGCTTTGCCAAGAACTCAAAGAGGCAAGGACTCCATCATGGTTATTGTGGATAGGTTTAGCAAGATGGCTCACTTCATTGCTTGTAAGAAAACGGAGGATGCATCTAGTGTGGCTGATTTATACTTCAAAGAGGTGGTTAAGCTCCATGGAGTTCCCAAGTCTATTGTCTCGGATAGGGACTCAAAGTTCATGAGCCATTTTTGGAGGTCCTTGTGGAAGCTACTCAAGACTAGGCTCTTATTTAGCACCTCTCATCACCCCCAAACTAATGGGCAAACGGAGGTGACTAACAAGACTCTAGGGAGGATCCTAAGGTGCACGGTTTCTAAGTCATTGAAGGATTGGGATCTCAAACTAGCTCAAGCCGAGTTTGCCTTCAATAGGGCTCCTTCTACAAGCACGGGCAAGTCTCCATTTGAAGTTGTTTATGGCGTCAATCCCCTCATGCCCACTGATTTGGCACCCATCCAAAGGAAAAAGATTGATTTCGATGCTAAGAAAAGAGTTGAGCAAATGCTACAAATCCATGCTCAAGTTAAGAAGCAAATTGAGAAAACAAATGAAGCATACAAAGCAAGGGCCAAGGGTCCTAAGCAAGCCACAAACTTTGAAGTAGGGGATCTTGTTTGGATTAACCTAAGAAAAGAAAGATTTCCAGCCAAAAGGAAGAACAAGCTCATGCCAAGAGCGGATGGTCCATTCGAAGTCCTTGAAAAGATTGGGTCCAATGCCTACAAGATTAACTTGCCCGGAGATTATGAGGTCCATGGCACATTCAATGTTGGGGATTTAAGTCCTTATTATGAAGAGATTGAAGATGATAATGGCCAGGATTTGAGGGCAAATCCTTTTCAAGAAGGGGAGATTGAAGAGAATTGTACCAACATTCCTCTTTTGAACCCGGTTTTGGACCTTGCACAAGATTGAGGTCTAACATGAATTACGTCTAAGAAGTCGTGCCTTTTTCCAGCATGGGACTATTCCTTGGTGAGTTTAGGACATTTTTGTGTAGGAACTTGTATCCCAAAGCTTTTCCTATCAAGAGTTTGCCAAGCTTTAAAAACCGTGCGCAACAAGGACCATGGCTGGAGCATGCTTAGTTTATTGTGCATTATGTCGCTATCAACATTCCTCTTTTGATCAAACATAGCTCAAGGGCCCTTAGGAGAGTATTTGCAGCATTGCCAAAGTCTTCCAAGTGAGTCCAAGTGTGCATAAACAAGACTTGAGCTAGTAAACAAGGGATTGTTGTACTATTAGTTTACTTTCTATCTTTTATGCTTTATGTCCTTTTCTTTTCTGAATTCTTGTAAGGCATGGGCTGCCGTGTTTTGTGGCTATTAGCAGCTCTTTTTGTGGCCTTAGGATGCTATCTTAGATGAAGGGAGGGGATTGTCTTGCTTGTCCTATAAAAGCAAACACAACCCTTAGACAAAATCAGATTATTTTGAATGAAAAAAAACCTAAGAAGCAGCCTGCTTTCTTTCTTCTTTATCTTTGCTTTGTGCTTGATAAAACTCCCTTGCTTAGTGCTAGGAGGTTGGATAAGTCCTTTGCTAAGTGCTTGGACGAGTCCTAGGTTTAATTCATTGCTTTGTGTTCGAATTAAGTCATACCTTGAGTCCTAAACAAGCTGAGTTTTCTTTGTTTGTCATTTGAGCATTTCGTGTCAAAATCACTCCCAAATCTGATAGTTTTAGTTCAGAAGTGAAAGCCTAGCACCTTATCAGGCCAAAATAGACCAAGTAGCCCAATTCTTCGATCAAGTAACATACCTACATCTAGAAGAGAATCAATTTGCAGATGCTCTTGCAAAACTTGCATCTTTGATTAATATGCCGGATAATATGGTAGAAATGTCTTTATGCACCGAACGACGGTCAGAACCGGCTTATGTGCACCAAGTTACAGATGAAGAAGAAATTACAGAGGAACCTTGGTTCCAAGCAATCCTGAACTTCAAATTCAACGGCACCTATCCACCAGATATGGACACGAGGGGACAATGTGCTATACGCCTACTAGCTTCCCAATACGTCCTCATGCAAGGAGAATTATATAAACACTACTACAATTTAAGGCTTTAAGAACGCCACTTAAAGAACGGTTGATAGCAGAACCGGTCTCTTTCTTATTTTTAGGTTGGCGCGCATATATAATTTCATTAGAGAACGGTTGGTTGTTTTGACCGTGCTTTTAAATTAACAAAGAGAACGGTTCGAGTTGACCAACCGTCGTAATTTAACAAATAGAGCGGTTAATTAATATAACCATTCTCTTAGATAACCAGCGACAATCAAAGAGAACTGTCCCAATCACCACCCGTTCTCTTTTCAATCCCTAATTAGACTACGATTTACTACCGTTTACACTTCTATCTCATTCAAACGCTACAATCATCACTTTTGCCCTAGCGATCGTTGGTTTTGCCCTAGCACAGTTTGATTGTCGCTGGTTACCCTTGATTGTCGCTGGTTACCCTTGGTTGTCGCTGGTCGCTTCTACTCCGTCCACCACCTGGTTGTACACGCCTTTCATCGTTGGCGATCGTTCTGCTGGTAAGACCCTAATTAACTTCACTTTATATTGTACTCCTACATAATTGTGGCAAGCCGTGATTGATTTTATGTTTTATTGAAGCAACCGTGATTGATTTTATGTATTATTGAAGCAACCCTTGATTGATTTTATTGAAACAATAAGAATAAATTGCGGCTTTAGAGTTTAATAATACGGAGTAGATGAGTAGATATTCGGTAAGTAAACCACAAAACCAATTATTTTGTATGTATGTATCAGTAGCATTTTAGGCTTTGTTGAAGGTATTTGTGACTGACCTCTTTTGATGGTCTCATCGAGTTGTGGCAGACTGGCAGTGAGACGGTGTTACAGGCTCTTATGATTTATGATAACTGTTAATTAAATTCCAGATTCATGTTACAGCTTAGTCTTACTACGTTAAGAAGACAGACTCTAGGACAAAAACTTGGAATCTGCACTTTACTCTTCAAAGACTTGGACAAAAAACTTGGACAAAAACTGACCTCTTTTGATGGTCTCACGTAATTAAATGTCGGTTCAGCATTTATCATGTGTGTTGTTATCGTGTCCTCATATATTTCAGTGTGTGGAAATGAAATGAAATGAATGGAGGGAGTTGTGGGATATGATGATGTGCAACAGTTGAGTAATTTAGAGCATTGGCAGAGATAATAGAGCCTTAGATTAGAGAAACTAGTGACTAGTGAGTAGGGATGGCAGAGATAACTAGTAACATATACTTAGTTTCATTACATGATTATCTTATCCAGCTGATAAACAATTTTTTTTCGAATTTAGGGTAGGATATGGATATGGGTGAATTTAGGAAGAAATAATGAATCTGCTATCTATAGGAAGAAATAATGAATGGAGACAGGATAGGAACAACCCATTCATGTAAACAGTCGGTAAATGTTTATCAGCTGGATAAGATAATCATGTAATGAAACTAAGTATATGTATAATTTATCAGAATGTTGAAATATGGATAGGTCAGCTGTAAGTACATACAAGAGCATTACCCCAGACCCACAAAGGTCCCGCTTATGGTGAGGTAAGTGGGAGTCGGATGTATCATGTATGCAGCTCTATCCTTGCGTTAAAAACTCGGAGAGTCTGGTTCCAGTTAGTTACCCCTTGGGAAGAGCATTTAGATATACTTATTCATATGCCTTTGACCAGTGGCTAACAAATTCTCATCCTCCTGTCTGCAAAGCTGATCTTGTATCGCACCAAACCTACCAATCATGTCCAGCGTAGGCAACCTGTCTAACATACACAACCAGTGAATAAAGCAGTGTTTAGGAATGTTGTGAGGGTTCCAGGTAGTATGCCAACACTCAACCCTCGGATATTTGTTCCTTAAACCACTCATAAAAGGCTCAGATATTTGTTCCTTAAACCACTCATTTGGCCCTGATTTAGTAATGTGATGGTAAAGTTTTTGTTTTTTTTTTTGGTTCTTGCTTATACGAGGGAGGCTTTCTGTTGAATACAAGTAATGCACATAGATGAGGATGTGGTGACGGTTTCTGTTTTGGCCTTTCTAAATTTTTTCCCCCTGATGGTTGCGCTGTTGTGCAGCTCGGGGTAGAGAAACTATATATTCGTCTTTGATGTACAAGGTTCTTTGAAATATTGAAATTTAGAAACCTGTTTATGCAGTTTCAGTATTAATATTAAGGATTGCATAAAAATATAAAATGTTCCTTTTAGAAATTTGGTTTGTGCTTGCTGTTGCCTATATTTCAGAGTTTTAGTCATGGATACATCTGATTTTACATGACTCATGACTTCATTTAACTTTAATAAATTTCAAGTCCTTGCCTCTACAGGAGTCCTTGAAATGTCAAAGTGACTTGTGTTATCTTTGTATCGCTACTATTCTTTGGATTTCGAGCGATAATCATTTGTGTGTAGTTCGTTTTCTATTCTTTGTCTGGGTGTTTTAAATTATGAGTACATTGATAGGAAATGGCATTTAGCTGGTGTTTATAGTCATTTGAGTGTATTTTGGTCGGGTATTTTGGTTCTATACTTATCCAAACGAACTATTTTCTCACTAATAGTCGTGGCTTTAGTATTTGGGATTTAGTTTTTAATTGAGGCTCTAGGCACTCATCCAAGTGGTGTGATTGTCATGAAACTCCTGTGGAGTCCTGTCTCTTAATTCCTATACACCAGGATTCGGTTGTAAAATGGGGATCTGCTGCTTGGGTATGATGTCGTATTAGATTATGTGAAGTGAAATGCAGTGCATATAACTCTATAAACTTATGAATGGCTGTAAAATGGGGATCTGCTTGGATCATTATGAAAGGTTATCCCAGCAATAGAATTCTGGTCAACTCTGAATGGCTGCAGTCCTTTACTCAGTCTTGACTCGATTCATTCCTCCGGAATATCTCGACCCCTTTGCTCAAATTGTGCTAACCTTTCGTAATGTTCCTACCCCTCGGAAGCGATTTAAGTTTACGAATTGTTGGGCCTCTCATCCTAGTTTCATATATATTGTTGTTATGAAGATATTCATCTTCAAAGATTTGGTACAATTTATCCACCGGTGTTAGTACTAAAAGACTGATAATAACAGCTGCCAAGACAGAGAAATGTTACTGAGTAGTTGAAGATAAATCTAATTGTACCAGTGTTGAAGATAAATCTAATTGTACCGATTATTCACATTAATTAATCCTTTTTTTTTGGTGAAATGTTAACTCGTAAGACATTTCTACAATATATATATAACTATACTTTTGTAAAATGTCAGGAAATAAGTGCAAAAAACAAGATGAATGCTTCTATGAAGAAGACAAGGTTCTATGGCTCTCGAGCAGGTTACCGTGGAATTACAATTAAAGTCGTAAGTACTTGGATAAGTCGAGTCTGATTTAGAGTCTTAACAAGACTTGTCAGTTTCCTTGTTGACTTAAAAGTCTAAAATAATCATAATTTTTTTTTTCATCACAGTAATAATCATAATTTTTTTTTTATAGAAGAAAGACTTTGCCGCTAAAGGACACATATTGGAGAAAGTTGACCGACACTTAACTTGGCTAAAGGGTCAGACGCCTAATAACGGAAATCTGACCGAATATGATAAGGAAGTCGCTTTGAAAATTGTAAGTTCTTCAATTTTTATATGAATCATTATTTTTTTTTTTTTTGGTGTAAGGTAAGGTATATTGATCTCAAAAAATAGGTACACAGTGTCAAAATTGTTACAACCAAAGCCTATATTCTTTGCAAAACTGTATAAGAATAACAATTAAATGGTCAGATTCATCAACCACCCACAATCACTTGGCTTCATGGTGCTTGCATTCATCCTCAATAATCTGGCTCTGATATCCCTCTTAAGCTGTTTGATAATAACTTCAGGCCTGGGGACTACCTGATGCATCCGTGCATCATTTCTAGCTTTCCACAGAGCATACATCAGAGCAACATGACATGCTCCAATATAGTTCCTCACCAGCTTTGATTTTCCTCTTCCATTTCTATACCAATTATTCGTGAGCGCCCATTTCATGGTTTCCAGGATAGCTTTCCCTTCAGCTTGTTCAGGGCTTTGTGCGTAACTACTTTTCCAGTGGTTAGATTGTGTGCCATTAGTTGTCAAACAAGTCCAGCCAAAACCCGCTTGCCGTGTTACATCCCAGGAGGCATCCACCTGAACTGAAACCGTCCCACAAGTACTTGTTGAACCCAGAACCCAAATAGCTGCCCCAGTCCTTAGTTGTAGAATAATGTCATCAGACTCATTAATTCCACCCAAGAAAGAGATACCAGGTGGGATGTCTTGGTTTAGCTGTTGTAATGCTGTTGTGGCGACATTAAACTAGGCCTCATAGAGCTTCATGGCTCCAACCATATTGATTTCAATCATTTTTCATCTCTTTGTATTTCTCATTTTCATCATAGTAATTATTTTATTTTACATGTCGTATATAGTGTATTAACTTAAATTTTTGGTGTCTTATGTATGTAGTTCATGTTAACCGCCCCACCGTCATATACGGTTGAGCAAATTGACGATGTGCGAAATATTTGGGCTGAATTCACACTCAATTTCAAACCCTAAAGTAATGTTGGATGAAGACCATGTTGGCAGCTTCTTCTTGGCGTTTAATTATTTTTGCACTTTAGGCAACTAAGTGATGAGGAATGAAGGATTTTTATTTATGTTTTGTACTTATTTTCGATATTTGTAGCCTTTAGGCTCTTAAAGACATGATAAGAGTTGGTATAATTTTACAAGGATTTGTCTTGTGAATTCAAATTAAATATGAATGTTCAGGTTCTTGTTGCGTAAAACTTGCTTGAGTATATGAATTGCAGGTATAATTTATATGCGCTATCCGATTCAATCGTGTAGGCATACGAAAAAATCGTAAATATTAAAAAAAAAATATCAGAATCAAAGAGACCGGTTACATGTTAAACGTGTTCTATTTGAAAATATAAAATAAAGGCGCGAAATTCAAATATCAGAAACAAAGAGAACGGTTACATGTTAAACCTGTTCTCTTTGAAAATAGGCGCCAAATTTAACATTTAGAATCAGCTTTATCAAAGAGAACGGTTCTCAATAAAAACCGTTCTCCTTGATAAATCAATGAGCACGGTTAAGTAATGCAACCGTTCTGGTTGTTATTACAAAGAGAACGGGTTGACTTCGTACCAACCGTTCTCTTACATAAAAGAGAACGCTTGGCCACAGGACGGTTCAAAGAGGCTTCAAGAACGGTGTTTAACCGTTCTCTTTGAGCAAAATTGTAGTAGTGAAAAGAACGCCTCTTGGCGTAATCCTGCGCTGCCTTGATCATTCACAGGCACGGAAAGTGATGGAAGAAGTCCATGATGGAGAATGTGGCCCTCACATGAGTGGACCCATGATGACAAAGAAAATCACGCGTTTAGGATACTATTGGACCACAATGGAATCCTATTGAATCAAATATGTCAGACATTATCATAACTGCAATATGATGGGACTTCCCAAATAAGGAAGGTCGCGGTTGGCTTTCCTGTTATCTAACCCCAACAGGATCACCTCTCAAATCCTCATCAACATGCCCTTGAAGGACATATACATGCAGTAGGCAAAATCCGAATGCCCTTCGCCTTGCAACATAGGAAATGGTAGGATCTGCCCTGTTTATGAATCGATCGATGAATTCCAACATTCGCACTCCTTTTGAGGTCACAAGACGGTCAACCTCATCTCTTGTCAACCCAAGCAAATCTCTGAACTTATTCTTATACCCTTGAGAAGTAGAGGGTATAACAAGCAAATGTTCCGGGTCCCAACCACCGGTCGCAGCAATTTCTTCGGGAAATGGGCAAATATCGCCTCCAGGAAAGACAAATACGTGATAATTCGGGTCCCAATAATCAAGACAAACATCTAGGAACGGTTTGGCTACCTTGATCAGCTTCAAACTCAAGATCGATCCAAAATTATAGGCGCCCATATCGTGTTTCTCCACATTAGAGAACTCATTTGTCCACTCTTTCAGGCGGATTTCAAGAGTATTCATGATATATGCTTAATTAGAGAGCTTTTTATGTAATAAGACGAGAGAAAGACGGAAGAATTATGTGAATAAAACCTCCCTCGACGTCTATATTTATACTAAAAGTTGTTTCCTAAAATCTGTCAGGACAGGCACACTGGGGAACAGGCGCAGCACCTGCTGCGCTTCTTCAAAGGGACGCAGCTCCTGCTGAACCTCTTCCTAAGCCTTCTTTCTGTGATTTTCCGCGTTGGATCTTTCCTAATTCCTCCAAGAATAATTTCCTATTCATACGGGTTATTATTTTGGTAAATTCGTCAAATTACCATGTTGGGCGTTTCCTAAATTCCACGGGCACGCATTTCGAGGCAATATCGGCATTTTCGTCATTTCAGCACACTTATACATTTCTCTTTAATTTTCTTTTTTGGGGAATCTTTTCACCAATTTAGATATTCATTTTCAAACTTACACATTTTATTTTAATCTTCTTTTTTGGGGAATTATTTTACTCCTATTCCATTTCACATTTCAAACTTATATGTTTCTATTTTTTTTCTTTTTTAGGGGGTAACCCTCCCCACCGTCCGGTCATTTTCAGTAATTTTTTTTGCATTTTTGAGTATTTGTCTTGCGCTAATTTAGGCCACGTGTACAAATATGTGTTTTATGTGCAATTTCTTTCGGCAGCATGACGGCGTAAACCGTCATCTACCAAACCTGTTCAAAGCTAACCCGCATGTACAAACAAAGCAACCCAATAGCAAAGGCACTCAGGCCATCATATATACAACCAAAAAGGGAATATGTACACCAAACTGGGGGCTCGAGCCCGAAACAAGGTGTATAAAGTGCAAAATGAAGGTTCCAAAATGTACAAAAGTCTTTGAAGTACAGCCAACAAAAACAATAAAGAAACTACAGCTGGTCGCCGCCTAGCTCAGCAAATCTCGCCTCGAGAGCAGCAATCTCGGCGTCGCGGACCTCTAGCTCCCTCAGCAGGCGAGCCGTCTCCTCCCGGGACTGGGCAAGCTCCCGCTCCAAGTCACGCTCCCTCTGCAAACGACAAGAATTGGCTCATGTCAATCGTTTCAAGCAATAAAGGAACTTAGAAAATTCAAAAATGAAGTAAACGGAAGGTTCATACCTGACGTCCTTGACCGCCAGCAAGTGCCTTAATGGCAGTAGCCCGTAGCCGGTTGGCTACCCTCCACAAAGCCACGAACCGGGATGGTGTAACCTACATTTCAAAGATCCTCAATAATTTGATAAGTTTAAACAAGTGTATTCTTATACGAAAGCTGATTAAATTGGGGAGCATACCCTCCGAATCAGATACTGCCACTCGTCTAGACCAGTATCTCTCGCCGCTGCATCAAAGTCGCGAAACTCGGAGATCGTCGTCATCCTCGTCGCATCAGTGTACTCGAGGGTTTCGGGGCACGCTGGGGGCTCGATGCCCGCCACCTCAACCTCCTGCAAAATTCAACTGGTTTTTATTAATTGATGATCCTTCATCATGTTTTCATGTCAATCGAAAAAGAATAAAAGCACTTACCACGACTGGCCAGTACGCTAACCTCCCGTAGAGGAACACCGAGTAGTCCTCACCAGGAAGAAGGAGGGCGTCGCCACCGACGCGAGCTAAGTCAACCTCCCTCTCAGCATCAGAAGGCTCCCTGGACATCATCCGAGGAGGATCGATGGGAACCGTCAAGACATCTCGGGAGCACTGACGAGCCAAGCGCTCGCCCAAGTACCACACAGGACCCATCGACGTCCTCAAAAGCAACTGGCTTGAGCTCCTTGGTCGAAGGACCTCAGCCACAAAAGGAGGAGCGTCAGCGTAGTCCGCCCAAGGCCTGGGCACCCACTATGAAAAGTAAACAAGAGGTCATTCATATGATCGGTTCCGAAAGAGAGCAATGAAAAAGTCAACAAAGAAAAGTGGCTCGAAGATACTCACGCCGTCCAGCTGCAGAGCGTTCACGTCCCGTCGACAGGCGTCGTGGAAGGAACACTGGCTCTTCGTGCGACGCATCACCCAATCCCTCACAACGGGATAGGCTCTCTCCCCTGGCTCCGTCCTCTTGGGTGCGAGACTCGAAAAATAGGAGTACACCCACGCCTGTAAAATAAGATAGTCAATAACAATCTTTCATGATTCGATTATGAAATGATCTTTCATGAAAAGAAATGGAGGTTCATACCTCCAACAACAGTCCAGGGCCAACAGTAGCAGGAGAAGTCCCCTTTTCTATCAACTCCGGACGAACCATGGCCCTCATATAGCGAATGAGGACCGCAAAGCCAGCAGTGACCCAGTCCCAACGGCCTAGGTCACCCAGGTCGGAAAGAAAGGGAAGAAGCTTTGTCGACAGCCTCTCTCCCTTGTCTCCGAGGTAGATCGAAGACAAGAACCACCAGAGCCACAAACGGACTCTCTGCTCTGCAGTGCAAGGAGGAGGAGTCATCTCCCTCCCATCGATCACCACCATCGCCGGCCTCTTCCCAACAAATTAATCCCAAACATAGGAACTAGGCACCAACCCGGGAACCGCAGCAGCCTTCGACATTAAGTTCCAGCCGATCAAGCTCCTAGCCTCAGCCGAATCTACCCTCATGGCTGTCTCCAGCCACACCACAGCCTCAGTCCCGCACGGCAAGCCAGAAATCATGCCGTAGTCCTCCAACGTGACCCCAACCTCACCGAAAGACATGTGAAAGGCATAGGTCGTGTCCCAAAACCGATCTAGGAAGGCTCGAACTAGGCTAAGGTTAGCCCAAATCTTCCTCCTCGTGATGTCTCTCCAAGCCTGTACCAAGGCACCAAACGCTCCTCGCTCGATGATGGCCCGCTCCTCTGCTGACAGTCTCTCGTAGGCCCCCATCATCGTCGTGTAACCCGAGAACGATCTGATGTTCCCGGCCTCCTATTTTGATTCGAAGAAAGAGCTATCTTTAGTTAGAATGAAAGGGAAAAGGAATAGCAAATAGAAATGAAAGAAGATGAATGAAAGAGTGATGAGTTCAAGTTACCAAGCTCTTCACCGTCCTGTAGGACAGGTGGCCCTCTGCAGCCCAGATGAGGTGTCTGCTGTCCCAGATCTCAGCCCACTCGGGCGCTCCCCTCAGCTGGTGACCACCTCGTCCGACGTTAGCCCGCCTTGGGGCCTCCTTCTCCTCAACGATCTCCTCCTCGATGACCTTGTCCTCAGCAGCTGCTACTGCAGCAGTGAAAGGCTGCTCTAACGCCTCCTCAAGCGTATGAGAAGGGTCAAGAGCTGTGTCCACGTCCATGAGACCCCTCCCTGACGTAGAAGCCTCATCACCTGCAAAATTAAAGTGAATTTAGGCCGCGTCAAGTGAGAACAAGCCTTAATTAGGGGATTTTCGAGTTTTCGAAGCTCCGAAATCGCTCTTTTTTCGCCATCTTTCCCTCAAACCCGTCCGCTCATGTGGTAATTTGGGTCAAGTCAAGCCTAAGTTGAAGCCTAGTCATGGGTTCGAGTCGAAATTTCGACAGCATTTCGTTATAACGGCGATTATGCCCTAGAAAAGTGTCCTGAAAAAGTTGTAACAAATCAAAATTCCGAAATGGTAGGAAGTTTACCCATCATACAAGGATTCCAAATACCAAGTTTCATCGCAAATGGGCAATCCTAAGGCAATTTTTCGAAGCAATATACGGTTTAGCTATGAGACCGTCTCAATTTCACTCAAATTCAAAATAAATACATGGTTACAATCCTTATACTACCAATTATCCATTTGCGAGGTCAATTTTACAAGGCAAAATCATTTGGGGGAAAAGCCCCAAATTTTCGATTTTTAGGGTTGAAAACCCTGATTTGTCGATCCAATTTGATCAAATACGGAAGATTAATGCAAAGATAATACGCATACCTCGATTAGTCATGGCAAATGCAAGCTTTTGATCAAATTTTGGCGAGAAATGGTTGGAATTTGAGAGAGTAATTGAGATTTTATGTTTCGAAATTATGAAATGAATCCCGTGTTTCATCGAGTTTTTACTCAGGAAAGCCGCACTCAGGAAAAGACGCAGCAGGTGCTGCGCCTCTTCCAAGAGACGCAACTCTTACTGCACCTCTTCCTCAGTTTCCCTCCAAATGAATTTTTGAAGATTCGTTATAAGTTCGTTATTTGTGGGCCCATCTTTGGTGCGCCTCTTCCTTGATACCACACATCGTATATTTGGTCTATTTGACATTTGTTCTTTGCCCAGACCCGCATTTCCAAGCCAACTGCAAACTGTCGTAATATATATTTTTACCAAGACTTTGCTTGCCATAATGAGCGGATATTTTCTGACAAATGTTTCGACACGCCTTTATTCTGTTCCCCCAGCGAGAGTACACGGACAGCCAATCGTCCCTCTCGAGACATGGAGATCAGTTCCCGATTATGTTCCCCGACGAGAGT
This sequence comes from Silene latifolia, assembly GCF_048544455.1. Classification (NCBI taxonomy): domain Eukaryota; kingdom Viridiplantae; phylum Streptophyta; class Magnoliopsida; order Caryophyllales; family Caryophyllaceae; genus Silene; species Silene latifolia. The sequence continues at coordinate 105,435,340 of NC_133531.1, forward strand.
ACATGGATAGACATTTGTCCCTCTCAACACGTGGAGATCAACATCGACCCCAAGCTCTTCCGAAGTTTGTTTGAAGGCCGACCCAAGCAGATTTCTCCTAGCAGTTCCTGCCTACGTCCTGTAGCCTCTTCCAATATCGCATTTTATTTCCCCTTGTAGTTTCAAGGAATTTCAGGTATGATCTCTTCTTATGGCTGGCGAGCCTCCTTACGTAGACTAATGGGCTTTAAATGACCCTCCCCGATAGTCGACAGACTCAAAAATGTTCCCGACGACAGGTCCTTGGTTCAGACCCCTTGAACCGCCTCGCGTCGCCATAGTCGTCAGATTATAATCTTCGATTGACCTGATGGCTATACTTTGACTTTCGCCTTGTCCAAGCCTCAGTCAAAGTGGGGGCTCTGTAGATACCTCATTTCTGCACCTCCCGCAAACCACCCGGTGATGATTGGGCCGCATGTTTGGTACACGGAACGATTTATGACAGTTCGTAAGTTTATCGTCAACTGATCGTTCAAACACTTGTATCTACCTCATAGTCGTCATTTACGCGCTGATACGGTCGTTTTGATAGTAATTAGAGTACATTTGGAGTCCGGGTCAAAAACCGACTTCATTTTCTAATAACCGTTTAAAATGCCGAGTCAGAATGTTCTGGAATGTTTCGGATATTTCTATTCCATATTTTTTCCAATCTTTTAATCTTTGGTAAAATATATCCCGAAATTATCATACAAAATATTAAGGAAATAAGATTAATCCGCTATTCCATAACAGAAACACGGAAATCATTCTTCCGCAGGAGGAAACCACTGAGGAAAAGACGCAGCAGGTGCTGCACTTCTTCCAAGAGACGCAGTGCTTGCTGCGCCTCTTCCTCAGTCCTTTTCTGCATATTTTTCGTATCTTTTCGAGATTCACTTTCAAAGTTTCTCCGAAAACCCTAATTTCCATCGTGTGATTAGTATAAATAGAGACCTTCGGTCTCACATATTTCTCACGCGAGTGTCCGCCCTTCTCTTCTCCCTTTGCATTCTAGACCACGTTCTTACTTTTTGGCGTCAACGTGCTTGAACATTTGACCACGTAAGCTCGGATCTTTCTGAGTACCAGCCTCGTTTTGCATGACCGACCAATTTGACCAACTCCACAATCAATCAACTTAATCAATCTGTTTAATTCCTCTAAGAGGGCACTTTCGTCGTACATTCGAGTCGAGCAATCACTAAACGTTAACTTAGTTCATCTCGTTTCGTCAAACATGTAAGTCTGAGGGTGTAAATCCTTTTTTTAATTATTGTTCTTTATTTTTGTAATCACTATTATAAGATTTATGTCGAAAATACATTTAAAACCGATTTATAAAACCTTATTTTAAACCCTGTTTACGGATTAACAGGAGACAAACGTCGAGAAAGGACGCAGCAACTGTTGCGCCTCTTCGAAGGGACGCAGCACCTGCTGCGCCTCTTCCTGAGGCTGCCCAGTTCATGCTTCCTTTCTTCTTCCTTCGTCTTTTGTTTGTTCTGTTTGTTTTGTTTCGTTTTCAATTGTTCATATTTCTTTTAACACGATAATCTGAACATGATAGTTTTAACATGTAAATTATATATTTAATTCATCATTAACATCCCGACTTAAATCCCTTATAATCCATATTTGCGGGTTTTCGTAATTCAAATCAATTCGGGTTTTTAGAGGTTCGATTCATTATTATTGAGTCTCTGGAATTCACCATTGATATATTTTCATCTGTTTATCATCGTCGTCTTAATAACCTGTTTAACCTAATTAATTTGTCTTAGTTCATTTTAATCCATTATTGGCCTAATTAATCTTGTATATATTCGTTCTGATTAATTTTATCCGTGTTTTATCGTTTTTATGATTCAATCACATGTAAATAATCTGTTAATCACTTCTATCCGAGTCAATTATTCATAATCAAGCATTAAATTTACCTATGAATATTAACGAGAAGCGATTCAAAGCTTCACGCCCGAACTCAACCCAGAAACAGACGCAAAGAATCGCCGCACCTCTTCCAAGGGACGCAGCTCTGCTGCGCCTGTTCCCGGTTGATTTCTGTCCCTGAATTCCTGTTTCTTCTTTGACCTAGTTTATTAATTACGTATTTAATTAACTATTATTCGTATTATCACCTAATTTTTGTTTGTTTATTTATTTATTGTTTTCTTTTTAGAATTGTCCGTTTTAAATGTATTTTCGACATAAATCAATTAATCCAATGTAATTATTATAATTTTCTTTATTGTATTTCTTTTATCGTATTGGTTGTATGCTCTCACATGTAATCGATCTTAAATTCCTACTTCGACTCAATTGCATGTTAAATTACGTGATAACCGACTTAGTATTAATTCTCGCATGCTAGGATTAATCTAATGGATGTTGTATTGCATGCATATAATCGACAACATATCGAGTATAGACAATTTCCCTAATCATTAGTAGAGGCCGCTATCGAGGCGGGCGGGATAAGGTGTTCGATCAAAAGAGCTTCCTAATACGTACCCTCACCCCTTACTCCAGATCTTTGTGAACATCCGTGTTCATTGGCATCCACGAGAGTCATTCTAGACATAGAATGCTAAGGGTAACGAGTTCTTGGTGTTCATGTCATTACTTTGTGTCTTGACATGGCACGAGGTATTCGAACGGTTTCCAATTTTCCACAATAAATTGGTGGCGACTCCACAAATGCACAAGAAAAGATTACTCGCTTTTCGCCCCCATGGGCCCGCGTCCACAGACTCGCGTTCAACGTATGGGCGTGACGCCGTTGAAAGAGTCTCGAGGTGAGATGACTCATAAGTAAAGACTCATAAATGCGTTTGCTTTGAATCGATAGACATGAGGCAGAATCGGAATGGTGGACTTTACATTTTCGATAATAAGGATTTTCAAAAAGATCCATTTGTCGTTTTATGGACGGCTTCCGAAGAATAGCGATCCTCAAAAGTCAATCAGTTGAAAAGTTGTCTTAAGTTTATTTTCAAAAGACGGTTTGAGTTCGAGTTGCGGTGGCTCTAAAAACAATGTGCTATTTTCGAAGACGGCTTTTGAAATCCAAAGTCGAGTGTTTTGATAATCGAGTTTCGAAAGGTTTGAAAAGGTTATGGTCTCAGGGACGGTGTATGGTCCTCGGGATTTGAAAAACCTCGAAAAATGGTGTGTGTCAATTTCGGGTTTCGAAAGAGCCATTGTGTCGGCGCGAGACGGCTTAAAATCCATGTCTTGACGTGGCGATTATAACAGCGTAAAAAGGTGTTTTTGAAATGGTTGTAGAAAACCGGATTTGAAAATCGTCATTACGACGACCTAAAAATGTGTGCTTTTTGAAATGGTTGTAGAAAACCAGTTTGAAAATCGTCATTACGACAGCCTAAAAAGGCGTGCATTTTGAAATGGTTGTAGAACACCGGGTTTGAAAATAGTCACGACGACGGCCTAAAAAGCGTGCTTTTTGAAATGGTTGTGAAAACCGAGTTTGAAAATTGTCATTACGACGCCCTAAAAAGGTGCGCAACGGTCGGCGAAAGACCGAGGTTTGAAATGACCATTATAACGGCACAAAAGGGTGTTTTTGAAAGTTTGAAATGACATTGAAGGACTTATGATCACATAGCACATAAGCACTCACAGTTTCATTATATTATGCATAATGCTGACAGAGGTTATGGCTTAAAAGGGTGGGTTACACACCAAGTGATCAAACCCCAATTTTCGAGAGGTATACTAATCCAAACAAAATGTGTAAGGAGGGTGCCCTAGCCTCGTGCACAAAGGAAATGAAAGTTATTTGAAGAAACAGAAATGTGTAGCGTCAACGGTATGCTTGACTCACTCGGGATTCGAAACGCGTGGATGAGAAAACTCACGCCGATGGGACGAACCAATTGGTCGATAAAGGTTAGGTTGTGGGTCCGGACAAGGAACCTGACTTATGACCGTAATATCAATTAATGCTTTCCAACCAAGACCTCGTTCGAGTCTCACCATCTAGGGATCACAAAGATACCAGTGTCCTAGTTTTTCACAGCGGAGTCACCAATCTGTGGATATAGGCCACCCGCACGCCAAGCCAATCTGTGGACATGCGGCAGTCTGAAAGCCACGCTCGGTGGCGTAAAAATGCTTTCAACCGGATCGCTTTAGATCGGTCAGTTTCGTCTCGACAAGGATCTCGAAATGATGTAAGAGATGTTCGGAGTCGCCACCAAGCATTTGTGGGATGCTTGGAACCCGTTCGAATCCACTTTATACCTAGGTCAACCCAGGCATAAAGCGGTATTTGACGTAGGTACTAAAGATAAGGAGTCGTCCCTCTTTAGCATCCTATCTCTAGAATGACTCTCGTTCGCCCTGTATAAGGTCGTCCACTATCCAAAGTTTCTGAGTAAGAGGTGAAGGTACGTATTGATGTCGAGTTGGATTTAGTATTGATTGCATGCGAGACGGAAATTAAACATCCATTTAGCGAGTTAGGTTTATGGTGCATAACGTGATCCATTTGTCTTAGAAAGGCGTATTTCAAATACAAAGTAAAGGGAGCAGGCTTGCCATCTGATCCGTCTTATATTCGGGTTAACCGAAGTCGGGATCGTCCTAGACAAGTGCTGGAAAGGAACCAGAAATTGCATCAGGCGGCCTATTGAGGCGCAAGCCATCAGGCGATGCAAAGGGACCTGTCCTAGTTTGAAAACTGGAAATCAGTTGGCCTGTTTAGGCGCGAGGCAGTAGACGATCCAAAGGGACGTCTTCTGACTGTTGAAAACATTTTTAAAACGGTTTATAAGAGAATATTTGAACCCGTCCTTGTTTGAAGAGGACGTTTAGACCGCTTTTATGCCAATATGAAGAACGGGACTTGATCAATCATCATTGCATTAATGATATTCGATGTCAGGTTCGGTTTTGCCAGCTTGACATGAATAGTTATAAAAAATGGTTATGAACTAATTATATTAAGTTCATTATTTTGTGATTAGTCAATGTTTATCATCGTACTCGGGTTTAAACCGACATGGTATGTGGAACCAAGGATGATTATGCATATATGACTAATAAGGTTGTTTTTGAAATGTAAAGAAATGAATAAAAGGTTTTAAAATACCTTTTAAAATATAATTAACCAAATACTATCACCGAAACACAGATTAAACCGTCATGGTATAAAGAACCAGGGGTGAAAATGATTTATGGTTAAAAAGTTTATCATAAAAATGATTTGAAACGGTAAAAACCGGTTGTAAAGTGAAATGACAAATGGAAAGAATGAACTCAAACACGTTTGAGTTTTGACTTGGACACCCCATTGAGGCGCGAGGTACTTAGTGGTGACTAGGGCCTTCTATTTCCGGTCAAAACTCGGTTTTGGCTCATTCGATCCGTATTTTGGACCATGTTATGCATGTTTTAGAATGTTAAGGTCATAAAAACAGATAAAAAGACATGAAAGAAGAGGATTAATTACACCCTCATACTTACATGGTAGGTTGAAGACGAGAAATCGACGAAAGTGTAAAAACCTCGGTTGAAAACCGTTTTAGAAATGTAAAGAGTGTTTTGTTTTGTTTTGTTTAGTGAGTGTGTAGTTGGCCGAGATGGTCGGTCAAGTGATTTAATGCACGATGACGGTACCAAACAATGTGTATGGCTTTTATTTCCGATCGGTAGGTCGAAAATACTTGTCGGTTTGTGACTTGAGAAGTCGAGTCTAGAATTTTAAGGGAGAAATGAGGGGGCGGACACTCGCGTACCTCAAATGGTGGAATTTGAGGGGTATTTGTAGAAGATTTAGTGTTGTGTGCGTTTTGAGAGACGTGGCCGCATGGGCTACTCGAAGAGGCGCGAGCCATTTCACGGGTCTTTGACCTGTCTTGTCATTATCACACATTTGAAATCATGATTTGTTTTATCCTAGGTTTTGGATGGTATGATTGTTGCACTTGACCATTTGAGTATATCGGGTATACTTAACATGGAAGCTTTGTGATGTTTGTTTTTGTGTTTGACTCGTCGTTGGAGTCGGGATTTGAATTTTGAGTCGGTTTTTGGCCCGGTGTCGGTATTGACTCTAGTTAGTGTCATTACGACCTCGTCGTCGTGCATAAAACACTCCAGATACTTTTGAAAATTTTTGTTTCGAAATCGTTTTGATTTTTCCGACATATAGTTATACAAAACTGTCGATTAAAACATATCGATTCCTAAGCATGTTGTAGTCCGATAATCATCGAGTGTTTGTTGGGGAATCAATAGATACTGTATATCTGCACCCATAGTTGCTTAAAGAGGCAAGAACTATAATATCCCGAATTTTAAGGTTTGGTAAATGGTTAGTCAACGGTGAAAATGTCAAAATGTACTTTATAAATTATATTTATTAATTATTGAGATTATATCATGATACGGGAATAAAAAATAAAATATTGAATGAATCGGGATGGTCTTTGAGTTAGGCTTATAACTCGTGTAAAACGGGTAAATAAAATACAACAAAAGATTAATAATAATACACATATTATATAAATGGGTAAGTTTCCTAACAATTTCCGTATTGTCTTACCTTACCACTCTATATACTATATCCATCTTATTCATTAGCTTTTATTCACATATAATTCACAAACCTCGCACATAGGGGTGAGAGTACGTATTAAGAAGCTCTTAATTTGAACACCTAATCCCGCCCACCTCGATAGCGGCCTCTACTAATGATCAGGGAAGCTATTTATACTCGATATGTTGTCAGTTGTATACATGCAATACAACATCCATGTTTTAAACCTAGCATGTGATTATTAACTAAGTCGATGAACACACAATTTAGCACTCAATTGGGTCGAGGTTGAAATTAGATTAATTACATGTGAATATGCCAAGTAAGTAAATCATACAAGAACGATAAACAAATACAATAGATAAATTACAATTGATTACAACGAATTAAATTGAATTCACGTCATAAATATGCTCAAAGAGTAAGGATTTGAAAAGAAAAAGAATAAAAGAAATAAAAAGAAATTAAGATATGAAAATATGTCGAATTATAGGGTGATAATACGAATAATAGTTGATTAGAAACTTAATTAGAAACCTACGTCAAAACGAAAACGAGAACGAGTTCAGAGGTAGAAGCCAGCCCAGAACAAGCGCTGCAACTGGAGCGTTCTCTGGAAGAGGCGCATTACCTGTTGCAGCTGTTATTGAGCTGAGTTCTGACAGTGAAAGTCAAACCCGGGGTTAGTTATGGTTCGTCAATTATTTTACGTTGATTATTGATATGCAACTCGAATAGAAGTGATTTAGTCAGATCATGTACACTAATATCGTCATAAAGTGAAAAAGAACGATTTTAAACGAAATATTATGGCGGTTTACATGAATTACGATGTCGGGATTGATTTTATGTACAAAACTCGAGTTAAGGTGATTAAAACGAAATCAAGATAGAACGAAGTCTGGAAAATAAATATTTAAAGTGAAAGCAAACTGAAAATAATGTACAAAAGACGAATTCAAGGGACTTGATATGGATAAATCGAGCCTCTTAAATCCGGGTTTGAATAAATGACGAAAACCCGCGAATATTGATTATAAGGGATTTAAGTCGAGAATTTATTGAAAATGATTTATAAAAAAACTAATTAGAGAATTGTTAGACGAAATAAGAAGAAAAAGAAAGAAAGAAACAAAAGACGAGAGAGCAGAAACCCGAGGAAGAAGAAGAAGTGCAGCAACTGAAAGCAGCCTCTGGAAGAGGCGCAACAGATGCTGGGGCCTTTCCAGAAAGCGCATCAGTTGGTGCGATTCTTCCCCACGTTGTTTCTCTGCTGTTTTTGTCAAAAGAGTTTAAAAAGATGATTTTGAAAGACGGTTTGAGCATACTAATGATATAAATTCTTACCGATGTCATATGTAGAAAAATAAAGTAAAAAAATTGAGATTTACACCCTCAAACTTACATGTTTGACAAAACGAGATTGACTAAGTTGTCGTTTAGTGATAGTTCGACTCGATGTACGAATGGAGGTGCCCTTAAAAAGGATTTAAAATAGATTGATTAAGTGGAGTTGGTCAAATTGGTCGGTCTATGCAACGTGACTGGTACTCAGAATGATCTGAGCTTACGTGGTCTCGTTTAGCAAGCATGTAGGCGTCGAAAAGCAAGAGCGCAGTCTTAGAATGCAAAGGGAGAAAAGAAGGGCGGACACTCGCGTGAGAAATATGTGAGGCGAAGGCCTCTATTTATACTATTCACGAGGTAGGGTTTAGGAAAGGAATATGGAACGAAATAAGAAAGATAGCCCCTTCTCCAAGCAAGCGCGTAGATGCGGAGCTTGCTTCACGAAAAAGCCACATTTGGAAGAGGCGCAACATATGTTGCGTCCTCCCTTGAGTGGTTTCCTCCTGCGCAAGAAAGCGCGTCTGACAGTCTGTCGTATTTTAGGCATAACTTTCTCTACAAGACTCAGATTAAGGTGATTTTGGTGGTGCTTGAAAGATAAGAGAAAGATCTAGAATTTTTTGGTAAATAGGCCAGGCCCAAAAAAGTCGTTATCACCTCGTAAAATGGATCTAAAGATCGAGTTGTCATTTTGGCTAAATAAAATACACATTTTGTAATGTAAACTTAAGTTTAGCCTGAAGAAGTGACATGGGATTCAAAATGAGATATACTCCTAACATTTTATGACATCCTAACCTTAGGTAGACAAGCGCATTGCTTGTTGACTCGGGATTGACGGTTTTAGAAAATGGAAACGATTTTTTGACCCGGACTCCAAATGTGTCAAAACGACCGTAATGACACCTATATGACAACCAAGGGGTAGATACAAGTGTATGTGTTACCTTTTATTAACGGATTTACAAAACGTCATAAAATCACGACATATGCTAAACATGCGGCACAATCATCACTGGGTGTTTGGCGGGAGGTGTAGAAACGAGGTGTTTACACTAGGTCTAATCTGGGTCTTAGTTAGTCTAGCGTACAACTACTCTTTACTCCCGAGTAGTCTCTCATCAAGTCCGATGGTCCTCTCACTCATCTCGAGGTTCTTGTATGGGTCCTAAAAAATATTCGGGTATTACAAAAATACACTCAGGCGCCTAGCTCATACGTCATCCTGTCTGGGGAAAATTGATGGGGCACGTCTAGTCGACCCTACCCGCATGACAATCTGCGGGTCAAACACTAGCCAAGTCAAAAAGTAAGGTGCACATCCTCCCACATAAAATATCTTCCTTGGATTCCTTCCAAGAGAAGACACTTACTTTGGGACTAAGTTCCTTGTATGGAAAGACAACGAAAAAGAATCATTCCATCAACAACCACACAACAACTACTTTATCTCTCTAGAAATAAGACTACCTTAAGCAACTAAGAGAGAGAATTGAGACCGAGCCTCACGCCAAAGGTCTCGGATAATATCTGAGGTTACCCGACTGACTTGGGCGTCAGAGATGGCCCCCTCGGGACACCCCGAGGCCCTGTGTATTACGTATGTAGGGACCGTTCGAAGGTAGAGGTAGAGAGACATTCATCCAACACACATTCGAATGAAAGGAGCGTGTTGACTGGCAACGCCGAGCGACTTGATTGTTTTCAACCCGAACCACCTATATTTTGTAGCCACTAAACTTTCTCTCCTATTTTTTCCTCATTTTTTGTGTCCAACTAATCAAACGATGACATTTGTTATCAAATGGGTAAAGTTTATCAAAAGAGATCATCCTAATTTCTCTATTAATTTTTAATTTTAATTAACATGATCCACCTTTCTCATGACCTAAATCATAATTTTGGATGAGAGCGGTTTGGGCCTGTTAGCTTCGCTGATAAGAGATGAACTGAATTAAACTGAACTGAATAAAGTTGAGTTGAATGAATGGACTCGTAGTTAAAAATTAATTTGTAAAGAGATTAAATGTTTTGGATAAAGTTGAACGGAATTCAAAAATACAGAAAAAAATTAAGAAGAATGAAAATAGTTACCGACGTGGGGCATACGTGCGGAATGTCGGCTTTGCACGTGCCAATTAACTCTCACTCCTTCCATTGGTCTACCTCACTCCTCACTTAACAAAAAGAGCATCTACTCTCTCTCTACTCAACTCTAAGCTCAACTCTTTCTTTCTCATCATCGTCGGCGTCATCGTCATCATCGTCAGCGTCGTCTCGGGATCATCAATTCCTCGTTTTATCCATTAATTTCATCGGAATCTTGCGTTTCTTCAATTAATTTATCTGAGATGCAATTTTAGTGATACAGCTAAATTGCATCTCAGATTTCGCCCTATTACGCTGTAATTCTCTCTCTTTTTTTGCCTTTTCTGGCTAATAATTGCTCTTCTAATCTGTGTTTTCAATTGCGTTTGCACTATACACTTATGCATGCTTAAGTTTAGCTCAAATTTTGTAGTTTCAGCTCTTAGTTAATGAATCATTGTGAAATTGGGATGATAATATGTGTTTTTGTGAGGTTTGTTTCAAGTGTTTAGCTGATTTACTGTATTAGAGCTTATGAATTAGGATTTAGGTAGTGAGATATTATTTTAGAGCTGAAAAATTTATGTGGAAATGGTGAAATGGCGGTAGAATTCGCAGCGTTTACTTATATTTCATGTAGTTTCTTCTATGGGCTCGAAAGTTGGTAGAATATGAGGAATATGTACTTATGGTAGAGTTGATCGACTTTAAATACTCGAGGAGGGGAGGGTTCAATTGAGTATTTTTAGGCAGTGTTTGTCATCATCAAACTATTCATAGTACTTTAGGGACTCCGTCCACCCCCATTTTATTCTCACCGTTTTGACTAATTATCATGAGTTTTTCAAATTTATATTTAAATTTTTAACAATTTTTATAAAAGTAGAGATTCCTGCCACCCTTTTCAATGTTTTCGTTCCTTCCCAACATTTAAATACCAAACTAGGGATACATTGAGGAGTTCACTATTTTAGTTTACCAAATAAAGAAACGGGGCGATTATTTTGTAATGGACTAAAAAGAAAACGGGACAATATAAATTGGATGGAGGGAGTACGATTTAACTTATCCGGTGATAGCCTAGGGTATTCCTTTCACCTTGTCGGTCTTAGTTTAGTTTTCACTTCTTTATGATATCACAAGAGTTTCGTGGCTTGCAATTTGCAAATGCTATTGGTGCTTTTAGCTTGAGTTTCCTGTGACAACCAAGAAGTCTTGTGCATTGTTCCTCTCTTACCATAGATAAATATTTAGGCTTCCGTGTGAAATCTGTCTTAGATATAATTTTAGCCTATAGGCTAGAGTCTTATTATAAGCACCAATAGTATTAAGCTCGCAATTTGATTTGCATGTTTAAAGAGTTTCAAACCAAATTTGTTGCGGTGATGCCGTTAACTTTTTTTTGCATCTTATGCAGCAGTTGGTTGGAATTAATTTTCATGGCGATACACGTGGATCGAAAGGAAGCTGAAAGAGGGTATATCAGATGATATACTGCCATTTTATCATGCTTTACTTTCTCTGCCATGGAGATTGTTAAGCTGAGAATTGGTCACCTTTGCAACATTTTTGCTGTAATTATATGTATTCTGTTGAACGGTAGTAGTGCTCTCAGTCCTGACGGTATGTATTGTATTCTTATCCTATTTTTTTGTTTACGGAGTCTTTCAGAAATTATATGGCTTGTTTGGACTTTGGATATAAGCAGTATGTGGAAATTGGAAACTTAAATTAAACCTTTTCATAGGTTAAACATTATATTTGCAAAGAAAATAATAATTCTTTCTTTTAGTGAGTGGATAAATTGTTTGTTAGTGACTGACATGAGATGCATTAGCTTACATAGTACTTTCAGTTGTTTCTCTACTTTATGAATAAGTTTACTGGTTGGAGCGTGGAAAGTGTAGTAGGTAAAATGAAAAATCATCCCAGTAAACCCATGAAAGAAGCAAGGATTCTCTACTTTGTGAGGCCCTAGTTTCTCTCCATTGTGTTACCTGCTATCATGCCTTATCGCCTCTGTATAACTTATGACACCAAATAGATTGTTGTTGCGTGGAGGAATTGGTGTTGCATTATAGACTATTTCACCACCCTGCTTATAAGTATCCCTAATCATGCCAAGCAATTACTGCACTCTTTCGGTGCTATCGCTAAAACTGCTACATCGTGCCAGTACCTATATATAATCATTTCACGTAGAGCCATCACAACTCTGTTTCAGCGTTTTTCAAAAGTTTAGAACCTCTCAACTTTTCCATTAATGTTTAATAGAATTCTCAGATGCTTATATTCAATAGTACACATTGTAGAGAACTTTAAAGTCATTGAACCTCAAAATCAATTACTCTGTACTATCCATGTCGTGACATGGGCCTTTTGATGTAGTGCCTTAGTGATAGTCATCCTATGCACCAGAACAGATATTTGCTCTAAAAGAAAAAACTTTTTGTAAGGCTGCAGTGCAGTGCTGCACAATTAAATCTGGCTTTGCTTGGCTACATCCTACAGGCCAATATAATTTTAATTTTGGAAGTATAAAAAAAGGCAACCAATGGAATATTTTGTGGGCACATATTAGAAAAAAAACTAAGAAGGTTGATGCATTTATGTCTAGTTGTTTGAGAAACAACTGTTAGTTGGTACTTCATTTTTGATTAACCTTTTTTAGGCGGTGTACACATTTGGCATCATGAAATTCCTGCTTTCATGGATGTACTTCAAAACTTTAGTTACGAGTCATTAAAAAACTTCTGCGTAAATTGTAAACCACAAGAGAAAAGTTGTTTGCATCCGATCCCTAATCTCAGAGGCAATGGGGTAGTGTTCTAATCGTGTTTCAGTAGTATAATTAAGAGTAGGCTGATAGTTCATGTTTAGGAATTGTTTGTCAAGACATTCTTTGATTTTTCTAATGCAGAGTAATCTTATTTTGACTTTGTTCAATTCTACTATCTGAGCAGTATAACTTCAAGACCTTTGTTTGTGTACATGTAGGCCAGGCGCTTGTTAATTTTAGACAGGGTCTTAGCTCAGATGGCATTCTTCTTAGATGGAGACCTGAGGATGAAGATCCTTGTAGGTGGAAAGGAGTGGCCTGTGATGCCAAATCCAGGAGAGTCATACATTTGTAAGTGTTAGTCTATTGACCTTGCTGGAGTGTTTCCTTTTTATTACACGGCTTAGGTAGTGCCGTGCATATATTTTAATGTTTTCAGATGCTTTTTGCCATTTTAATGTTTTGCGGAATACTACAGTGGTTGAGTGGCTTATTTGAGCCGTAACAAAAATATATGTTGTTGTATTAGCTATAGGCCTTGTTATTATAAGGTTCATGGAATGATGTTTGATGAAAATGGAAGAAATTATTTTGAAAATGAACATTGTGAAGATATTGTTACATATGCAAGATCTACACATTACTTGTGTCTCCTCATGAAAAGATACACCTAGATGGCCAGATTGGCATTTCAAATCCCACAAAAAATGTTTATTAGGTATCAGTATTTATTATCAATAGATTTAATACAATTTATATTATGTGTGACAACAACGAGTTGTTACTTTCGTAATTCCGACAATTTGCTAAAAATGACATCTTTTCTTAGATAAGACATATGTGATATGTGATCTCTGGTATGGGATAAGACACTCAATTGATTAGTGTTTGATAAGCCACACGTCTTTCTTCATATTTTCTGTATATATAGTCTTTATCGTATGGCTTTAGGTAAAGAATTTCCTCAGTGGTTTGGATGACATAGTCATCTGATCATCAAGGAGCTCTTGCTCTACTGCTTCTGATGCTTGTAGTTGTTTGTGTTTGTCTAAAGTTGTGAATTCCTTATCCTAAGTGAGAAGCCTGAGTTCTGAAATCATTTTTCATTATTTCTTAGGAGGTTCATGCAATCATGCATCTTTTTCGTCATGCATACTGCATTGATACTTGTTAGCGTACTTACTGTTTCGTCTCCCTAATCTCAATACTGACATCTCCTGTATGCGTGTTCCCGTGTTTCATTGTTTGTTGTAATTGTGAGAATTTGCTACGCGTCACACTTTGAGTTAATGTTGTCTATAATTCTATATTATTGATTTATAACTGATGGGTGTTATTTCTTCTCGACATCCAGGAATCTTTCTCATCACAAGTTGACTGGAGAAATATCACCTGAGATTGGAAAACTTGACCGGTTGGAGATTTTGTACGTATTACTTTTGACTTTAACTGTTGGCCTTATTTACCTTTGGGTTAAAATTTGAAACCTCTTTATAATTTGTCAGAATTTGATAAATACGCAATTTTATATTGCAGATCACTTAATGACAATACTTTCTATGGGAAAATTCCCTCAGAACTGGGCAACTGTACACAGCTGCAAGCACTGTAAGTCACGGAGTTATCAATTCTGTTTTTTTTTTCCATCTGTATTTTAGTGATGTTGGTTTTGTCTTTACCCTATAATTTGAACCCCCGTTAGGAGTAGAAGGGTGAAATTTGTAGTTTTCTAGAAATAAAAGAATAGGCGACATTGACCATTGATCAGCAAGCTTATTTCTTATTGATGATAGGAGATGTGAAATAAGAGGTTTTACAATCTTCTTTTTTTCAATAGAATACTAAGAGATTTTCTTTCTGCAGTATGCTTGACTTTTAAAGATCGAACTATTATAATGATAATTTATTAATATTTATGTGTGTACAGAAATAATAGATACCAAGAGTTTGAAAATTGAGTAAATAAGATTCTGAAAACAAAGAGAACAAAAAATTGAAACTTTGAGATTCGAGGAGAGATATTGAGAAAAGTTGAAGAGTTATTAAATTTGGAAAGATGCAAATATCGTATCGGGGTCTTGCCAACAGGTGTGTCAATGGGTTGGACGACTGAGTCATTTTTGCTGAAAAATTGTGACCTGTGATGGGCTGTGCTGGTCTGGAAATTTATCGTGCCTTAGCCATGGCTTTGGCAGTGGTTTGGTTGCGTTGGGGCCGTGCTAGCTCAATGGTCCATGGTCTACTTTACCCTTATCAGCGTGCATAGGAAGTTAGGAGGGCGAGGGTTCCTGGTATTGCTGTATGGACAGAGTGTAAGGATTCTGATTCCAGGTTCTGTAATGTTAAAATTAAAGCACAACATCAGTGGGACTATGCTCTCCTTATCAGGTTGCAACTGACTTACTAAATGACAGCAAAACTACTACCGTAAAACAGGTGGTTATTATATCATATTATTCATATTAGTGTATGAGAGTAGCCAAGGTACGGAACTGCAGAAGTTTGCAAGTACGACTATATGGCTTACGGTAAAAAAATATTTTTTAACGACCTCCAAATTTTTGTAGTTCGTTAATTGGCTGTTTCTGCCACTTGATTAATCACCTACTAGTGCTTCATCAAGTTCTTAGTTCTCTTGTGGTGTTTAGTATGTAAGAATGGTCATGTAAGCTGAAAAGGTGGTTGGAAGGAAAAGTGAATGCGTCTTTTTTGGTCTTCTGTTTTCTGTATGAGAAATTTCATGTCAATTTTGGGTCTTAATTGTCGTTGATGGGAACCTGAAATTTTCAGGTTTTGGCTACTATAAATACTGATGTAACAATGTGTAGTTTTTTGGGCGTTCACAGCGAACTAATAATTTTCTCTACAAGTTTACAGATCCTTGCAAGGCAATTATTTGAGTGACCAGATTCCCGATGAGCTTGGAAATCTTACTGGACTTCAATATCTGTAAGTTTGTTGAGTCTCCTATGTAATCATTTGTTGTGAAGTGTGTTCTTGAGGAATGAAAACTTTAGCTCAGTACGGATTGTTTCCAATGAGGCTTCTAACTAATACCGATTGGTTTTTACGTTTACCTGTGTAAGTTCAGAGGCTGATTTGTTCCAGCCGTAGTTTCCTCTGTATTTTATAAGTAAATCTCTTTTCTTATTCCTCTTATAGTGATATTTCAAAGAACTCCCTCCGAGGATCAATACCTCCTTCACTTGAACAGTTAAACAAGCTCATTTCATTGTAAGTATCTGAATAGGCTCTAATTGTCATGTATGGGAGTTTTAAAAAGCCTCATCTAAAATTCTACATCTTTGGCTCTTGAATTTGGAAGGAATTTGTCTTCAAACTTTTTGGTTGGGGTCATACCATCAGATGGAATTCTTGGCAGGTTTTCTGAGGACTCGTAAGTTTCCTGTTCTACTCATGCATTATCTTTTTTCTTTGTTCTGCTTTGTATCTTTTCTTTAAGAGCCCACATTACAGCTGGTATGATTTCTTCTATTTGTAGGTGCATCTCTTTTCTCTTATCTTCTTGTCGATTGTTGATTTGGTTTTGTCCCACGTTTAATTTCTGCTAGTGTGCTTCGAACAACTTTCATATGTAAAGGTAAACTAAAAATGTGAGAGCTAGTGAATTTCCCAAAAATGTGCGATATAGTATGTGAATGGTAAAACCCTCGAGATAGGGCTAATGACTAGTTCATTGAGAGCATTGCTTTGAGTGCTATCACTGGCTGAAATGCCCGTCAACGTTCAAGGATATTTTTTCTCTTTAGTGCGTTGATCCTCCACAAAGTAAATTTGGCTTATATAGTCGCTGGGTATTCTGACCAAGAGCTTGAATACGTACGTAGATTCAACTCGGACTAAAATGGAGCGTATCAGAATGGAAGTGGCAAAGGAAAAATAGGGGAAGTTGGAAGCATGTCATTATGTAGGAAACATCATAGGTGGAATGAGTAAGTGAGGAAAGCGATATAGAACCAGTGAGGATGCTGTAGATTATTGGCGAAATATAGGAGGGATGAGTACTAAGAGAATTGTAAGAGGCTATAAGAGAAGAAAAAACTATAGATTATTGGCGAAATATAGGAGGGATGAGTACTGAGAGAATTGTAAGAGGGCTATGAGACAAGAAAAAAGGTAGGAATGGTTTCTAGCGCGAAAGTTATAAGAAACCTTATACATTTAAAAGACAGGATTATAAAAATCATAAGGGACTGATGGTATACCTCTTGAGGTTTGCATTTGTTCAGGGGAGAGATGTGGCCAATAACACATTTCAACAATGCCATGTTGCCATTGAAGTGGAGGAAGATAGCTCTGACCCCTCTATATAAGAATAAATGTTAAGTGCAAAATTTGCGCCATTTATCAGGAAATCAAAGTAACGAGTCAAATTGCAAACTTTTGGTAACCAAATTTAAAGAAGGTTAGAACCTATGTGGAATTATGGGGAGAAAATATTGACTGAGATGGAGGCAAGATAATGGGTAACAATTGGGATTGGACTAGTGATCTGCATATGGTTTAATATGACTTGGAGAAGGTATTGTAAAGTTATCTTAATAGTACTTAGGGCCTTAGCTGAGAAAGTCCATCCATGGAAATATTGTTATTGACATTAGGACATACAACGGAAGGTCCATATTTTTTTTTTTTACCATGTGGGAATTGGTATAAGAAAATAGAGAATTGGATAGCGATGTGACTTGTAGAATCAAAGCCAATCGGGTGAAGTAGGAGAGTCTCACAGCTGCAATCATGAGTCATGACTGTGGCCCATAGATAAATTGGGAAATAGCCTGTAGTGAAATTGTGAAAGAATGTCATGTTATATGATGATTGTTTTAGAAATGCTTGTAATATGGTGGATGTAAGATAGGAGTAAACTGATTACAAAGAAAATTGGAGTTTGAATCTATTGAATGTAAGATGATGGAATAATGCCAAAGTAACTGACGGCTACACTGGTTAGGAGACTCAATAGTGGGAAAGTGATGAGATACTCAGAGAAGTGCTTAGGCAACAGTAGATAGTAGTATAGTACTTAAGTAATATAATTATACTTCAGAGTTCAGATTGAACTTTATTGTTTTTTTTTTTTTAAAAGGAAAAAATAATCGATAAAAGAAGAAGATTCACGGGTTTCAACATTTATTTATTTATTTGTAGTTTGTAAGTTTGTACTTTTCTTTTGTTGATTTTTCAAAAAATTGTTTTCATTAAATCATTTCCTTGTAATCTCTTACAATGTCCTGTATTATGTCTTCCTCTTAGTTACCATTCCCACATTCCCCGTCCAATTCTCTTCTTAGCTTTCACCCAACTTTTCCACCTTTTTTTTGTCATTTTCTTCTATTCCCACTTATAGTTTCCGGGAACCTTGCTTTGTTTTATGATCTTGTCTTCCCTTCTTTTATTCTTTTTTTTTTGGTTGTTTATTTGCCACCTCGTATTGATGGTTCCACGCGATGTTTTTTATTAGCTTACTTCAAATCATTTTGGGATTAAGTGTTTAATACTTCTTCATTGTCTGCTATTATTCTTATTTTGTGTGCTGGCTGTTCTACGTAATTGATAATTAATAGTATTGTTTCAAAAATTAGAGTCTTCCGAGGTTTGATAATGAAGAATGGCTGTTAGAAGTTTGAAGTTGATTTTTGGCTTTTTTTTTTTTTTTGTAATAGAAGCCTATGCTTCTGGGGTTTAGACTGAGCAAAGTAGAAAAATTTTGTGCTTGAGAGTTGGACTTATGATGTCATGGAGTGCCGTAGTAAATGAAGGCTTATATGTGTATGGTCCCACTTTCGTGTAGATCCTCATCATCTTATGTCCCTGTTCTTTTTTTGCGTGAGATGTTCGGTACCATCTGGAAGGTTGTACTAGTTGGACTTCCCAAATTCTCTATTTTTTTTTCCCAAAAATGCTGTGATGTGAATTTTAACGTCTACAGGACCTTTCAGTGTTCCACTATACTAATCAGTGTATTCTTGAAGAGGATCACTTTGCTGTTACATTTCGTACAAATAAATGCAGCCATAATCAAGGAGGCAAGTAATGTTTCTAAATATTATTTTCTTATGCAGCTTCGTTGGAAACCAAAACCTCTGCGGTCAGCAAATTAATGTCGTTTGCGATACTAATGGAGGAGCTAATGCAAATTCTAGTAGTTCCAGTCCCGGTAATTTCACTATGCATGTGTTGCTATTCAGTCTAACTTATTTGGATATTAATACACACAAGACAGTTGACTTAACATCAGCAGAATTAATCTATTGGCTTCGTGACAATTCCTTTGATTCTTTTTTTTTTGGGAAAAGGTATGTTTATATTAATGCCAAATCACCAAATACACTTATAAGGATTCCTCCTTAACCAACTTACTGCCGAGCAATGAGACTATCTACCCATTGCTTAGCTTCACTAGACAACTTGATATCACTTTTACAACGAATTCTATTACATAGCTGTGTCCTAACAACTTGAAACACTACACCAGGTCTAGGGACCATCTGATCAAGTCTACTGCAATTCCTGTAATACCAAATCTGATACATCAAACTATCAAAGTAGCAATCCCAGCAGCCATAACATGCTTCACCATCAGTGACCGTACTCTCAAGTGTATCCACCAAAGAATCACCCCCTGTTCTGGTATTGTGATCTGCATCCATTGTGCCAGTAAGAGCATACACCTCTTGCTGAATTCACACTTGAAAAATAAATGATCCAGAGATTCCTCTTCATTCCCGCATAAGAAACAGCAATTGGACTGAATAATGGTCATAGTAAACAGTCTGTCTTGAGTTAATAACCTGTTTTGAGCAGCAAGCCAGATGAAAAAGGCATGCTTAGGTTGCAACATCCTATTACTCATCCAGGGGTGCCACTCCATCTGCATTCCTTCTTCTTCCATCCATTGATAACCAAGTTTACTCGTGTAATGTTGTCCTGTATCCCTCCAAGAAGCATCAAAAAGAAACTGACTAAGTACCTCCTTAACCCAGCATATCTTCCTCCAAGCCCAGCTGGAAGAGGGGGAAGGTTTATAAGTTTGCCAGTTCTGTTGCTTCAGATAAACAGCATGTATCCACCTTACCCACAAGTGGTCAGCCTTTGCTTCAATCCACCACACATATTTTCCAATAGAAGCAATGTTCCACTTATGCAAATTTTTAAAACCGAGACCACCCTGCTTCACTGGTTTGCAGATTCTAGCCCAAGACACCAAAGCAGGGCTCTCTTTTGCCTCATTGCCATGCCACAAAAATTTCCTACACATAGCATCAATCTTATTCAGAATAGTTTTAGGCAGGATGAAGATACGCGCCCAATAAGTGTGCAAGGAATGGAACACAGCTTTTATCAAGGTAACTCTTCCTGCATAGGACAACTTCTTACACCCAACACTCCTTAGTCTCTCAGTCACCCTATCAACAAGCACTTGGCAGTCAAGGATCCCCAATCTCTTAGGTTGAATATTTACACCCAAGTACCTAAAAGGGATAGTGCCCCTCTTCATACCCGTGGCCTCCTCAATGCTCTTCATCAAACTCTCAGGCACTCCATTGCTAAACAGATTTGACTTACCCTCATTCATCCTCAATCCAGACGCTTTAGAAAATGTTTCAAAGGCCCTCAACATCAGTGAAATTGAGTCCTTATCTCCTCTACAGAACATCACCATATCATCAGCAAAGCATAGGTGATTGATTCCAATCCTTCCACATAAAGGGTGAAATTTGAACCCCTTAACCCTCTGAATTCTGTCCAACAGTCTACTTAAGTATTCCAGACAGATGGTGAAAAGCAGGGGAGAAAGGGGGTCACCTTGGCGCAACCCTCTCTTTCCTTGGAAAAAGCCAAAGGTATCTCCATTTACAGCCAAAGAGTATGATGTGGTGCTGACACATTGCATAATCAGCTGAGTAAATCTAGGAGGAAACCCCAGAGCCTCCATCATTTCTTCTACAAAGGACCATTCTACAGAGTCGTAAGCTTTCTGAAGATCAATTTTCATCAGGAGCCTAGGAGAGCAAGACTTCCTCTTGTACAATTTAATAAGATCTTGGCATACCAGTATGTTACCAACTATGTCCCTTCCTTGTACAAAGGCACTCTGTGACTGACTGATAATCTCAGGGAGGATGCCTGCTAATCTGTTGCATATTGCTTTGGCTAGGCACTTATACACCGTGTTGCAACAAGCAATAGGGCGAAATTGCATCACATTCTCAGGGTTATCAATTTTTGGAATCAAAGTAAGGATAGTGTTATTGCTTTCCTTCAAGATTTTACCAGAATTGAACACATTTCTAATGGCCTTCACAACATCTCCCCCAACCACATTCCAGCTATCCTTAAAAAATTGACTCCCAAATCCATCTGGACCAGGTGACTTATTTCCAGGGATAGAGAACATAGCTACTTTAACCTCCTCATCAGTTAAGGGGGCATCCAATCTAGCTTTATGAGCATCACTTAGACACTGCCCACTCCTAACAACACCCAAGTGAACATGGTTAACAGCATTGGAAGTGCCAAGCAGCCCCTTATAAAAATCCTCAAAAGCTCTCCGAATCTCCTCAGGACGAGTACATAACACTCCATCCTTATCCCTCAGCTGATAAACCCTGTTTTTAACTCTCCTTTTTTTTATACTGGAATGAAAGAAGAGGATGTATTCTCATCTCCCTCTTTCATCCAGTGCTCTTTAGCCTTTTGAGCTAGATACTGATCTCTAGCTTTCTTCAAATTAGTAAGATCCTCAGCACATGCATGTTCAGCCTCACAGTAACTTTCATTCAAAGGGTCAAGTCGTAATTTCTCTTGAAAATGCTTCAAGGATAGTTCAGTAACTTGAGTAAGATTTTCAATGTCACTGAAGCTGTCCTTATTCAGTTGTTTCAGGCCCTTCTTCAAATTTTTCAATTTCTTAACAACTTGGTACATAGGTGTCCCTTGAACATCAATTGCCATCCAGCATTAACTACCTCCTTGAAATTCTCAGCCAAAGCCCACATGTTGAAGTACTTAAATGGAGCTTTCTTCCTCATCCCCATAGCATAGTTACTTATGACACAGGGGCAGTGATCATACAATCCTTCAGGAAGGAAATTAGCAAAGGAATCAGGGAAGACATTCATCCACTCTTCATTTATAAGGACCCTATCAATCCTACTATAAACCTTAGAGCCAATCTCATGCTTATTGGTCCAGGTGTAATAGGACCCAACAATTTTCAATTCAGTTAGCTGACAATGGTCCATCATCTCCCTCATTGGAGCCATCTCACTCCAAGACACATCAGTTCCTCCAATTCTTTCATTCATCCCAATGACACTGTTAAAATCACCACAAACAATCCATGGCCCCATGACAGTAGCTGCACAGTTTATCAGACTTTCCCACAGAGTTACCCTTTCATGACTCCTATTGAAACCATACACCATAGTCATCCCAAATTCCTTCAAAGTACTTTTATCTAATATATTAGCATGGATACATTGATCAGTCACCAACTTAATATCCACCTGATACATGGAAGGTTGCCAAATTAACCACACCCTCCCACCAGGATGACATCCATTATTAGTGCAAATGGACCAATGCTCACAAATATTATTCCTCACCTTAACCCACTGACTTCCTTTTATTTTAGTTTCTAACAACCCAAATAAGCCTATATTATTCTGATGGAGAAACCACCTTATTTCTTTTTGTTTATTTAGGCTATTCATGCCCCTAATATTCCAAAAACCCATGCTACCCATTCTCAGAGCAACCAGCCAGAATTACTCTATTTCCACCACTCCCATTTCTCACTTTCTGCATTGAAAGAGTAAGAGTATCCATAAATGAGAGTCCCTTAGGGGTAAAGATCCTAGGTTCCCCCGAATCCTGCCTTAACATCTTGCTAATGAACCTCCTAGGTAAAGACTGAGTGGCAATCACAGGAGAGCGCTCCAGAGTGACTGGCACTGCAACAGACACAGTAGGTGCAGGGGTTACCACCTGCACAGGAGGAGTTCCTACTGCAGTGGTCTTGGGAGGGCCAGGAGTATGAGGTTTAGTAGGACCAGCAGCCTTTGTAGCCTTTGGCCTCCAAACCCTCTTAGCCTTAGCACCTGCCTCCTTCCTGCACTGATCAGCTGAATGCCCCATGCCCTTACACTTATCACAAGACACAGGGAGCCAATCATAAACTACTTTAATCCGTTGTGTCTTACCCAATTCATCCAAAAACACTATTTCAGTTGGGAAATCCTGTCCAATCTGAACCTCAACCAGAACTCTCGCATACCCTAGAAAGGCTCTGTGAGTAGTTGCATCATCACAGCGCAAGTATTTCCCAACCAATCCACTGATCTTAGATAAACAACCAGATCCCCAAAATTTAATGTCCAAACCATACATCTTCATCCAAATGGGAATTGATTTAACTT